>NC_138745.1:7500-210000 GCF_965113295.1 Leuciscus leuciscus | reverse complement strand
AGTGATTTATAGATAATAACCAAAATGATGTTCAAAGTGTGTGCACACGCATGTGTGTGTGTGTGTGTGTGTGTGTGTGTGTGTGTGAGAGAGAGAGAGAGAGAGAGAGATACAGAGACATTTTCCATTTGTGAAAATACTGTAAAGCAGAATAGAGTATAATAGAGAGGAAACAGGTGACTGTTTAATGACTGTAAAACATCAGATTGATCAGAGATGCATCAGTAGAAGGGAGACAGACGGCATCAAATTCAGCTTTTTACATTACAGTATGTATGCCATGTGATACTGTAAACATGGTAGAGCCATGGTAGTTACATAACTGTAATGTTTATGTTTATATTTATGTTTTCTTTTTGTATGTGTTTTTATGTTATCTGAGCCTGCCTTGTCAAAAACAAATTTCTGTCACTTGTGACAGACAATAAAGTTTTTCTAATCTAATCTAATCTAATCTAATCTAATCTAATCTAATCTAATCTAATCTAATCTAATCTAACTCAACCTTCATCTGTAAAGGTCCACTACAGTATATTCAGTCAAATAGTCAAAATCATTTACTGTATTCATTGCCAGCAAACTCTGTTAGCACAGAACCTCATGGCTGTACTTTATCACACCTTTGGACAAAACACTGGATAGATACTATTACAAACATTATGGATTCAATTACATAAGATTAGATTAGATTCAACTTTATTGTCATTACACAAGTACAGGTACAAGGCAACGAAATGCAGTTTAGGTCTAACCAGAAGTGCAATAGCAGCAAGTGCAGGATATACAGTGGTTCCATAAGTGCAGAACATGGATATGTACTGAATAAATATAGAGTTGAATACTATTATAAACAAAAAATTACAGATAGATTTGTCCTATGAATATAATATACAGATAACTATTACTGTGAACAGAATTTACAGCTAGATATGTACTGAATATAATATACAGATGGCTATTACTATAAACAGAATTTTACAGATAGATATGTACTGAATATAATATACAGATGGCTGTTACTATAAACAGAATTTTACAGATAGATATGTATGAATATATATACAGATGGCTGTTACTATAAACAGAATGTGAGCATAATATACAGATGGCTGTTACTATAAACAGAATTTTACAGATAGATATGTATGAATATATATACAGATGGCTGTTACTATAAACAGAATGTGAGCATAATATACAGATGGCTGTTACTATAAACAGAATTTTACAGATAGATATGTATGAATATATATACAGATGGCTATTACTATAAACAGAATTTTACAAATAGATATATAATAATAATAATACATTTTATTTAAAAGCGCCTTATCAGGACACCCAAGGACACTGTACAAAGCAGATAAAAACATTAAAACAATCAAATTGGCAATACAACATTGAGATGATATGGGTCAGGTGGAATATGATTGTCTGAACAGAAAAGTTTTGAGTTTGGATTTGAAGAGATGAAATGAGTCCATGGTACGAAGGTCTGGAGGGAGTGAATTCCAGAGATGGGGAGCAGAGCGACTAAACGCCCTGCTCCCCATTGTGACAAGACGGGCAGGGGGGACAGAAAGCTGGCAGGTATGGGAGGATCGAAGTGAACGGGTCGGGATGTTTAAATGAAGGAGATCAGAGATGTATGGAGGAGCCATATTGTGAACTGCTTTGAAAGTAATGAGAAGTATTTTAAAGATGATCCTCTGTTTGATGGGAAGCCAGTGAAGTTGTTGCAGGATGGGAGTGATATGATGAGAGATGGGGGTCCGAGTAATCAGGCGTGCAGCAGAGTTCTGTAGGAGCTGCAGCTTCTGGAGTGACTTATTAGGGAGGCCAAACAGGAGTGAATTGCAGTAATCTATCCGAGATGTGACAAGGCTGTGAACCAGGATGGCGGTGGTTTGGGGAGTGAGAGAGGGACGGAGACGGGAGATGTTACGCAGGTGAAAATAGGCGGACCGTGTGATGCTGTTAATGTGAGAGTGGAAAGATAATGTGCTGTCGAGGACGACACCCAGACTCTTAACCTGTGGGGAGGAAAGGACAATTGAGTTATCAATGGCAATGGAAACTTTATTGCCTTTGGAGAGAGTATGAGGTGTGCCCACCAAGAGAACTTCAGTTTTTGAACTGTTCAGTTTGAGAAAATTGGATGAGAACCAAGAGTGGATATATGTATAAGTTAGGCTAAAATGAGCAGTATAACAATGGATTTAAAGTAGTGCAAATAAAGTTTGGACAGAAGCTATCCGACTGAAAGTGCAGTAGAAAGTAATTGCATATTACAGTTAAAGTACGGTATTGCAAATGTATATGTAAACAGTCGGTACTGTAAATAAACAGTCGGCAGTGCAAATTGAGCATATTCCAGTCAAGGTAGTAGTGCAAGATGCATATGTAAACAGTTGTTACTATAATAACAGTCAGCAGTGCAAATGAACATTATAGTATTGAAAATAACAAATAACAAAATGGAGGCAGGTGTGAGGAGGGAGAGGAGAGTCAATCAGTATATGAGGGGAGTGGGATCAATGAGGGTTAGAGTTTAATAAAGAGACAGCTCTGGGGAAAAAACTGTTCTTTAGTCTGCTGGTCCTGGTCCGGAGGCACCTGAAACGCCTGCCGGAGGGCAGGAGAGAAAACAGTCTGTGGGCTGAGTGAGAGGAGTCCTTAAGGATGCTGCGAGCTCGATGCAGACAGCGTTTCCTCTGGATGTGCTCGATGGCAGGTAGTGGAGTCCCAGTGATGTGCTGGGCGGTTTTCACCACCCGCTGCAGTGCCTTGCGCTCTGCAACAGAACAGCTCCCATACCACACTGTAGCACAGTTGGTCAGGATGCTTTCTATTGCACAGCGATAGAAGTTCACCAGGATAGTGGAGGAAAGCTGATTCTTCCTCAGTGTCCTCAGGAAGAAAAGGCGCTGGTGAGCCTTCTTGACCAGGCTGGAGGTGTTGGTTGTCCAGGTCATGTCCGCCGAGATGTGGGTCCCCAGGAACTTGAAACTGGAGACACGCTCAACAGCCATTCCATTGATGTGGATGGTGTCGTGTGTGTCTCTTGACACTTTCCTGAAGTCCACGATGAGCTCCTTCGTTTTGGTGGTGTTGAGGAGCTGGTTATTTTCAGTGCACCATGTGGCCAGGTGCTTGATCTCCTCCCTATAGGCAGTCTCATCGTTGTTGCTGATGAGACCAATCACCGTAGTGTCGTCCGCAAACTTGACGATGGAATTAGAGGGAGTAGAGAAACGGGCTTAGCACACAGCCCTGTGGTACACCAGTGTTGAGTGTGATGGACGTGGAGCAGTTGGAGCCTGATCGAACATTCTGGGGTCTGTTGGTCAAAAAGTCCAAAATCCAGTTGCACATGGAGGTGTTGATGCCCAGGTCTCCAAGTTTGGCTATTAACTTAGTTGGGATGACAGTGTTGAATGCTGAGCTGAAGTCAACAAACAGCATGCGTGCATAAGTGTTCTTATTGTCCAGATGTGTGAGCACAGAGTGCAGTGCCATGGAAACTGCATCCTCTGTGCTCCTATTGCTACGGTAGGCAAACTGGTGTGAGTCCAATGTGGATGGTAGAGAGTCTTTTAGGTGTGCCAGGACCAGCCGCTCAAAGCACTTCATTACGATGGGTGTGAGTGCTACAGGGCGGTAGTCATTAAGGCACTTCGGGCTGGAGTGTTTTGGCACTGGCACAATGGAAGTGCATTTAAAGCATGTTGGTACAGCTGCTTGGGCAAGAGACAGGTTGAAAATGTCTGTAAAAACCCCAGCGAGCTGCTCCGCACATGCCCTGAGTACGCGTCCAGGGATGTTGTCTGGTCCAGCAGCCTTGTGAGCGCTGATCCTGCTCAGTGCATTGCAGACATCTGTGGAGGAGAGTGTGATCGGCGGGTGGTCAGCTGCGGATTTGAGCTTGGTGGCAGTTACTCTGTTGTCTCTTTCAAAGCGAGCATAAAAGTCATTTAGCTTGTTCAGGAAGTTGACATCAGTGGCTGCGGGGGTGGAGTGAGAGGGTTTGTAGTCACTGATGGCCTGAATGCCCTGCCACATGCGCCGAGGATCAGCGTTGGAAAAGTGTCCCTCTATCTTAAGCTTGTAAGGCAAGGCAAGGCAAGGCAAGGCAAGGCAAGTTTATTTATATAGCACATTTCATACACAATGGCAATTCAAAGTGCTTTACATAGAAGAAATTAAAATAATAAAAAGAAATAAGAATAATTAAAACAGTTTAGAAAAATTAAATAAAATACAGTACTTTTAAAAATAAAAAATAATATTATTATAGATCTTTCCTTCAAAGGATTCCCTTAAGACTTAAATCTTTCCTTCTTTTAACCTTCAATCCTCTTACGACTTCCATCTATCAACTTTCCTTTAACTTTCTTTTCTCCCTCATTTACTCACACGTTCTTTTCACTTTCTTTAGCACTGCGTTCACATTCTTTCTCGACTTCCATCTATCAACTTTCCTTTAACTTTCTTTTCTCCCTCATTTACTCACACGTTCTTTTCACTTTCTTTAGCACTGCGTTCACATTCTTTCTCAGACGAAAACTTTAATATCGTCATTTAAACACTGTTCTACTTTCAAACCCACATTAATACACGTCACTTTCACATTATCACTTTCTTTTACCTTCTGAGTGGGCATTTACAGTTTCGGGCTAAATGTCCTGCTGACATAGGAGAAATTAAAATAATTAAAAGAAATAAGGATAATTAAAACAGTTTAGAAAAATAAAATAAAATACAGTACAGTACAAACAGTCGGACGAACAGCGGCACAGTGCTCATTCAGTAAATGCACAGCTAAACAGAAGTGTTTTGAGTCTGGATTTGAATGTGACCACTGTAGGAGCACATCTGATCTCTTCTGGAAGCTGGTTCCAGCTGTGGCTGGCATAATAGCTAAAAGCAGACTGACCATGTTTAGAGTGAACCCTTGGTATTTCTAGCTGATATGATCCTAATGATCTGAGTGATCTGTTGGGTTTATATTCAGTGAGCATATCTGCAATGTATTGAGGTCCTAGGCCATTGAATGATTTATATACCAGTAATAGTACTTTAAAATCAATCCTAAATTTAACTGGGAGCCAGTGTAAAGACCTGAGGACTGGTGTGATATGTTCATATTTTCTGGTTCTGCTCAGAATCCTAGCGGCAGCGTTCTGTATGAGCTGCAACTGTCTTATGGTCTTTTTGGGAAGGCCAGTGAGGAGTCCATTACAATAATCCACCCTGCTGGTGATGAAAGCATGCACAAGTTTCTCTAAGTCTTGCCTGGAAACAAAGCATCTAATTCTTGCAATATTTTTCAGATGATAGTATGCTGATTTAGTTATTGCTTTGACATGACTACTGAAACTAAGGTCTGACTCTAGTGTCACACCAAGATTCCTGACTTGATGTTTAGTTGTTTGACCCCTAGAGTGAAGGTATGCGTTCACCTTGAGAACTTCATCTTTGTTTCCAAACGCAATAACTTCAGTTTTGTCTTTGTTTAATTGAAGAAAGTTTTGACACATCCAACTGTTGACTTCGTCAATGCATCGGCACAAGGAGTCAATGGGGCTGTAATCGTTAGGCGATAGGGCTAAGTACAGCTGTGTGTCGTCTGCATAGCTGTGGTAAGCAATTTGGTTATTTCTCATTATTTGGCTCATTGGGAGCATATACAGGTTGAACAGGAGTGGCGCAAGGATTGAGCCTTGAGGGACTCCGCATGTCATGGATGTCCACTCAGACTTATGGTCTCCTATACTAACATAATAACCTCTCCCATCTAAGTATGACCTGAACCATTTTAGGACTATCCCAGAAAGCCCCACCCAGTTTTCCAGCCTGTCCAGAAGTATGTTGTGATCGACAGTGTCAAATGCAGCACTGAGGTCGAGTAGTACCAGCACTGATAATTTTCCTGAATCAGTATTTAAGCGAATATCGTTTATTATCTTTATGAGCGCTGTCTCTGTGCTGTGATGCGGTCGGAAACCAGATTGAAAATTGTCAAAGTATCCATTTGAGCTTAAGAATTTGTTCAGCTGATTGAAGATAACTTTTTCAATGAGCTTGCCTATAAAAGGAAGATTTGAGATCGGTCTATAGTTGCTTAATATGGTCTTATCCAGATTGCTCTTTTTCAGGAGGGGCTTGACAACTGCAGTTTTCAGGGAGTTTGGAAAACTCCCAGAGAGAAGTGAGGCATTTACCACTTCTAGAAGATCTGCTTCTAAACTGTTTAGCACACTTTTGAAAAAAGATGTGGGAAGTGTGTCAAGAGCGCATGTTGATGTTTTAAGGTGTTGTACGGTTTCTTCCAAAATTTTGCCATCAATTTCTTTGAAGTCAGACATAGTAACTACTTTCTCAGGTGGTCTGATCTGTCTGACCTCAGTGCAACTCAAGGATGTGCTGATCACCTTTCTGATATTATTGATTTTCTCAGAGAAGAAAGAAGCAAACTCACTGCACTTGCTGTTTGAGAGCATTTCACTAGGAATCTGGCTTGGGGGGTTTGTCAGTCTCTCTACAGTAGCAAAAAGAGTGCGTGTGTTGTTTAAATTGCTGTTTATAATATTTGAGAAGAAAGTCTGTCTAGCTTTGCCTAGTTCCATATTGAAAGCATGCAGGCTGTCTTTGTAGATGTTATAATGGACTACAAGTTTTGTCTTCCGCCACATGCGCTCTGCTTTTCTGCATTGTCTTTTCATATGTTGCACTGCTGTTGAGTTTCTCCAAGGTGCTTTTTGTCTGCCACTCTTCTTCCTGACTTTAACAGGAGCAATATCATCAATTATATTTTTAACTTTTGAGTTAAAAGAATCAAGGAGAAAATCAACAGAGTCAGCAGATATGCTTGGTGTTAAAGATATAGCCTTCATAAATAGTACACTAGTGTTCTCATTTAAGCATCTCTTCTTGACAGACACAGATCTAGCTTCAATGGCAGGAGAGATCAATATATCAAAGAAAATACAGAAATGATCAGACAGTGCTACATCCTTAATAACAATCGATGAAATGTTTAGACCCTTACTGATAAGTAAATCTAGAGTGTGTCCGTGATTGTGTGTGGGTCCATGTACATGCTGAGTCAGATCAAAAGTTTTTAAAACAGTTTTGATTTCTTTTGCCATATTATTTTCTGCATTATCTATGTGAATGTTAAAATCTCCAGCAATGGCAAAACAGTCAAACTCTGAGGTAATTGTTGATAACAGTTCTGTAAAGTCCTCAGCAAAGGCTGGAGAATATTTTGGAGGCCTGTAAATAATGATAAGTAAAATGCGAGGAGCACCTTTTAACACAGTACCCAGATGTTCGAAAGACGGGTAATTCCCAAATGATATTTGCTTACATTGATAGATATCTTTAAAAAGAGCAGCTAGACCCCCACCTCTCTTAACAGCTCTGCAGACACTCATAAAAGTAAAGTTAGGAGGGGATGTTTCATTGAGGATTGTTGCACTGCAGCTGTCTTCTAGCCAGGTTTCATTTAGAAACATAAAGTCCAGGTTGTTTGTGGTTATTAAGTCGTTGACTAGAAGTGATTTATTTTTAAGTGAGCGAATGTTTAAAAGTGCTAACTTAACAGTCTTACTTTTTGTCCCCACAGCAATCTTAGTTTGACATGTAATAGGCACCAGATTAGTTGGATTTGCTGTACGGCTATTGAAGGCCTTAGACTTTCTATCTTGTAATAGAACAGCAATAGAGAAAGATACAGGCACACTGGGTTCCCGCTTGTTCTGTAAACATTTGAGAAGGTTACTGTTATCATAACAGGAACCCAAAATACATCACTGAGAGCTGGTATCAGTTGTTTTTGGTTCACCTCGAGCAGATGGAGGAGGGTGTGGGCCCTGGCGTTTTGGCCGAAGAGGCCGAAGAGCTCTCACAGGAGGAGGGGGCGGGCGAGCTCGGCGCGCAGGCTTTGGTGTTTGAGGTGCCTGACGTTTTTTGGTTGGTATCTGGGGGCTTGCAGCAAAAGAGTGGGATAGTCTGGTTCCAGCATGCACCAGTTCTTCCATTTTCTGTGAGAAGCACAAAAGTGGAGTTGCTGGCGAGAGTGAGAAAGTATCTGGTGAAAGGGGCTGTTGCTCAGGTGTTATCGGAGGCTGGGATATGCTGTCCTGGCTTCCCTGGCTGTTTTCCAGGAAGTCGTCCTTGGGTGCTGAATCTTGGAGCAGTTCTGATATGACTGTCTGTGGTGAGCTCTGTGGGCAGGGCTCAGCTGAGATGGTGTCCATGAGCAGAGGTTGTTGTGGCTCAGTGGTGTTATCATTGTCCTTGTGTGATATGTCAACCGCATGTCCATTTTGCTGCTGAAGTGAAGTCCCGTGTTCATTCATACTGTTTCCAGGTGTGTGTGTGTCGTTCAGATTGGCACACACTGCAGAAGGATGATTGAGGGAGAAGTCGATATTGTCCTTTAACACTCTTGAACCAAGTTTGTTTGGGTGATGGCCATCCCGATGAAATAGTTGTCTCTGACTCCAGAAAAGATTGAAGTTGTCAATGAAGTTTACTCCTTTTATATTGCAGGTTTTTTGCAGCCATGTATTAATCCCAAGCAGCCGTGAAAACCTGTTTGTTCCTCTTGCTGGGAGTGGTCCACTGATGAATGTTTGAACTTTCAGTCTTTTAAGTGTTTCAAAAAGTTCATTGAAATCCTTCTTAAGGAGTTCTGACTGCTCTTTATGAATATCATTCTTCCCCACATGAATTATGAGTCGATTTGCAGTCTTATGTTTCATCAGAATGTTTTGAAGTTCCCTGTTTATATCAGAAGTTGTAGCTTGTGGAAGGCAGCATGTAGTTGTATCCCTGCTGCTAATGTTTCCGATTATTGAGTCCCCCACTCAGTAGCAGTGCTTGGCCTCTTTGATGCCCCTTTTCAGATTTGCTCTGGATGTGCTATAGGCTTGTGCATCTCCTGATCTGAAGGCAGTGTTGCGTATCTTCAATAGGAGTCGCACTTCCCTGTTCATCCATGGCTTCTGATCTGGGTATGTGGTGATCTGCTTCTGGGTTGTAACACTGTCAATGGTGGTATTAATATAATCCAGTACAGAGGAGGTGTAGCAGTCAATGTCCGTGTGAGAGCCACTGGTGGCTTGAGAAGCAAACATACTCCAGTCTGTGTGTAGAAACCTTTCCTGGAGTGAGAAATCTGCCCCCGCAGGCCATACCTTGATGGTCTTCACTGATGTCTTCACGCGATTGATGAGAGGTGCATATTTGGGGGTGAGGAACAAAGAAAGGTGATCTGACTGTCCCAGGTGGGGGAGGGGTGTCGCGACGTAAGCTCCCGCCATGTTTGTGTAAACATGGTCTAAGGTTTTGTTTCCTCTGGTGTGACAGGAAACATGTTGGTGAAATTTCGGTAGCACTGACTTTAAGTTTGAATGATTAAAATCACCCGCAACAATAAATGCAGCTTCCGGGTGAACGGTCTGTTGTTTACTGATGGCTGCGTGAAGTTCTTTCATAGCAAACTTGGCATCAGCATTCGGGGGAATATAGGCTGCAGTTATAATAGTGGAAGTGAACTCCCGCGGTAGATAAAACGGTCTACATTTAACCATGAGAAACTCAAGGTTAGCTGAACAATGTGTTACGACCGCTAGGGGTCAGCCGCAACAGGAAAAGGAAGAGAGTCACACTACCAGAGAGATGACGTGTAACATGATTTTTATTGACCAGGAAGGGTTAGCGTCAGGGGCAGACAAGGCCAAAATAACAAACAAAACAATCTTTTTTTAGGATCTAAATGACCTTAAACAAAAGAAAGAAATGAAAATACAATTCAACTTACCTAACTCCCTTACCCATAAACAAAGTGAAAAAGCAATACAAATAAAATGGCGTCTAACCCCCTACATCCCTTAATCTGGTAACAATGTTTATACAAGAACATTTACACGCTTATTTTAAAAAGTATCAGGTTGACAAGTTAGAATCGGAATCCAAGGAGTGGTCAAACAGGCAATAGTCAGATATAGGAGAAAACCAGAAGTAGTTACATTTAACAAACACTCAGTTTCACTAAACACTATCTCTTTGGCATGACACTTCAATCACAGTTTCACTAAACACTATCTCTCTGGCACGACACTCTTACTCAATAAAATAATGGTGGAACGAACAAAGTTGAAGAGAAGCACAATCAATGGTACAAACGCAAAGCACAAAGTCAACGAGGCTCAAAGGCAACCATGGTGTGTCAGGGCCGGTCCTTATATCCAGGTCAGGTGCGTAGCTGGTCCAATCACAGTCCTCCACAGATTACCAGAGGTAACGCCCATCTGAAACACAAACTTGTGTACACACAGAGAGAGAGAGCGAGCAAGACACACCCACACACAAGGACAATTGATACAAACACACAAAATATCTCAGGATCCTAACACCCCCATCCATAAAATAAAACATTCTGTTTTACTGGTTGACACGGGACAGTGAGTCAGCAATGACATTTTCGATACCTTTTTTATGACAAATTTTCATATTGTAGCTCTGACAAATCAGAGACCATCGCATTAACCGATGATTGCTATTAGACATTTGTTGGAGAAACGTAAGAGGATTATGATCAGTGAAAATGGTAACAGGTTGTACACTCGAACCAATATACACTTCAAAGTGTTGCAAGGCGAGAATTAATGCAAGGGCCTCTTTCTCTATCGTACTGTAGTTCATTTGATGTTTGAGAAACTTTTTCGAAAAGAAACTGATCGGATGATTCAAATAATCTTCACCGGTCTGCAATAAAACCGCACCGACACCAGAACCACTAGCATCAACTTCTATCAGGAACGGTTTTTCAAAACGGGGGGCAACAAGTACAGGAGAACTACAGAGCAGAGTTTTTAACGCTTCAAAAGCGGATTGACACTCTGAAGTCCACTTGAAAGAGACTGCTTTACGCAGTAATTCCGTAAGAGGATAGGCTACAGATGAGAAGTTCTTACAAAAGCAACGATAATAACCCGTCATTCCGAGAAATCGACGGAGATCTCTTCTATTTTTCGGGATGGGAAAATCAAGAACAGCTTGAATCTTTGAGCTCAAAGGACAAATCTGACCACTACCGACCTCCTTACCCAAATATGTGACCGTAGCACAACCGAATTCGCATTTTGCTAGATTTAAGGTAAGATTAGCATCTCTAAGACGTTTGAAGACTTCCTCTAAAATTTTAAGATGTTCTTCCCAAGTGCTAGCATGACACACAACATCATCTAAATAAACCTCACAATTAGATATGTTGGATAACACAATAGACATTAACCGCTGAAAGGTGGCTCCAGCATTTCGAAGGCCAAAAGGCATGACCCGATATTGTAGAAATGCTTCAGGGGTGGCGAAGGCAGAAATTTCAGACGCTCGCTCTGTGAGCGGCACCTGCCAATAACCTTTTAGCAGGTCGAGTTTAGTCACAAATTTGGCATTACCCACACGATCTACACAATCTTCCATTCGCGGAAGTGGAAAGGAGTCAGCCTTAGTTAACGCATTAACTTTTCTGTAATCTGTACAGAACCTTGAAGTACCATCCGGCTTGGGGACGAGAAGACATGGTGAACACCATGGACTAGAACTAGGGGCTGCCAAGTTGTGTTTAAGTAAATACTGAGTTTCTTGCTTCATCAGTTCTTTCTTAAGTGGATTTACTCGATAAGCACTTTGTTTAACGGGCGCATGTGAACCAACATCAATGTCATGTTTTAGCACGTGTGTAGTTGTAGGCGAGTCACTGAACAAAGTCGGATACGTCTTTACCAAATCTAGGATATCAGCCTGGGCAGATATGGACAAGTGCGACAATTTTGTTGCAAAGTTTAATAGAGTTTCTGAATTGGACAACCGAGCGGTTGAGAACGCAGCACTGTTCATCTTCAAACCATCAATTTCTGGTGAATATTCTGAGGGTGATACATTTACTGGAGCAACAGTGACAACAGGGATCTTATTCTCAGAGTTAGAGCGCGACACATATGCCTTCAGCATATTGATATGACAGACGCGTGACTTTTTCTTACGATTTGGGGTGTCAACAACATAATCAGTGACACTCAGTTTCTCTTTAATATCATAAGGTCCAGTAAATTTAGCTTTAAGTGCCGAACCAGGCACAGGAAGTAAAACAAGAACTTTCTCTCCAATTTGGAATGAGCGCTGTACAGCTTTTTGATCGTATCGAGTTTTCATTTGGTCTTGGGCAGAATCAAGAGAGCGTTTTGCCAGCTTCCACACTTTATGAAGTCGCTCACGGAATGAGCTAATATAATCTAGGACGTTCGTTGTTGGAGACGGACGATTGGAAGAAAGGATCTGCTCCTGCAAAATTTTCAAGGGTCCACGCACGGTGTGCCCAAAGATCAATTCAGCAGGACTGAATCCGAGAGAAGCTTGAGTCGTGGTACGAATTGCGAACAACAATAGTGGGATTTCCTCATCCCATTCTTTCTGTTGATCAACGCAGAAAGTTCGGAGCATGGACTTGAGAGTTTGATGAAATCTTTCGATTGCCCCCTGTGACTGAGGATGATAGGCGCTAGATACCTGATGTTTGATGTTTAATTTTTTTATTACTTTGGTGAACACTTTAGACATAAAATTGGTTCCTTGATCGGACTGAATGTATTTCGGTACTCCAAAAGTGGTGCAGAATTTAACGATTGCTTTGACAACTCCATGAGCTTTAAGAGAGCGTAGTGGTATCGCTTCAGGATACCTGGTCGATGTACACATTAATGTCAACAAGTAGGAATTTCCAGATTTTGTTTTGGGTAGTGGCCCAACACAATCAATCAATATACGCTCGAATGGTTCGCCAAGCACGGGTATCGGCCTCAATGGGGCTGGAGGAATGACTTGATTGGGTTTACCGGATAACTGACACGCATGACAAGATTTACAGAATTTAGAAACGTCTGATTTCATGGAAGGCCAAAAGAAATGTTTCAACAGATTATCATACGTTTTTCGAACTCCTACATGACCAGAAAGCTCATGGTCATGTGCCACACTCAACACTTGTTCTCGGTAGGGTTTTGGAATGACAACTTGAACAACAGTGCCCCAGTCATCCTTAACATGACCTGGAGACCACTTACGCATGAGAACGCCGTCTTCAAAGTAGTAACCCACTGGACACTCTGGCAAAACGCTCGGCTCAACAACAGCTGCAACACAGTGACACAGAGTTTGATCGGCACGTTGTGCCTCAATTAACATGTTTTTTCCAAATGGGAAGTCAACATTGGGAAGTGCACACATTTTTAACTCAACTGCATCAACTTTTTCCTCTGTCTCACCACAATTATCAGCACACAAAAAGGTTTTTGACAGATCCACAGAGTCTTTAAATTTATGAGCTTGAGCTCGAGTCACTACACACGTACTAAATACATCGGGAAATTCTTTATGCAATGCATCTTCATTGTGCGCATCAGGAACGTCTATCACTTCTGGCAAACAGAAAACTTTATCACCTGCCAGATCGTTTCCTAGAATGAGCGATACACCTTTAACCGGTAATTCAGCCCGAACTGCCAGTTTAACGTTCCCTGAAATAATCCCAGAGCGTAAATAAACATTGTGCAAAGGAACTTTAACTACAGTGAGATCAATGCCTTGCACTAGCACACTGGAACCGCAGTTTGAATGTTCAGAAAATGGCAACACACTCTCTAAAATAAAGGATTGCGCGGCGCCAGTATCACGGAGCATGCAAACACGTTTTGTTTCCGAGTCTGCTTCGTTAAACGACACAACACCATCAAAAATGAACGGCTTAAAAGCAGATTCAGCGGCTGTATCCAGAGATACCGGCTCAGGGGAAAAGATAGGTCGCTCAACTAACGCAACGCTTTTGGAAGTGTTAGCTTTCTTACCAGCTTTACGTTTCAGAACAGGGCAGGCGGAAATGAGATGTCCCACCTCATGACAGTAAAAACATTCACGGTTTTCAGTGAAGTCTGCCCTCAAAACATTCTTAGGAACTACAGAGGCATCCTTAGAACTGCGAACACAATCAGGGAAATTACGTTTTGTGGGTGAAAACACTACTCTGTGCGTAAGTACAAACTCATCTGAAAAAACTGCAGCAGCAGAAAGAGAGGACACTTTCTGCTCATTTAAGTAAACCACGATTTTCTCGGGTAAACAATTCTTAAACTCCTCCAAAAGTATTAGTTCTTTAAGCTGCTCAAACGTGACTATTTTGTTTGCGGCGCACCACTTCTCAAACAAACTTGCTTTGTCTCTAGCAAACTCAACATATGTTTGACTAGGGGTTTTCACATGATTACGGAACTTTTGCCGATATGCTTCGGGGACTAATTCATACGCACGCAAAACGGCGTTTTTCATTACTTCATAGTCCAAGCTCTGTTCAAGCGTTAACGCTGAACAGACTTCTTGGGCTTTACCCACGAGTTTACATTGTAACAACAGCGGCCAAACATTCCGCGGCCATTTCAACGTACTGGCGATTCTCTCAAATACGGTGAAATAAGTGTCAACCTCGGTCTCTCGAAAAAGTGGGACTAGTGATATTTGACGACTAATATCAAATTCAGGTTGACTTACTTGTGGGTTGCGTCGAGGTGCAGGAATAGGACTCGGAGTGGAAGCAATCATGGGTGACGGTAGATTCACGTTCATGCCAAGCGCATCAACAGCTGAGGGGTGAACAGGTGATTTAGTTTTGAGCTCCAGCTCCAGCTCCTTGAGCTTGATATCTCGCTTGGTTTCAAGCTCAACTGTGCGTACATGCAACAGCTGACTCTCATAACGCTGTCTGCCCAGCTCCACCTCTAACTCTTTCAATCTGATCGCCAGTAAAGGATCTCGCGGAGAAGTTAGATCGACAGGATCTATGCTGGCCAGCTCCTCAGGTTTGGGTTGCTCACCCTCACCTGCGAAAACCGGCAACTGAAATGCAACACCCGCCGACTCACTCCGCTCTGGCAAAACTCCGCGCTCCATCAAATGTTTATGAATTACCTCCTTAATCTCCTGTTTAACTGCACCACGAGGAACTGTGATTTGATAAAAATCCGCAATCGTGAACAGATCATTTTTACGGCAAATATCTAACTGTTCAGACGTAGGCTGAATCGCAAATTTTTCTAGTGCAAACTTTAAAGACATTCCAAATTCCCTCCCCCTCAAAGTGAAAACCACTAGCCAAGCAACAATATACAAAGCAAATTTCATGAGTTTTTTTTTTTTTTTTTTTTTCTTCTTTTTCTCTAACACGCAGTGACGAAACTCCAATTGGTTTTGCAATAAAATTATTTTTAAGACGAGCCCCCAATTTCTGTTACGACCGCTAGGGGTCAGCCGCAACAGGAAAAGGAAGAGAGTCACACTACCAGAGAGATGACGTGTAACATGATTTTTATTGACCAGGAAGGGTTAGCGTCAGGGGCAGACAAGGCCAAAATAACAAACAAAACAATCTTTTTTTAGGATCTAAATGACCTTAAACAAAAGAAAGAAATGAAAATACAATTCAACTTACCTAACTCCCTTACCCATAAACAAAGTGAAAAAGCAATACAAATAAAATGGCGTCTAACCCCCTACATCCCTTAATCTGGTAACAATGTTTATACAAGAACATTTACACGCTTATTTTAAAAAGTATCAGGTTGACAAGTTAGAATCGGAATCCAAGGAGTGGTCAAACAGGCAATAGTCAGATATAGGAGAAAACCAGAAGTAGTTACATTTAACAAACACTCAGTTTCACTAAACACTATCTCTTTGGCATGACACTTCAATCACAGTTTCACTAAACACTATCTCTCTGGCACGACACTCTTACTCAATAAAATAATGGTGGAACGAACAAAGTTGAAGAGAAGCACAATCAATGGTACAAACGCAAAGCACAAAGTCAACGAGGCTCAAAGGCAACCATGGTGTGTCAGGGCCGGTCCTTATATCCAGGTCAGGTGCGTAGCTGGTCCAATCACAGTCCTCCACAGATTACCAGAGGTAACGCCCATCTGAAACACAAACTTGTGTACACACAGAGAGAGAGAGCGAGCAAGACACACCCACACACAAGGACAATTGATACAAACACACAAAATATCTCAGGATCCTAACAAATGTCTCCCAACAATAGCAGAGTTTGTGCACCAAGCTTTGCTAATGTAAATGCACAATCCACCACCTCTGGTCTTACCGGAGCCATCTAATGTTCTATCCGCCCGGAATGTATGGCGTCCCGCTAGCTCAATAGCGTTGTCCGGTATTCCGCTGTTTAACCATGTTTCCGTGAAAATTAGAACATTACAGTTCAAAAGTCTCTTGCTGTATGTGATGTTGAGTCGAATCTCCTCCATTTTGTTCAACAGCGACCGTACATTGGCAAGGAAAATGCTGGGTAAAGAGAGCCGGTGTGGTGTTAGCTTTAGCTTAGCTCTTAGTCCTCCGCGCTTCCCCCGCCTTTGTTTACGATCTCGACGCCGCCTGCGAGCACTTCCGCCCGGCCGGGCAGAGTGCATAGCCTCGGGTGTTCTGGCGATCTCAGGAAGGAGTCGAAGGTTGTCCATAAAACTGTCGGAAATTCGCAAACCAATATCCAAAAGCTCACCTTGGGTGTACGATGTTAAGGCACAACTGTTCTGCACGAACAGACCCGAGATGAGCAAGAAAAATACTGCTAAATTGCAGAATCTGGAGAGACCGCGAGCCTCGCGATGTACTCGCGCCGCCATCTTGGTTTCATAAGTTCGGTTATGCACGTGTATTTTCTAATGTGGCATAGCCTGTATTACTGTAATTATTTCAGCAACAACTGTGATTTGAAACATGTATCTTGCATTGTTTGCTGTTGAATGAATTGATTGTTAAAAGTACTAAACTGAAATAAGATCATACTGTTGTGTTTCTGTGATTAAACCAAATGTTCTCATTACATATTACAATAATCTTGTGTTTGAAACAATGATTATGTGGACTGAAGAGTGTATAACTGTAATGAAAGCATGATATCAGGTTTTGAAAGAATGACTAGCTGTGTTACAAGTGTGATCAGTTTGGATTTTTGTAAGAGTTTTGAAAATGTACACCTTACTTGTGAAAATAGTACCAAAGCGAATAAAAAAAACTGTAATATACAAGACAAACTAAAAATATTTTCTCAAGAAAATACAATTATTAACTATTTCATATAAAATAATATAATTTTTTAATAATTAAAAATAAACTATTTTCTGAGTTTTACAACAACACACTGGAAAACACAGCTATACAACATAGTACAAAACATAATAATAATTAATCATTTCTGAACAGTGACTATCAGTCTTTTTTCACCTTTTTCTCATTGTTTCCCAACAGAATTCATAAAAGTATAGAATAGCATATCATAGTTCTAATAGGGGCTTATTGTAACGCAGTGTGACAACATGCCCCGTCTGCACAACTGGGATCTAAACCTGGCGAGTGTCTTCTGCTGGTTAGATCAGCATTAAATTACTATCTCAACTGCCAAATAATAGATATAAGGTTAAAATAATATTGGATTTGTCTAATTTAAATAAAAAAAATAATAAAAAAACAGATATGAAAAATAAACACAAGTAAGAAATTTACTTAAAGATTTCAGAATTTTGGCGCAATATTTTCTCTATAAAGTGTTGATATGGCAACTAGTAAATACACTAAGTTTTGTCATGCTAGGGTGTGTGGAAGTATTTAAAACAGGTGTGTTACAACTAGACCCGCATTAGGGTTGTGCCCCACTCACCCCTACCAAATGTGGCCCGGATCTGGGCCGACACTATGTTGCTGTCGGGGGAGTCAGTACAGGCAGATCAATAATATTGTTGAATATTAAGTGTCTTCAATAAAGCAAACTAGAGGCGACAGTGACAGGAACCCAAACTCCATCAGTGACAGAATGGAGAAAGAAACCTTGGGAGAACCCAGGCTCAGTCTCTCAGTTCTCCTCTGGCCAACCAGCAAACAGTGTGTGATTATGATCCAGGCAGCATTACAGGTCAGAGGTCAGATCGGGATCGGTAGCACTCAAATATTAGTTCAGTTCCTTCTGCTTGATCATCGATTCCTCACGCCGGTGTGGAGCTGAAGCTGGTCACCAGTCTGGTTCTTCTGGTCTAGCTACAACTGTAACTCTGGAGAACCTCCCCACACATATTTTTGTCTGAGAATAAGATTAAAATATACAGTTAGCTTTGTTGGATTTAATTTAGATAATTTGACATCAACTGCATTCAGGTGGCTCTCTGTTATCGGTATCTGGCAACAGTTCATTGTGTTTCTGCTTGGGCAAGCGTTTCTGCCACAGCTTTTCTGGCACATGTAATCACACATATGCCAAGCAACCAATGAGAACGTGTAACAAAGACAACGATCCATCGCAATAAAGCAAAGACACCAAATCCACTCTCCTGAATCCTTCCAAGACAGGAGAAAACTTCTGTTTAACAATAAAGTAATTTGAGGACAGTGACAGACATATTTTTTACATTTTGTAAATATAAATGTAAATAAGCTTTATGTTACACCTCAAATTACAAATTTCTGTTAATGTAACCATGATAAAGCAAATCCCTGCCCTCATTCGCTCGAATGGCTCAGGTAATGATTCTTTCTTTTGTCGTCTAAAGCCCTATTCGGATGGGACTAGTGTAACATGGAGAGATGGGGTAGAGTAATAGTTATCAGAGCTTCTCTGTAATTTTAGGGTTAGGATTAGTGCCATCTCAGTTATCATTACAGACAATGTCAGTAAAGATTACGGCGACTTTTACCTTCAGTAAAAAGGTCTGGAAAAGTTACCTCAGGTAATACTAATCCTGTGCGAATAGACCCGCTGTAAATATGTACGTAAATATTTCGTCATTTCCTGTTTAAAAGTAGTTTTCCGCATTTTTCCAAGTATGGAGACGCTTGAAAAGCATTCTGTTTGTTCTAGACGCTGGGACAAAGTGTTTTCCACACACCATTCAGATCAGACAGAAGATGGACAGCACTTGTTAGAAGCACGAAACATCTTTTAGCGTTAGGTAAGTGCCTATTACCAACACAATCCAATCTGAAGTTAATTAATACATCGTTCGACCGGACCTAACTGTTTAATATATATAAATATAGGTTGTTTGAGCACGTGATATCAGGAAGCAACGTAATACACACATGATGACAGGAAGGTGACGGCGATGCACAAATCTCTAGTTTCACTGAGATCTCTTATCCCGTGCAAATTGGCCATTACTATTACAGACGTCCTGTGGTAAAATTACATTACTCCATCTACCAGAGAGAGTCTGCGTTGAAATACAGGAGTAGGGTACTTTAACATTGTTTAGTTCAAACTTATTCATCTGACATTTATTCCCACCTTTTCATGGGTTGATATGCCTGGTTTTAGCACTCATTCATTGGTTTAGTTTTGTCCAGGAAGAGCGGAGTAACAGAGAAAGCCAGAGGGAAAGAGGGAGCAGAAGTGTCAGGAACAGAGCCTGAGTCTGAACTTCTTCACCTCTGCACAGAAGATCACAAACTTCAGAAGCATTCATTTGTGTGTTGCATACTAATATTAACTTGAAAATTAAATCTGCATACAATTTAATACCCTAACTGCCTCTTTTTTTGACACTTGGGTTAACCCTAACCCTTATCTCCAAACATAAATAATGCATGATCATTATCTTTTCGTTCCTGTTTCAAGGATTACTGTATTATTGTCACAGTCACCAGCTCAGTCACCAACTCTGTAACCTGTCTGCACAACACTTCCCAGCATCCCTCCTGGTCCCCACCTGCACTCAGTCATCACCACTCGTCCAGACCTGCTGCTGATCCTCACCGGTACACTGATTCCCTACACCTGCACTCAGTCATCACCACTCGTCCACACCTGCTGCAGATCCTCACCGGTACACTGATTCCCTACACCTGCACTCAGTCATCACCACTCGTCCACACCTGCTGCTGATCCTCACCGGTACACTGATTCCCTACACCTGCACTCAGTCATCACCACTCGTCCAGACCTGCTGCTGATCCTCACCGGTACACTGATTCCCTACACCTGCACTCAGTCATCACCACTCGTCCACACCTGCTGCTGATCCTCACCGGTACACTGATTCCCTACACCTGCACTCAGTCATCACCACTCGTCCACACCTGCTGCAGATCCTCACCGGTACACTGATTCCCTCAACACAGCCTATATCAACCCTCATCACCCTCACATCAGGGTCTGGTCTTGTCAACGTTACTGCTACATAAACAGTCCTTACCTGAACACTCACCGGAGATCGTCCTGTCTTCTGTCTGTCTCCTGTCCGCCATCTCGATCCAGATCCAGATCTCCAGTCATTGTGTTCATCCTTCTCCTGCACAGAGAATCCACTTCAGTCATCACCAGCTAAGTTGTAATCACCTATCATCAAGTCTCCATCCTTTCACCATCGTCTGGTTCCTGCTTTTGTACCATCACTCTGCTTTTACTTGAATAAACCATTTCACCTTTCCATCTGTCTGTTCCCTTCTGTGAGTTTGACAGTTATACTGTAGTCACTCTCATGAAAAGCTTGTGTGCGTCTATCTTTTGCTTCAGAGATGTGGTCTTTGGGGAAAAGCACCTTTTGTCTTTTAAAGAAAAAAAAATGCATTTGGGTTTGCAATTACATAAAAGTGAGCAAATAACAGAATTTTCAATTATTCTTTTAGTTTCTTATCTTGTATATAGCACTTTTAAATCATATTTTGCATTATAATGGCAATGCCATCAGATTTATTCAGTTTGCATTGAACTCTTTGTTCACACTGTACTGTAGGACTCCTGACTAATAGGATCTATTCATAAGTGATCATGATTCAATAGCCCTGGAATTCATTTTATTGCTAAAAATTGGTTTTACATGTTGCATTTTTATGGATCCACAGCCAAATATATAAAAGAAATGAACTTCAGACTTTGTGAATCAAAGAAGTAGCAGGAGGAGTCAAAAGAACGAGTGAGTCAGCATAAACCGGTATATAACAGATTACATTATCAGCCGCAGCAGAAACACCCTGAGGAACGCATCTGAGGAACATTTATATGATAACCCTAACCCTAATCTCAGACGAGATCTGTTCACTCGTTCAGTGTTTTTACGTCGGTTCATGTGTCTCATGAGTGCTGAGATGCATGTTATTCCTTGACATTTATATGATAACCCTAACCCTAATCTCAGACGAGATCTGTTCACTCATCCAGAGTGTTTTTACATCAGTTCATGTGTCTCATGAGGCCACGGCGAGTGCATTTGCCCCCTCTTCTGCAAGCCTATATATGGGCGTTTTTGAAGAAACATATATTTACTCGCATCATGATTTTAGTGCTAATATCTTGATTTGGAAGAGATTGGAAGACTGCTTTTGCCTTTTTAAGAGTAGTGTTGAACAATGTAACACTAGTTTCTACCTCTCCTGCTCTGAAGATTTGATGTTCACCATGGATTTTAATTACAATAAAAATAGTTTTTTGGATTTGTGAATAATAAAAGAGGGAAATACAAACCTCTTTAGGAAACCCATAGCTCGTCGTAATACTTATTTGAGAGCGGATTCTTATCATCTGTTACCTTTAAAGAATAGTCTTCCATATAGTACATTTTAATAAGAATATCAATAGTACAAAAAGTCTTTGTTACAGAGGATATAAGGTTAAACAAATCAATCACCTGAAGAACAAATTTAACAACAATCACGTTCAGATTTATTAAAGATATGAGAGAAACGTCAAAAAAGATTTACAAAATAATATTCAGAACAATTAAAAAAGAGTATTAATTAACATTGGTATATTTTAGTTTCTTCAGGATCCCCCCCTTATGGCGTTTAAGCGAGATCGCAGTTTTAGAGATTGTTTGGTGAGATTGGATCTGATTCCTTAAAAACATTAAATACATTAGCATCATAAACTGACATATCATTGTACATCATTTTAACATCTCCATACGCCAAAATACGCTTATCCCTTTTATCGGAATGAATTTTGGCATATGGGGATGTTTAAATTATGTACAATATGTCAGTTTATGATGTTAATGTATTATTGTTGTAAAACAAAAGCTCAAGCATCAAGTCCTTTGTGGTAAATCATATGTGGAGAAAACAAGTAGGGAATTGAAGACGCATGTTGCAGGGCATTGCAGAATAATAAGATGTAAAAATTTAAATGATCCCTTGGCTGTACACTTTGTAGAACATATGAACTCGACGGCCTCACTGCGTTATATAGGAACTGAGAAGGTGTCTTTACCAAGAAGAGGTGGGGATTCAACCTTTAGTGAGGGAGAAGCCTATTGGATACACAGATTAACAACTTTGGTACCATTTGGTTTGAATGTAGACTTTGACCTGAAAAAAATTGAGGACACCAAAATTAAATATATAATTGATTAAAACTGATGTGTATTTAATGTGGATTGTATTATGCTTGTAATCGTTAGTGTTTTCTGTTTTCTTAATATGGGTTTAAGAAACAGACTTTTACTCACAATTAGTCACCTTTATGTATTTAGCGCTTTATACAATACAGATTGTTTCAAAGCAGCTTTACAGAGATAACAGCAGTTGTTCAGCGAAAGTCAGTTCAGTGTTGATTCAGTTCCAGTGTAAAGATCATCAATTATTAAATTAGTTCATTTAATCTATAATGCAGTTCTGCAGAAAACAGTGATGTCATCAGTGGCGGCTGGTGCTAAAACATGTTGAGGGGTGCAAACAGACTGAACTATGAAAGCAGGACTGGATGTAGGCTAATTGTTAAATAATCATTTTACAGTGATAATAATGTATCATTACTGCTTTGCTAAAAATGGCAAAGTCAGCATTTAAAGCATGCCATAAGGTAGGGTTGGGCAATAGCCAATTGCCAAAGAAATCTGAATTTTTGGGCTAAATGGCGATATATGGTATAATCTCAGTATTTAAAATAAAATTCTATTTGAATTTTTAAAATCTGTATTTAACTAAAAACATTTTTTTTATTTCATTTCCTGATCAAACAACATGAACAATATGAATATTGTGCTACAAACAATGTTAATATTGAAGGCTATGAAAACAAACACAGTGCAGTCTATCTAAAAAAGGGGTCAAATCACATTACATTCTAACATTGCAATCTAAAAACAAAATAATGCTTTTTAAAGAACTAGTTAAATTTACTGAACTTAAAATGAAAATAAATAAAAACATAACGGATATCATAAAAATACACTTGTAGGTTTTTAATTCTTTAGCACATTTATGTTCACCACCAACAACAAATATTCAACAACAAATATTTTAGCTAAATATATATATTTTTAATTTAGTGTTAATGTATATTTTAGTCAGAATTATTGCGCTCCGTCTGTTCGGCGCGCGTTCACGGAAGTTTAGCCTGCAGAAGCTCGTCCACTCATGGCAGCGAAATGGAAAGATTTGCTTGACTCTCTAACATTTACAGATGGAGAATATCAGTGGATTGTAAGTTATGCACTGAGGAAATTACTGGATGTCACTTCAGTTTAAAGATTATTTGTTTCCACCAATCGCTGTACAAGTGAAGTTTACATCTGATGACGAAAGCACGTTAGCGCGAGCCCTCCCGGAACCCATAGAGAATGCATTGCAGTGCCTGCAGTTCAAAAAAGATAAAAAAATAAATCTTTGTATGGAAGTCTATGGGAACTTCAAGTCTATGGGAACACTGGGCGATTCTCGGCCAGAGTGAAATTGCCCAAAAAGAGGCGGTATTCCACAGAACGGGACTTGACGCTGATTGGACAATATCCAGAGGCAGAACAGCAGTGACTGCTAGCGTAACTCTGTGGTTGAATGCGAATGTGATTGAAAAAGTCCCTTTCACACTTTAGTGGTCAGTCACCCAATCACCCTAATGAAGAAACCACCGCTGGATGTCATCCAGTTCAGTTCAGTTCTGACCCAAACCCAAACTCCATCAGGTTAGCTTGTTAACAACTAATAAAAAAATATTCATTACTGATTGTGATGTAATTATTTTCACCATTGTTGACTCTTATTTATGATGTTCTCCATTTTGTCAGAGTTGTACCTTGACAAAGGCTTGTTGCCAAAAATGTCGGAATAAATAAAATGTGCAGTTACACTTTGCCTCTATAAAGATTTTTTTCTCTAACTTGCTGTGCATTTGCTCCGACATATGATTAAATCATGGACAGCGGTGCAACACACAGTTTAGCAGTGACACATTTCTGCATAATGACCATGAAAACTGTCAATTCAACTGTCAATCCATAATTGATCATTCAGATTTAATGACTAATCAAATGTAATAAGTGCAGAGAATACAAGCCTGAAAACAAGCAAAGGGTAGTAGTAAATTGTTTCTTTGTTTTATGCCAAAAATAACAAATATATTAAAGTGTTCTTTAAAAAAATCTAATCAAGTTTATACCTGATGTACCTGAAATAAATCTACTCTCCATCAGCATTACCACAGCATTCATCAAGACTGCTTTAATTTTATTAATTAAGAGAGAGAAAGAGAGAGAAAGAGAGAGAGAGAGAGAGAGAGAGAGAGGGAGAGAGAGAGAATGGCAAGTATTGTTGAAGGGAAAAACACACTCACACTCCTTCTATCACACACAGGCTCTTTCTGTTCCGCAACACAGTTTATTAATCTCAACATTTCTGTGACCCTGAAATCTTTCAAAGGCCAGTCTGGTACAGTCCTCTACGGTGTCGATCAGTGTGTCGTCCTCTCGGGCTGTTGGTCCAGATGGCGAGGAGTGGGGTGTTGAGGACAGTTCTCCTCGAAGCAGACTGTTGGCACACTCCCTCACCATAGACTTCACTACTCACCCTCCCTAAACCACACCAACTCATCTAACATCCATATTTAATACATTATGACATCTACAATGTGGTTAAGATTCAATTAAATGTGATTCTATTATTTTAGTTAAAAAATGCATTAAAAAAATTATAAAGTGTATTTATTAAATGAAGTCATACTTTATCTAAACTGAGACAAAAACATGGTGGGGCATCAAATGTGCGTGGAGATACATGTGCGTCCGCCTCTCTCTCAGATATGAAATTTAAACATCACAAATGACCTTGAGATTGTGCGCAGCTGAATGATTTCAGACCTCCGCCTTCACTGTAAAATCCAACAGTGATTCTAACTAACCCCTTTTAGTTAACTTTACTTAATGTCTTAACTTAATTGTTACAATCTAGTAATCTGTACTATTCACATACTATGCTTTGTATACTCAGAAAACACAAGTAAATATTAATTGATTGATTTCAGTTTGGTTTTTGAGGCGGGGAAATTCTTAATGGACTTTTAGAATTATTTCCTCCACTTCTGCAGTTATTTTTCTCTGTTTGCATTCACTCATTTCCCAAAGTCATCTTGAATGTTGAATTGTCAATACAACTGAAAACTTTGAGAGAACATCACATAAGCTGGCTTCAAAAAAGTAAATTTTCCTAAAATGTTTTTAGTCACTGTGGCGAGCAGGACGAGGCCGAGGGCTGTGGGAGAATTAGCGTTCCCTTTATTTATATATATATATATATATATATATAATGTATGGATGAATTATGTATAACTTTATTTGTGGTCCGTCTTGCAATTGATCATGCTTGAGTCACACAGACTTCAACGTTCAGCATGCAACACACAACAATGGTAACAATTATATTTGATTTGAAGTAAATTACCAAGTACTCTCAACAGTTATTTTTTAGTTATGTGTAAGTGAACTATACTAACTAAACATTTGTCAGTACCACATATTATTCCTATTTCACTTAACTTGTTTTGTTTTCTATGGCAATCGGTTTGCATGTTTTTTTTTTTTTTAAGTAAGTCTAATTTGATTGTACAGTGTTGTAAATGCAGCCTAAATAATGTCATTAACATATAAAAGATCTCCAGTCAACATCCAAATGTTTTACTTGAGAATGGCGACAGCAATAATTGCTCTGCACAAGGTAAAGTGTGTGGGTGAGCGAGGCACAACTAATGCTTACATCTTTTCCACGTCAAAAAAACATTTTTTATTAATATGAACGTTGGCATGGATTTTAGCGTACATTTACATTTTACATTTAGTCATTTAGCAGACGCTTTTATCCAAAGCGACTTACAAATTAGGACTAAATTAAGCGAGTCATCATGAAGAGGCAAAAACAACAACAACGCAAGAAGTGCTCAAAATACGAAGTTCAGGTATTATTCAGAGTAGCATAAGCCTGATAAGTGATGTTTCAAGGGAAAGGAAGTGTTTTTTTTTTATTATTTTTTTTTTATAAGGTTAAGTGCTCACGGAAGAGATTGGTTTTCAGCTGTCTTTTGAATGTTGTCAGGGATTCTGCATTCCGGATGAGGGTGGGGAGAGCGTTCCACCAGCATGGAACTGTGAATGAGAATGTTCTGGAAAGTGATTTTGTGGCTTTCTGTGATGGAACCACGAGACGTCGCTCGTTGACCGATCGTAGGTGTCTGGTAGGGATGTAGACTCGTAGGAGTGAGTGAAAGTAGGAGGGAGCTGAGCCTGTGATAGATCTGTAAGCAAGCGTCAATGCCTTGAACTTGATGCGAGCAGCGAGAGGTAGCCAGTGTAGAGAGATGAACAGAGGAGTGACGTGGGCCCTCTTGGGCTCGTTGAAGACAAGACGAGCTGCAGCATTCTGGATCATCTGTAGGGGTTTGGTTGCACATGCTGGAAGTCCAGCCAGAAGAGCATTGCAGTAGTCAAGACTAGAGATGACCAGGGCCTGGACGAGAAGTTGTGTTGCATGCTCAGTTAGGAAGGGCCTGATCTTCCTGATGTTGTGCAGTGCAAACCTGCATGATCGAGCTGTCTTTGAAATGTGATCTGTGAAGGTCAGCTGGTCATCAAACGTTACTCCAAGATTTCTGACCGACCTTGATGGGGTGATTAATGATGACTGTAGCTGGATAGTGAAGTCATGCTTTAGAGATGGATTGGCAGGGAGGACTAGAAGCTCAGTCTTTGCCAGGTTGAGCTGCAGGTGATGTTCCTTCATCCATGTGGAGATGTCCACCAGACAGCTTGAGACCCGTGCAGCTACTGTGGGATCATCTGGTTGAAATGAGAGGAAGAGCTGCGTGTCATCAGCATAGCAGTGGTAGGAAAAACCGTGTGCCTGTATGATGTGTCCCAGTGATGTGGTGTAGATGGAGAAGAGGAGGGGACCAAGAACTGAACCCTGGGGAACCCCTGTGGTCAGCTGATGTGCTCTGGATACCTCGCCTCTCCATGTGACCTTGAAGGACCTACCTGTGAGATAGGACTCAAACCAGTGGAGTGAAGTTCCTGTGATGCCCAGTGATGAGAGGGTGGACAGAAGGATCTGATGATTCACAGTGTCGAAGGCAGCAGACAGATCCAGGAGAATGAGGACTGAAGATTTGGAAGCAGCTTTTGCGATCCGTAGGGCTTCTGTGACTGACAGTAGTGCAGTCTCAGTTGAATGCCCTTTCTTGAAGCCAGATTGGTTGACATCCAGCTGGTTGTTTTGAGACAAGAAGGATGTTACTTGGTTGAAAACAGCTCTTTTAAGTGTCTTCGCAATGAATGGTAGGAGAGAGATAGGTCTGTAATTCTCTATAAATGATGTGTTTAGTGTTGGTTTTTTGAGCAGTGGAGTAACCCGAGCCTGCTTGAATGCTGTAGGGAAAGTGCCAGTATGGAGGGATGAATTGATGATGTGTGTGAGTGATGGTAGAAGTGTGGGAGAGATGGCTTGTAGAAGGTGTGAGGGGATGGGGTCAAGAGGGCAGGTGGTAGGGTGACTGGAGAGGAGAAGTGTAGATACTTCTTCCTCGGTTAACGAAGAAAAGGAGGACAGAGGGATATTGGCTGTGGAAGGGGTCGGTCTGGGTTCCTGTGTGTGTGGAGTTGAGAACTGACCGCTGATAGCTGTTGTTTTGTTGGTGAAGAAGTTTGCAAAATCGTCAGCAGTTAAGGAGGAGGCGGGTGGTGGTGGAGGTGGACAGAGGAGAGAGTTGAATGTCTTGAAGAGTAATCGTGTGTTGGAGGAGCTGTTGATCTTGTTGTGGAAGTATGAAGATTTTGCAGCATGAACATTCAACAGAAAAGGAAGAGAGGAGAGATTGATACATACTCAGGTCAGATGCGTCTTTTGATTTGTGCCATTTCCTCTCCGCTGCCCTGAGATCGGTCCGGTGTTCCCGAAGAACCTCAGATAACCAGGGGTTAGAGGGAGTAGCGCGTGCTGGCCTGGAGGAGAGAGGACAGATAATGTCTAGAGAAGAGGTTAGAGTGGAGCATAAGGTGTCCGTTGCGGTATTCACATCCAGAGATGAGAATTGTGAGGGTGGGGGAAGAGAGGATGACACGGCAGAGGAAAGATGGGAGGGGGAAAGTGAGCGCAGGTTTCGTCTGAAAGTGACTGGTGGTGGGGGTGGTGGTGCAGGGGTAGAGAGTTGTAGACTGAAAGTAATGAGGAAATGATCTGAAACATGGAGAGGTCTCACCAAAATGTTCTCTGTGGTGCAGTTGCGTGTGTAAACCAGGTCCAGTTGGTTGCCTGATTTGTGAGTACCTGTGGTGATGAGTCGTTTGAGATCGAAAGAAGCTAGGAGAGAGGTGAAGTCTGTTGCATATGGCTTTTCGAGATGAATGTTGAAGTCACCGAAGACTAGAAGTGGGGTGCCGTCCTCAGGGAAAGGGGACAGCAGCACATCCAGCTCATCTACAAAGTTACCCAGCTGACCTGGGGGGCGATAAATGACAACAATATGGATCTTAATGGGAGTTGTAAGTGTAATAGCATGATATTCAAATGAGTTGTTGTTGCATAGAGAAGAGAGCGCGGAGTATTTGCAATTGTTAGAAACGAGAAGCCCTGTACCCCCACCCCTCCCAGACTGGCGAGGGGAGTGAGAGAAGGAGAAATTGCTAGAGAGAGCAGCGGGGGTTGCTGAGTCTTCTGGACGAATCCAGGTCTCAGTCAGGCCCAAGATACTAAGAGTAGAATGAGATGCAAAGGCTGGAATGAAGTCAGCTTTATTGACTGCTGACTGACAATTCCATAGACCCACGGAAAGAGAGAGAGGAGTATGTGAGGATGAGAGAATGGGACGCAGATTGGCAGTATTGTGCTGCCTTTTGCGCGTGATGAAAGGGCGTTGCCAAGAGATAACAGGAATGGTTTGAAAGCACATGTTGATTAAGGTGAATAATAAGATAAGTAGAGGGAAGAAAAAAAGTGAATAGGAGATACTTAAGTGCCTTTCTGGTGTCCTTGCTCGGTGGAGTCGCGCAGGTAGAGTCGCTGGTCTTTACCCGAGTCGGTCTTCACACGAGATGCTGAACACGAGAGCTGAACGCTTCCGCTGACGCTTCCGCGACAGCGCGCAAATTACATAGATATACAGATATGCTATCACCGCTTGAGTGAGTACAGCTGTTTCGGTCGGGCAATTAAGTGAATAACGCGAAAATGTGCCAAATCGAAAGTCAAGTCAAGTCAAGTCAAGTTTATTTGTATAGCGCTTTTCACAATACAGATTGTATCAAAGCAGCTTCACAGTATTAAATTAAAATAATACAACAAAGTTTGTTTCAAGAGGAATTTATTGATTGATAAAATTAGATTAAATATCCCCAAAATATCCCCAACTGAGCAAGCCAAAGGCAACAGTGGCAAGGAACCGAAAAACTCCATCAAGTGACCTAATGGTGTCCTAAAACTCCATCAGGTGACCTAATGGAGAAAAAAAACCTTGGGAGAACCCAGGCTCAGTCGGGGGCCAGTTCTCCTCTGGCATTTATGAGCTAGAGGACGGATTGTAGTTTGATCTGTAGGATTATATGAATGCCTGCCTGAAGAGATGCGACTTTAATCTAGTTTTAAACTGGGAGAGCGAGTCTGAGCAACGAACAGTATCAGGAAGACTATTCCAGAGTTTTGGAGCCAAATGTGAAAATGCTCTCCCTCCTTTGGTGGTTCTGGATATCCTAGGTATGACCAAAAGACTTGAATTTAGTGATCTTAAAGAGCGCGATGGATTATAGGGTGATAGAAGATCCGTTAAATAGACTGGAGCTAAGCCGTTTAGGGCTTTATAAGTCAGTAGCAATACCTTGTAATTAATACGGAACTTTATAGGTAACCAATGCAGTGATGATAAAATCTGTGTTATGTGCTAGAGGCAAAGGCTTACGTGCAAATTAGACTGCTATAATAATTAAAATGTTCACTTGCGGCTGTTATTGTTTAATGTGGCAACGCGTCTAACTAAAATACAGAATTATGTGAAGTTAAAAATAGAAAATAAGAAGCGAATCGAAGATAGGCTTACCTTGACTAAAATACAACACTGAAATAACAGGAGAACAGAGTATTCTAGAAAAAACACATGTGCGCTCTTGCCGAGCCTCTAGTATGCTGGTCGCTGGTCCTGGCGTACGCACACTCTAAGATCAGATCTGTGCATACGCACTTTCATAACCCATAAATGAGGCCCTAAGAATCTAGATTTGTTACGTTTTCTGAAAATAAGAAATAAAAACACAATACATTGAGAATTGCCACTTGTAGGGTTTCTGTGACTATAAGTATTCTTATTTTATTATTATTATTATAAAATATATGGGCAGATGACCACAAGTAATGTGGACCCGCCCACTCCTTCACCATCACCAGGACCCGCCCACTCCTTCACCATCACCAGGACCCGCCCACTCCTTCACAATCACCAGGACCCGCCCACTCCTTCACAATCATCGGAGAACTGACTTGCTGCACCCTCACTCCCTCATCAACACACCCGTTATATACCCCGTTCACCTTTCACTCCTTGTCTGATCTCGCTGTAGTATACACTGCTTTATGTCAGACTCCTTACCTATCTACTCACCTGAGATCGTCTCGTCCTGTATCCAGTCTCCTGTCCGTCATCCTGATCCAGATCGCCTGTCTTCGTGTTCACTCGTCACCTGCACAGAGAATCCACTTCAGTCATCGCCAGCTAAGTCACCATCATCATTCTACAGGTCACCATCCTCTCACCATCATCTGGTTCCCGTTGTTCCACCACCTAAACCTGTCTGTCTCCTCCTGTGTTTGGGACAGACGACCAGACCATCATGCAGAGTCCTGTTGGAACCAGCGGGGAGCATTCACCGGATCAGTTTGCCGAACCTGTGCGGCCGGTTCAGCAAACTCTCCCCTCTGCACCACCCGCTCCTTCACCACCTAGTCCCATGGCCCGACCAGTGACATACAAACTCTGGCAAAGACTGAGCTTCTCGTCCTCCCTGCCAATCCATCTCTACAGCACGACTTCACCATCCAGCTAGAGTCATCATTAATCACCCCATCAAGATCGGTCAGAAATCTTGGAGTAACGTTTGATGACCAGCTGACCTTCACAGATCACATTTCAAAGACAGCTCGATCATGCAGGTTTGCACTGCACAACATCAGGAAGATCAGGCCTTTCCTAACTGAGCATGCAACACAACTTATCGTCCAGGCCCTGGTCATCTCTAGGCTTGACTACTGCAATGCCCTTCTGGCTGGACTCCCAGCATGTGCGACCAAACCCCTACAGATGATCCAGAATGCTGCAGCTCGTCTTGTCTTCAACGAGCCCAAGAGGGCCCACGTCACTCCTCTGTTCATCTCTCTGCACTGGCTACCTCTAGCTGCTCGCATCAAGTTCAAGGCACTGACGCTTGCTTACAGAACTATCACAGGCTCAGCTCCCTCCTACTTTCACTCACTCCTACGAGTCTACATCCCTACCAGACACCTAAGATCGGTCAACGAGCGACGTCTCGTGGTTCCATCACAGAAAGCCACAAAATCACTTTCCAGAACATTCTCATTTACAGTTCCATGCTGGTGGAACGCTCTCCCCACCCTCATCCGGAATGCAGAATCCCTGACAACATTAAAAAAACAGCTGAAAACCAATCTCTTCCGTGAGCACTTAACCTTACAGAATAAAAAAAAAAAAAAAAAAAAAAAAAAAAAAAAAAAAAAAAATTTCCTTTCCCTTTGAAACATCACTTATCAGGCTTATGCTACTCTGAATAATACCTGAACTTCGTATTTTGAGCACTTCCTGCGTTGTTGTTGCTTTTGCCTCTTTATGATGACTCGCTGAATTTAGTCCTAATTTGTAAGTCGCTTTGGATAAGGGCGTCTGCTAAATGACTAAATGTAAATGTAAATGTAAATACAATGGTGAGGCGGAGGATTGCAGCGGGTTCCTTCTACAAAGTTCAATATATTTTGAAATGCAACCTCCGCCAAGGTAATACTTCTATAAATGCTTAAGCTCTGCAATTCCGCACGTTGGCGGCATCTAGCGGCTGAGACGGCCATTTGACAGCCTTTTGCCAGGGTCTGAACCCGGAAGTGTGCCATCAGGTGGTAATTTATGATGACCTCGGTTTGGAGAGTTTCATTCAGAAAGCTGTGTGTATCTCTCAATGTCTTTCAGCCCTCTCATTGGATCAACCCGCTTCGCATCCTCCGCCCATCTCTCCATCATTTTTAATATTCGCAATTCCAACTCCTGACTCGCTACAGCGGTTTTGACGGAACAAGATGTTTTTATACCAGGGGCTGAGCCTATGCCGAAGGCGTGGTGAGCTCGTACCAAGGGTGTGGCCTGCTTGCATCACCCGGCACCACAACTTCCTATAGGAAAATTCAACTGCAGTAGCCAACGTTCAACCTGAGGAGGGCAGCACTCAGACGTTTTTACAACATATATTGTAGAATTAAAACACTTTATTCCCAAATGTCAAAAAAAAATAAAAAATAACTTGAATCAATGAACAGCACTAATAGAGCCCCAGTCTTATAGATCATTATCTAAACAAAGTTGTTTTAGGGTTTAGTTACCCTTTAATAAACACTGTGTGCACCTAAACCCTCCTTTGTGTTTGTGACAATAATGTTATCAAGCCATTATTCAGCAGTACCTTGGGTAAAAAAACAACAACAAAAAAACACTTCAAAACACATTATCATGTTTTTTTTTAACAACAATTGTTGATGTCAATGAACTGTAAGTCATGATTCTAGGGCAGGGTCCACATATTTTGTTCTTATTTAAATGCTCCATAAAACTTTTAAAAATCAAGTGTAGCGTCAGTTCTGACAGGTCACGTTAGTCAAGCTCTCATCAGCTGATCCACGTCTACCTATAGGAATACGATGCCTATCACTGTATTCATATATAAGCTCCCTCAGTATTATTAGCAGCTATCGTGTTTCTCAGGAGCTAATTAAATTCGGCTGGCAAACCACATCATCTCACAAGGAATCATGCAATCGGGAATTTAGTGAGAGGAATTCGTTCCCCACAAGGATTTCACCTCAGATTCATTCAAGTTCGTGAACTTGAACACGAGATTCGCGCATTGATCATAAGCTGTCTGATTTGGAAGTGACCTCAGTCTGCATTGCTGCTCGCATCGCTGCATTATTAACACAGGACTCGACGTGATTCATTCTCCATTCATCTCTGAAAGTCTTCATGAAGCTAAGCTAAATTCCTTTTTAATGCTCATTGCTAAAAGCTATCAGGGTACTGGCAATATGCTTGTTGCTAATGCTATACATGTTGCTTGGGCTTATCTAGTCATTTTCATTAAAATGCTCTTGCTAGGCTTATGCAATCATATTGGCTATGTGCGTTACTTACCTACTGTCATTGGCAACTGCTCATGTGGCACATGCTGTGCTTTTAGCACGATGCAGCACAGATTCAAGCAGCTTGCGGTGATAGTTAGGAAATAACAATTCATGGTGCAAACGTAATCATTTCTGCTGTGGCACTGCACAGCTCTAAAAAGACTTAGAAAACAGTCACTATTCAGTTGAGTCAATTCAGCGTTGATTCTGTCGGATATCGGTGTTTCTTGGAAACACTGTGTTCTTAAAGCTATAGTGTATTAGAAATATGCTTGCTCTAAAGGCTATCTGTTGTTATCGAAACATGCTTGTGCTTAAGGCTATCTGGTTGCTATTAGAAACATGCTCACATTTTTTTTTAAAGGGTGGCGTTTATATAGCGCTTTTCTGGGCACTCAAAGCGCTTTACACATAAGGGGGAATCTCCTCAACCACCACCAATGTGCAGCATCCACCGTTTGCAATGCAATGCAATGCAATCGAATATATGCTCATTACTTAGGCTTCTAGTATTATTGACCCTAACCCTAACTGCACTAAACGACATGCTGTTGTAATCAAAGTGATGTTTTAGCCTTATCTGGTTGCATAGAATAAAGAATGAGCTTTTTTTTTTCAATCCGATTATTGCACATGCTGTGGTAAAGTTAGCACATGCTTGTGGCTTAAGCTTATCTCGATTATTACTGTGCAAATACACATTAGGTATGTTCACCACAGAGGTCTGTCATTCAACACTAACAACATCGTAGCTTGATGATCCCGTGAATGAGTGTGGAATCATGGGAGTTGTCATCTTCAACTCCACAACAATGGAATTCAGTACGACGGGAGCAGAAATCATGTTAATGAATGAGGAGGCACACTATACTTCATTGCTAAGCTGCCTAAGACTCAGAGCTACAGAGTGTATGCTTCCCTGACTGGACTACGCTAGTTTTAATACTAGAATAGAATAGAATAGAATAGGTCTTTATTGTCATTGTCACAGGTACAACGAAATTTAAAGTGCTCTCCAGTCAGTGCATCATTCATTGAGTCAATAAAAATAGTGCTAATGCTAGTTATAGGAACATATAACAGCATTAGCAGCATTCATAATCGTCAACATCATAGCATAATTTTATTTTATTTTTAAAACAGTATGAACACACAGTCATTGCATAAAAACAGTGTGAACATACATCTACAGACATGCATACTTTCTGTCATTGCATTGATCTATTTCACATCAGCTTCCATATGCACATTATTTTTTCCCGCTCCAGGATAGGCTCTCCTCAGTGTGGACTCCCAGGAAGCGGAAGTCTGCCACCCTCTCCACACAGTGATGATTAATGGTGGGATCTCTGTTTTCTTTCTCCTGTGGTTTATGATGAGTTCTTTGGTCTTTGAGGTGTTGAGGAGCAGTTTGTTGGCCCTGCACTCATCTCTGTAGGCAGACTATAGTATATACAACATGATTGTTGTATCAGATTTTGCTGCCGCTAGGGGTGTAAGCTTCCCCCAGTAGATCCCATACACTGTTAAATTGGCCACAGCAACACGCTTGTTGCAGTGTGTCTTTGTTTGCTCCTGCTTGAGGTGATACTTCCCCCATTAGATTGGATCTATAGTGCCACTAACCTATGCATATGCCACTAACATCAGGAACATTAACCATCCTATCAGCTTCAGTCGTGTTGGGGGTAGTGTGTAAAAGACATCCAGAATTTCGCTGTCAGTTTGTGTTGGGGGATATTGGCATATGGTTGGGTTATACTGTATATGCTAGGCTGCATGGATGCGCAGGGAGTTCTTGCCCAGAACAGAACCATACCGCCAATCCTAACTCTATGCTAGTTGTCAATCGTATTTGACGATAGTGGTCCTGACAGAACTGCAAGATGTGTGAAATGTGTCGGGTTCTCACTTGCATCAGAAATAGATGATGAGTTCCCCGGGCTGGTGTAGTTATTTCTCACAGGTAAAACAATGATGATCGCTCCCACAGTGAGTACGAGCCCTGATCTAATCAGCCCAGCCTCAGGGTTAGCAGTCGGTCTCCTCACTTACAGCTCCTACATGCCAATATATGGAGCTGCTGGACTGGATTTTCTCCTCTTTTTTTCCCTTCTGTCCTATTCTCGTCTGCTACAGGCCTATTGAACTGAAGAAGAGTCGGTCTAGCCTCTAGCAGAGCCACAAAAAGCTAATTAGCCAATTAGATTAAAAGGTTTTTAAGTGAGTCCCCATACTTCTGAAGACATCTCTTTGAATCAGTAAAGCAACAAATTGCATTTACAAATTAGCTTATAGAATATAAAAGTAATTCACCTCTGGCTCAGATTTCACTATCACTCACTTGTGTTTGTTACTGTGTGCGTTCTGCGTTCTCTTCACACCCGATCCCGCACCACCACAATCCTCATCACTGTAATGCTACACTATCATATTTGATACAATGATATTCAATTTAAATGATAAATAGCACTGACACATTATACATGTACATGATTTATTAAGCTGATAAAAACCCTCAAGGAAAACACATTGCAGTAATACGAATTTGAGGAAATTTGTGCTTAAAACATTGACTTTATTTTTATTTGTTTTCTCCTGATTTTATGCTGCAAAGTGGCCTGGATGCTTCATCCATCATTAGTGGAACTATATAGATACATTTTCCCACATTAGCCATCATACAACATATTATACCTGCAATTGCACTTGTGCCGGTCACGTAATACATGCTCTCTACATTTGGCTCTCACTGCTTAGACTAATGCAAATATGACAGATAAGCTGTCATTATCATTGTCAGAAAACAAAGCATGGCACATCTGCAGGGGCTCTGACCCCTCTTAGTGTTGGTTATTATTTTCAAAGACCTCCGCCATTAGCTGAAATTGAAAAGCTCACCTTAGTTTAGTTTCATTACATTATTTGCTCAACATTCTGCTCGTGGAGCTTTTGAATTAGGCTATTTCACATACAATCACCCATGCTATTTTAGAAATGTTCAACTATGCTTTAAATTCGAAATATTTTTTCTGCAAGCCATGAGTTTGAATTATGGACCTTCACATGGTTAGCTACATATTGTGCTGTGTACTTTTATATACTGTCTACTATCCTTATATAATAGGCAGGATGCATTTTAGTTGCATTTTTATTTTTATTTTTTTTAGATCTGTGGGATACGGAAGCCCTGAACCGCAACGTAAAAAAAAAAAATTATCCGTAAAAAAAAAAAAAATTACGTAAAAAAAAAAAAAATTATGTAAAAAAAAAAAAAATGCTATCATTTCGAGATTAAAGTCGAAATGTTTCGAGATTAAAGTCGAAATGTTTCGAGATTAAAGTCGAAATGTTTCGAGATTAAAGTCGAAATGTTTCGAGATTAAAGTCGAAATGTTTCGAGATTAAAGTCGAAATCTTTCGAGATTAAAGTCGAAATGTTTCGAGAATAAAGTCTTCCGTAGAAGTTGTGTGTGTGCTTGCCGTTATTTCACATTGCCGCACAGGCATTCATGCGTGTGCGTGTGTGTAAATACATGCGCTTGTGAAGTCGAACTGCCGTCTATAATAGACACCGTACGTTCTGGATACATTTTAAGTGCATCATTCTGTATCCAATCATTTGGCCGGATCCCGTGATTTCCTCAAATATAATAACCACTGGTGGTTGAGGAAAGATTCCCTGAAATGATTGTAAAGCGCTTTTAAGTGTAGGCCTACAGTAGACATATGAAAGCGCTATATAAATGCCTCATTCATGCATTCATTCATTCATTCATAAAGCTGGATATCTTGATCCAGTCTGACAGTATATTTTATAAAGTCCTATAGCCTAATGTCATGTTGTAGAATATCCCTTTGTTGAAAGCCCAGATAAAAGTAAAAAGCTATTATTTTGTATAGATCCAGTTCACACACACACACACACACACACACGCACACGCATGAATGCCTGTGCGGCAATGTGAAATAACGGCAAGCACACACACAACTTCTACGGAAGACTTTATTCTCGAAACATTTCGACTTTAATCTCGAAAGATTTCGACTTTAATCTCGAAACATTTCGACTTTAATCTCGAAACATTTCGACTTTAATCTCGAAACATTTCGACTTTAATCTCGAAACATTTCGACTTTAATCTCGAAACATTTCGACTTTAATCTCGAAACATTTCGACTTTAATCTCGAAACATTTCGACTTTAATCTCGAAACATTTCGACTTTAATCTCGAAACATTTCGACTTTAATCTCGAAACATTTCGACTTTAATCTCGAAACATTTCGACTTTAATCTCGAAACATTTCGACTTTAATCTCGAAACATTTCGACTTTAATCTCGAAACATTTCGACTTTAATCTCGAAACATTTCGACTTTAATCTCGAAACATTTCGACTTTAATCTCGAAACATTTCGACTTTAATCTCGAAACATTTCGACTTTAATCTCGAAACATTTCGACTTTAATCTCGAAACATTTCGACTTTAATCTCGAAACATTTCGACTTTAATCTCGAAACATTTCGACTTTAATCTCGAAACATTTCGACTTTAATCTCGAAACATTTCGACTTTAATCTCGAAACATTTCGACTTTAATCTCGAAACATTTCGACTTTAATCTCGAAACATTTCGACTTTAATCTCGAAACATTTCGACTTTAATCTCGAAACATTTCGACTTTAATCTCGAAATGATAGCATTTTTTTTTTTTTTACATAATTTTTTTTTTTTTTACGTAATTTTTTTTTTTTTTTACGGATAATTTTTTTTTTTTACGTTGCGGTTCAGGGCTTCCGTAGTGGGAAGCTATAGATAAGAATAGGAATTAACTGTGAAAGTGTCTTCTAATTTACCAGACAATACAAACCTGCTAAAACAATCCCAAGCTATGAGACGTGTAATTTCTGTGCCACATAGCATCAACAAACATGAGTTTCCTCCAACATCCACCTCATCTGTGATTTGTCGGGCAACAGATTGTCCTGCCCAGAGATCGCGTTTTTTTAGCAGTGACGGAAAAATCTGCCGTCATTTGACACATTACACTGAGAGTGATTGTACCTCTTAAGTGTAATTCTCACCCCTGTCCACTTGGCGGCAAGTGCGCTCTTGCTGACAATCAAGTTAATGGTCAACGAATGGCTTATCTGAGTCACGTGACATTGTTTACAAGCTGATTTATTGACGTCTTTCTGCGGTTGAAACACTGATTAAGATATTACATGAGAGACGTGATTCAGATTTCGGTAAATTGGAGTGTATCTTTCTACTTATTTTCTAATGTTCTTTCATGTTTATTTCGTTCTGTAAAGAGGAGGGGATAATCGCATTCACATGCGTTCCACTTTCGCTTGAACTTTCGCTTGAAATCTCTCACACCACATTAAAGAGCGCCAAAACGGTATTGTCATGAGGTGGAAGGATGAACCCAATTGCAGACAATATGCAAACACACAAGGTTTATTTATAACAGAAAACAGGGAAAACAAAGCCCACGAGGGGGTAAAACAGAGGTAAGGAAGGTTGACTAACAAGCAAGACAATAACTAGACTAAGAACTGGGATATACTACATTCAACTCTTCAGACAAAAACTCTTACTTGACAAGGACCTCTCCGCAATGGTACAAACACAGGCAGGTAACACATTGATTGACAATGAACCGACACAGGACAGAAAACATGAGGGGATTAAATAGGGAGCAAATGAAGAGGGCAACAGGTGATAACGGTGAAACAATAATGACTAAACAAGGATAACAAGGGGGCGGGGTAAGTAACGAGACACCACAAGCACATGGCCCAAACAAATGGCCATGTGCTTGTACACAAAACATGGGTCTGTCATGATCCTGCCTCAAGACTAGAGAAATACAAAGACACAAGGGCAGAATCATGACAGGTATTTATGTTTGAATTTTGTGATAAAATGGACAGAATTTGAAAGCTGAGACTTTGTTTTATATCAAAAGTAACAAAGCACAAAGCTTATTGGGATTTATTGGACAAGAAATCATGATGGATCCTGAAAAGTTCAACTTTCTCTTCATAAATAAATGCATAATCTAGCCAGTATGGTTGCCCTTTAAGTTTGTGAATAAAAGTTCAAATGTGAACAAAAACAGAGCCTAATAAATGGCTTATTATAATTAAAATATGAATATTAAAATGACAGGTAATAATAGATTATGACGTCATTTTTACAACCCTGTCCCTGAAGTCTAACGCGACCTCTGGTCCTGACCCAAGACTCAAGCCATTGGTTGAGTTAATGTTAATGCTCAGAACAAACAGCAATGTATGAAAGCCTCACAGAACCAGCGTTTCTTTTCAGAGAAACCAACCAACAGATGGTTTACTTATAGTGTCCTCTGCATAGCAAACTGGGAGAAGAAAAAATATTTTAACAACAAAATCTCTTCTCATTCTGACAAACCAGATTCATCCTCTGCACATCTCATTATTCAGGAGATGCATAATAAGTGGACTCTGCGTTTGTTAACCATTGCTCATGGTTTAATTGCCCTTTTGTCTCTATACTGTGACAAACTGCAGCTGTCAAATCCTGATGGCTGAAGGGATCTCAACAATACGCCATTGAAGCACTATGTGCTCAGTATTATCTCCTCCATCCCTCAAATCTCAGTGTTTTCAGAGTCATGTCTTTATAAAAATATTTATTTATTTAATATATTTTTATTCAGCAGTGTATGAATGAATTAATGAATGAAGCATTTATATAGCGTTTTCATATGTACTCCTGTACACCCAGAGTGCTTTATAATCATATCAGGGGATCTCTCCTCAACACCACCAGTTTGTAGCATCCACTGGGATGATGCGACGGCAGACACAGTACCAGTGCACAGTAACAGCACAGTGCGCTCACCACCGCTACACACACATCCACAAGGGCCAATGGATGGTATTTGTCTAGGACACTGGGGTTACACCCCTACTCTTTACGAGAAGTGCCATGGGATTGTTAATGACCACAGAGAGTCAGTGTGTTTTGCTAGTGTCAGTCCGACGCAGTTTTCATTTTTACGTCGATCGCCACATTGTTTAAATAGCAAATGCATTTGCACCCTTTGTGGCCCATGGGCTGCTGGTCTGAAAACCAGGTGTGTGTTCAAGCACATTGTTGGTGTGTTGCTATTTTAAGGGACTGAAATAGACTGAGCCATTGACCAACTGAAACCTGCTCTAATGTCAATGGCGCAGTATTTGTTTTGTTATTTAAAGAGAGCGTTAGTAATGTGCGTCTATAGGCGGGTCCACAATGCACATACACTCTGCTTATTACACACACTCTACTTATTACACACACACACACAGCTTATTTCACACACAGGGACGAGCAGCAGCACATAAACTAGCCAAATATCAAAAATAAATGGATTGCAATGTAAAAGATGAATATTGTGTACATAAAGATATGGTGAATCCGGCTTGTCCCGTAGATGGTCTCGCTTTAACCTTGCGCACGAACAGATCCGTTTGCTCTCTGGAGAAGCGTTCGGTCTTTCTGCTTGCAAATTCCCTCATGTAAATAGCGAAGGTCTCTAGAATCATCCAAACAAAACAAATCTTACAAGAGATCTATAGTTTTTTGTATACTTAGTCAAAAGTCCAAATGGCAACTATAGTTGCCAGTGGGCAAATGCCTTGTAAGTACATATCTCAGAGCAACAAAATAAAAAAAACATTTTTTTTTTTTTCTCAGTTTATTAATGTTTTTACTCCACATTTGTACATTTTTACTCAACAAAATTTATATAAATAAATTAAAATATATTTTTTAAAATAGGTTGTTATCAAAATTTAATGTAAAATTCACCTTATAAAAGTTCACCTAAATTTCATTCATGGGGATGACATGGACAATTTGACATGGTTTAGTGTAAGATATTTTGCCCCTATTTTGAAAAGAGTTCATCATTTATTTCAAACATCTGTTTTTCATATAATTCTACAAATTTAAAGTGTGCCACTTAATTTCTGTCTATGTGTGTACTGTAGTGTTTTTTTTTTCAGTACAAAAAAATGCCTAAACTTTAAAGTAACTTTTATTGTTATAATTATGATTTCATAATATGTAGATATGAATATAACTGGAAAAACTTGTGAAAAGATGTCTTTCAGTTAGTCAAATAACAAATAGCAAATAGTGGAGCTCTGCAGCCATCTACTGGTTTAAGTGATAATTTGTTACTTTTAAAACGGCATTTTCCAAAACATGGGCAAAAACCGTACACTCTAAACCATGTCAAATTATCTATGTTATCCTCATCAATGAAAGTTGAATCAATGAGAAAATACCCTGAACAATGCATAAGGGTTTAGACAAATTGATTTATTGTTTTTTGTTTTCATATTCAAGAGATTATAAGCTAGATGCAGCTTTTTTGAGGTTCACATCAAATGTTCTTCGACTTTTATACATAATAAATTTGTTTATGAATGAAGATTGATCTGTTGAAAGCAGTTATTTTGAGATAGATGCCAAATGTTCTCCTCCTATTCATATTTGATATTGAGGGGGTGCATACAACATATTTGCCCACAGACAACCATAGTTGCCGCACATTCAAATACGATTTTCAAAAAAAAAAAAAAAAAAACTGGGGAAAATAAATGCAGAACATGTTAGGTTCCCATGCTACAATGTTTTTTTTTGTATATATAACACCCAAAGTAGGCTATAAAATTGCTAATTATTGCTAATTTTAGATATTATAGATTATAAATGTATAAAATTAAACATGTTTCAAATTAGGCTATTATAATGGTGTGTTGTATGCAAACAGGATTGAAAGTGTATGTTCTGCTCTTTCAGTGGCTGTCTCAGTTCATGTTTAGCACTAACGATCGTGGAGATATTCAAGCAGTTTAGCACTATAGATTTCATGTTCTAGTTTGTTCTCACCTTTCTTTGAAAAGAAGTCAGTTACCAACTGTTTCCTCTCATTTTGTTTTCTTCTCCTGTCTTTCCTTTCTTTTTTGGTGGCCTGATATGGCTCCACCAGATGCTCAACTAACTAACATACACAAAATGCGTGCAGATGGACTAAACCATTTGGCACAATAGCAAGGGGTGGGACCGTGAGACCTTAGATAGTCTTTACTTTTTTTGTATACAAAATGTAGTCAGTCAATCAACCAAGTTATTCAGCCAATACACTAACTTTACAGTTCATCTGACATTCATTATGAAATGTATTTATTCATGAAAATATCCAGGTAAAATAAAATATATTCCAGGCCCTCTCTCCCCTTGGGGCGCTGGTAATCAGCACTGGTTTTACCCCGAGGCCGATGCCCCTGCTGTTATGAACTGCTCCGAGACTCGAAGGAGAAGATCCAAATGCAGCTTTATTACAGAGTAGTCGTACAGGCAGGGTCAACAACAGCAAACAGATCAATGGAGGAAACACAGAGAACATCCGAATAACAGGCAGAGGTCAGGGCAGGCAGCAATTATCAGAGTCCAATAAACAATCCAAGTCAGGCCAGGAAGAGAAACAATCAGGAAACGGTGAAACAGTCCAAGGTCAGCAATACAAGAATCAAACACGGGTAAATAACGCTCAGAAATGCAGCAACAGTACAACAAGACTTCGCACTGAGTGAATGTGAAAACCAGGTATTTATGGTGTGAGTGAAACAAGGTGATAAGACACAGGTGAATGAGATGAGTGCTGATGAGTCCGGGTAGTGAGTTATGGGAAATGTAGTTTGTGAGGAAGTGATCATAGTCTATTGTGGAGCACCCTCTGGTGGCTCTCGAGGGCACTCCAGCTGGTGATCGTTACATAGCCCCCCCCTTTAAGGAGCGGATTCCAGACACTCCTAAAACTGTCCAGGAGGGAGGTGGAGCGGAGGCGGACCCGGGGGCGGGATGGAGGGCCAGGCCCGTTCAGCAGAAGAGGACCTGAAGACTCCGGCAGGGCGGAAGGCCAGGGCGGAGCAGGCTGTGCAGGCGACCAGGGCGGAGCAGGCTGTGCAGGCGACCAGGGAGGAGACGACCCTTCAGGCGGCCAGGGAGGAGACGACCCTTCAGGCGGCCAGGGAGGAGACGACCCTTCAGGCGGCCAGGGAGGCGACCATGGCACAGGAACAGACACCGGCTCAGGGACATTAACAGACACCGGCTCAGGAACAGACACCGGCTCAGCGACAGGAACAGACAGTGTGACAGCGGCCATCTCTGTTGAGGGCTCAGGTTCAGGCGTGTCGGTGGCTATCTCTGTTGAGGGCTCAGTCGACGTGGCAGCGGCCATTTTGTCCAGAGACACTGGCTCGGTGGCGGCCATCTTGTCTGGAGACACTGGCTTGGCGGCGGCCATCTTGTCCGGAGACACTGGCTCGGCACACGTGACTTGAACAGACTCTGGATCGGCGGCGGCCATCTTGTCCGGAGACACTAGCTCGGCGGCGGTCATCTTGTCCGGAGACACTGGCTCGGCGGCGGCCATCTTGTCCGGAGACTCTGGATCGGCGGCGGCCATCTTGTCCGGAGACACAGGCGTGGAGTCGGCCATCTTGTCCGAAGAGACAGGCACGGGAAGAGGAAGAGGAACAGATTCAGGCTCAGTATCAGGCTCAGGAACAGATTTTGTCTCGGCGGGACGAGACACTTGACGGGCAGACGTGACGTGAAGCTCAGTCTCTGGATCGGCAGAACTGACGTGAAGCTCTGGCTCTGGCTCGGCAGGACTGACGTGAACAGTCTCTGGATCGGCAGGCAGGAAGTGAAGCGTCTCTGAGCTTGACGGGACCAGCGGCGGCGAGGGCTTTGAGCTGGGTAGGACCAGCGGCGAAGAGGGCTCTGAGCTGGTTAGGACCAGCGATGAAGAGGGCTTTGAGCTGGACAGGACCAGCGATGAAGAGGGCTCTGAACTGGACGGAACCAGCGGCGAAGAGGGCTTTGAGCTGGGCAGGACCAGCGGCTCTGAGGGCTCTGAGCTGGACGGAACCAGCGATGAAGAGGGCTCTGTGCTGGACGGGACCAGCAGTGAAGGCTCTGTGCTGGACGGGACCAGCGATGAAGAGGGCTCTGAACTGGACGGAACCAGCGGCGAAGAGGGCTTTGAGCTGGGCAGGACCAGAGGCGAAGAGGGCTCTGAGCTGGACGGAACCAGCGATGAAGAGGGCTCTGTGCTGGACGGGACCAGCAGTGAAGGCTCTGTGCTGGACGAGACCAGTGGTGAAGGCTCTAGCTTGGCAGGCATGTCGCTTGCTGTCTCAGGGGCGGTGGGCATGACGCATACTGCCTTGGCTTCGGCAGATTTGGCGTGAAGTGCGGGCTCGGCTGGACTGGCGTGAAGTGCAGGCTCGGCTGGACTGGCGTGAAGTGCAGGCTCGGCTGGACTGGCGTGAAGTGCAGGCTCGGCTGGACTGGCGTGAAGTGCAGGCTCGGCTGGACTGGCGTGAAGTGCAGGCTCGGCTGGACTGGCGTGAAGTGCAGGCTCGGCTGGACTGGCGTGAAGTGCAGACGGTGACATGGCGTACCACGGAAGGAAGCTCTCCAGACATCTGGAGAGTGCCTCTCTCCAATCCAGACCGGAGAGATCGGGGAGCTCCCTCGGGTCGACCTCCTTAGCCAGCAGCCGGTAACATAACTTAATTGCCTCGTCACCCAGAGAGCAAGAGGCAGCGAGAGGAACAAACCCCCAGGTGTACTGGAACAGATCGAGGCTATCCAGGGCCAAGGCCGCGATCTGTCCAGCGAACTCCCGGCTCATGCTAGGAAGATCAGGCGAGATCCGTACTGTTGGATTCCTGGAGGTCGTAGCTGCTGGATCTGGGTGTGGCGAAGTCTTCTGTTATGAACTGCTCCGAGACTCGAAGGAGAAGATCCAAATGCAGCTTTATTACAGAGTAGTCGTACAGGCAGGGTCAACAACAGCAAACAGATCAATGGAGGAAACACAGAAAACATCCGAATAACAGGCAGAGGTCAGGGCAGGCAGCAATTATCAGAGTCCAATAAACAATCCAAGTCAGGCCAGGCAGAGAAACAATCAGGAAACGGTGAAACAGTCCAAGGTCCGCAATACAAGCATCAAACACGGGTAAATAACGCTCAGAAATGCAGCAACAGTACAACAAGACTTCGCACTGAGTGAATGTGAAAACCAGGTATTTATGGTGTGAGTGAAACAAGGTGATAAGACACAGGTGAATGAGATGAGTGCTGATGAGTCCGGGCAGTGAGTTATGGGAAATGTAGTTTGTGAGGAAGTGATCATAGTCTATTGTGGAGCGCCCTCTGGTGGCTCTCGAGGGCACTCCAGGTGATCGTTACACCTGCATGTAGATTTCGAAAAAGATGCATTGGGATTGACATTTAAAGACATTCTGAACTCTATTGGAGTTAGACAACATGTGTCAGGACCATAGACTGTAAAAAAATATGGACGTAGTGTCCGTGATGTCACCCATAGGTTTCTGAAGAGCATTTTTTAAGCCTAAAGTGGGCGGGGCCGGCCGTCGCCATCTTGGCCTCGCGTCACTCCCGAATAACAGAAAATGGGCAAAGAGGCTGAGGAGCCTGGCTATCTGAAATCACGCCCACCTAGCTCGACGTGATCGAGTTAGCTCAGGATGGGGAGGTAATGCTATAACGTTATGCTACTGACAGTACCAAGTCTGTGACTGCACAGGGCCTCGTGCTAAAGTGACAGTTGATGATGTAAAGCCAATTAAAAGTTCCTGTTTTTGCCCGTCGAAATATTATAATAGTTTAAAAGACATGGCTACAAGTGAGACTGTGTATCGTTATTCTGTACTATTCTGCTAGTTGAAAATGTATTATGCAGTAATTTATATTACTCTGAAAGAGCGTGTGCGAGTGATTTATGTGCATACATGTCAGTCACTCTTCTTTTTATAGTCTATGGTCCGTCAGCGCGACATCGCTCGTCAAGTTCATAGAGAGCTTATTCAGTCCATTTTAAATTCTGAATTTGGCCGCCTCTCAAATGGGTTGAACCATATATATATTCATTCAAGGATACGCATTTATTGCATGGATGGAGAAAGCACCGACACCTGCAGGATTTCATCTGACGGTACATAAGCATATTATAATCTATCCCGTGAGAGCAGAACGAACGAGCCTTTATATCTACTGACGTTTTTAAATCTGAAAACTCCAAAAAGCAACGAAATTGTCAGACATCCATTAGTGCATGTTCACAGAGGAAAACAACTGAAATACAGCGCTGGTTGTTCTCTCGAACGATACTCGACGACAACGACGGAATCCAAAGCTATGGGCGAAGTAATGGGTGTATTAAATTGTATGAAAGAATCCCCAAAAAAGCACAAAACACTGCAGAGATGGCAAGTTCACCAGCTAAAATTTGCGGCAATCCACCTGTCACTCAAGTGGCCACACCCTTAATTGTGCAGAACTTTAAATATTAATCAACTAAACGGATGGGTTATAAAAAAATAAAAAAATAACCCCCCTCACAGTTGTCATGAAGGGCAAAATTAGCCCAAATGTATAGACCAAAGCCACATACTGTCACGGATTGGCCAGGTTCTTCCACCACAATCACCCAGCGATCACAGTCACCTGAGTTTTAACGACACACACCTGCACCCTATCAGCCACTCTGCTTCATAAGCACACACCACGCACCTTTCATTGTCCGGGCTCGTTGATATGAAGTGGACTCTTAGTGCGTCTCTCTGCGAGTGTCACTAACCATACGTACCTGTGATTTCTTACCTGAATTCTGTTCCATTCCAGTCTGTCCAGATCTCGTCTCCAGCGGTGTGCGAGCTGTAAGTCTGTCAGTCCTGTCAGCGGTGCGTGAGTGTGTGCCGTAAGCCTGCCGATCCTCTTCAAACGAAGTTTGTATTCATTCTGGAAATCTCCTCCCGTCGTTCCTGCAAGGAAAATAATTATTATTCATTAACGGATTTCATTCAAGGATTCACCATATCTGAACTCTGATACTCACCCATTCCTGCACGTTTATTTCACTTCCGATACTCTGCTGTTTTAATAAACACCATTATCATTACTTACCTTGTTGTCTGTCTGCTTCCATAACACATACAGACACCAGGCTGTAAACACGTTTTTTTTTTCTGCTGTAAAATTTGCCATTTTAACATGGGGGAGATACAGATTTGACTCACTTTTGACACCAGCCTCAAGCGGCCAGTCAACGAATTGCAGTTTAACTCACTTCCGTGTTGGTTTCCAGAGAGAGACGGGGAGGTTGCCGCTTGGTCAGGACCTACTCATTGTCGTAATCATACTCTAGATCTAATATTATCACACGGAATCAATGTTGATGCCGTTGAAATTCTGCAGCAGAGCGATGACATCTCAGATCATTATCTAGTCTCGTGTAAACTTCTTTTAGCCAAGGCTGCAAAGCCGACTCCGTGTTACAAATATGTTAGACCTATCACTTCTGGAACTAAAGATTGCTTTATAATAATCTTCCTAATCAGTTTCATTATCTCAGCATCCCAGATAGCCTAGAACAGTAGTTCTCAAAGTGTGGTACGCAGGCTCTCTCTAGTGGTACGCAGAGGAAACACTGAATTTCGATCTCACCGGTGTGAGTAGAACGAGATTAACTGCTAAATTCAAACTGTGTTTTTTTTTTTCAACTAACGTGATCATTATAAAGGCGATTCAATGCTATAGCTAACAAATTTGTGAATATTTTGAATAAAAAAATAAATAAAAGCAGATCATCAGTCATTGAGTGGTTGTGGTCGCGTGACAAGCAATGACGCGTCACCATGGAAACAAAGTGATACGATAACGTCGCCTTGAAAAGCTTACGCTTGGGGAGCAGCTGAATTTTTTTTAACTCTGTGAAAAGGTTAAATATAAATGAATGTTAGGTGGATGATTAAATTATGAAAAGTTCAAAACTGCTATTGTGGCTTCAATCTGAAGTTTGGATCAGGAGGAGAATGTTTCAAATACAAAAACTGAAGAGGATGAGAGTAAACCGAGCATTTAAGTACAATACATTTTCATTTAATCTGTAAGTTTTTATTTCACTTTTAGGTGCAATACATTTTAATTTAATCTGTAAGTTTTTATTTCACTTTTAGGTGCAATACATTTTCATTTAATCTGTAAGTTTTTATTTCACTTTTAGGTGCAATACATTTTAATTTAATCTGTAAGTTTTTATTTCACTTTTAGGTGCAATACATTTTAATTTAATCTGTAAGTTTTTATTTCACTTTTAGGTGCAATACATTTTCATTTAATCTGTAAGTTTTTATTTCACTTTTAGGTGCAATACATTTTAATTTAATCATAAAAAAAAAATACCAGTATGTAAGCAGCACACAGTGCAGTGTTGATGTTAAAACTGTGTTGTTACAATGTTCAGTGGCTGACAACAATAAATATTCTTATTATAAATAAAACTGCCTGTTTTTTGAGCTGTGCAGGTCTGTAGCTGAATAGTTAGGCCTACTACGCTACTGTATTTTAATATTGGTCATTTTGGTGGTACTTGGAAAGCCAAATATTTTCTGAGGTGGTACTTGGTGTAAAAAGTTTGAGAACCACTGGCCTAGAAGAACTCGATATTGTGACAGAAACTTTTAACTCTCTCTTTTCCAGCACTTTAGACACAGTTGCTCCATTGCGCTTAAAGAAGATTAAAGACAATAGTCCAACGCCGTGGTACAACGAGCACACTCGGGCCCTTAAGAGAGCAGCCAGAAAAATGGAGCGCAACTGGAAGAAAACAAAACTAGAGGTATTTCACATTTCATGGAAAGAGAGCTCAATTGCATACAGAAAGGCTTTAAAAGCTGCTAGATCTAGCTATTTTTCAACCCTATTAGAAGACAATAAACAAAACCCTAGGTATTAATTTGAAACAGTGGCTAAACTAACGAAAAATAAAGCTTCAAGCCCAGAAGTTTCCAAGCAGCACAGCAGTAATGACTTTATGAACTTCTTCACTTATAAGATTGATGATATCAGGGAGAAAATTATAACTATGCAACCGTCTACTACAGTATCACATCAGGCAGTGCACTGTAGTCTCCCTAAGATAAAATTTGATTCATTCGTTGCTATAGGAGAGGAAGAATTTTATAAACTCGTTATATCATTTAAACCGACAACATGTATGTTAGACCCTATACCGACTAAGCTACTGAAAGAAATGGTTCCAGAGGTCATAGATCCTCTTCTTAACATTAATTCATCTTTGTCATTAGGATACGTAGCAAAAACTTTTAAGCTGGCTATGATTAAACCGCTTGTTAAAAAAACACAACTTGATCCTACAGAATTAGTTAATTACAGGCCGATCTCGAATCTACCCTTTCTGTCAAAGATACTAGAAAAGGCAGTATCCTCACAAGAGTATCAAGAAATGATATCTGTGAGGATTTCCAGTCAGGATTTAGACCATACCATAGTACTGAGACAGCTCTCATTAGAGTTACAAATGATTTGCTCTTATAATCCGATCGTGGTTGTATCTCTCTATTAGTGTTACTTGATCTTAGTGCTGCATTTGACACTATTGACCACAACATTCTTTTAAATAGACTCAAATTATGTTGGCATTAGTGGAATTGCATTAGCATGGTTTAAATCATACTTATCTGACCATTATCAGTTTGTAGCAGTAAATGAAGAGATGTCTCACCGATCACAAGTTCAGTATGGCGTATGTGAGAGACCAAGCTGGCAGGCATGAGGAGTCAGAAAATAGGTTTCTAAAAAAATTAGTTTTTATTTACAAAAACAAAAAAAACACTAATTTATAGAATAACAGAAAATTCTGGGCCCATAAAAGAGGTCAACTAAACAGAACTTAACTCAGGTAACATAACCTTAACATAGGCTGAACAACCCAAAACCTGGACAAATCAACAGACCTACTAGACTGAGACATGGGGAAAACTTATATAGTGGCTGATCAGGCCATTCTGACACAAAAGGGGGTAAACAAAACACATAATATAGAAACAAACCACAATAACTACAACCAACGCTACCTGATATGAACCAAAGATAAATCAATTAAATAATCATAACAACAAAATATAACTAACAAAGAAAAGAACACATCTCAAAAATGGAATATTCTGCTACCCCCATGATATGGGAAAACATGGTGCAGTCCAATTATCCATTCCCCTATTTAAACAGCTGATAGTCAGTTGAAAGTCCTTTTGCCTGTCAGCCAGCCAGAGACCCCCATCAGCAACTCCCCAAGAACTGGTAACTCAAAGAGAAAGGTATTCATTTCACAGAACGTAAGTTAATGAACTTAATGAACCTTAAATTAGCTAAATTGACAAAGTTAACTAAATGTGTGCACCAGGGATGGAAATTAGCACCCGCCACCAGCCAAATGCGGGTGATTTTGTGTTGTGGCGGGTAAACTCGCTTCACCTACCGGCCACCGTGGCGGGTAAATAAAAATAACATACTGTTTCACACTGACGGCGGACACTTTTGTCTCTGAGGAGGCACACCTTCAAAAAAATGTGGCGTTACATCGCAGGCGTTAAGAGGTCTGCAGAGAAAACATCTCAGGAGGAGCCAGTGGACAAAGAGGCGAAGGTCAAAAAACTTTTTCTTAAAGAACGATGGAGAAAAGCAGACAATGGGGAGTCCTACGATTGGTTAGTTTACGACAAGACAAGTTCTGCTCGGTATGTCGTCAACACGCTTCAGAAGATTGTGTGTGTCAGGCACGGCGCCAGGATTTCAGTTTTGGATGGGCCAGACAAATTGTGGGTGGGCCTTAAATTAAAAACGTTAAATTAAAAATGTTATTCAATCACTGTTTAACCTCATAAAAATTACTTACTAATATACTCTTATATTACATGTGCGTATAATATAGATTTTAATAGCTTGATGCTCTTTAAATATATTGTTGCATTGTAAAAAGTGTCGGTGCATAGGACGGACCTATCCGCGATCGCTCGCCATGGTTCTGACCAAAGAAGAGCGCTTTGTAATCTCCATTACGCATCATACCTGGCGTTGTCTCTTAGACTACGAAGACTCTTGAGGTATAACTTAACTAAAGGTATACTACCACTAAAGGTATACCATTGCTAGGCGTCTTAAGGGCTATCATCCACTCGTGAGGCAGAGGCGCTGGTGCCCTCCTAGCAACGGTGCTGGTCGCCGAGAAAGATGATACATCATATCGCAAATATGTCTGGAGACATGACATGTAAGACATGATTTTGACCACTTCATTGAGTTTTGTTTTGTAGAAAGACTCTTTTTAAAAGATTTTCGTTTTGTATAAATTGTATCTTAATTTTGATCAATGTTTTATCAACCAATTGCCTGTATTTAATAAATAATAAGAAAATGTATAGCAGACAATGTAATAAGGCGCCGGCATGATCACTTGCATTGCACGTGAACTGAAGGGTGCCGAAACTCAGCTTGTGCCTCACAGATTTTAGAAATATAGGCTATCTATTATAGAACGCTCAATGTCTACTTTTAAACGAAAATATTCAAAACCAAAAGAAATAGGCTCTCTGATTGTGAAATCCATATGAAATGTGCATTTCTCTCTGGCGTTCATGGCGAATCCGCATTGTCAACTTCATCTTTGCAGCGACAAAGAAAACACCAGTTCATTAATAAATAATTAAATGTCTCCTTGCTATTTTAGACACATTCATAATCATTACTTTTCCCGGTTCTTTGTGGCTAGCTTTAAGCGTGCGGTCGTGCGCTTGAGTGCGGCTATATTACTGCTCATTATCCTGTGTATAGGCTATATAGCCTATTTAAGTAGCATAATTAAAATAATATACAGGGGCGATTTGTCCATGAATGGCTTAAATTAACAACTACTAGTCGACTAGAATTTTTTTTTTAATTCGGAGGCAGCCCTTATTCCACATATTTTCGAACCAGGCTCAGGCCATTCTGGGTTGAGTGAGTGACCCTGCGGAATATTCAGAAATGCGCTCTCCGCTCACGAGCTCTGATCGGAACAAACCCGAACCACTGTCTGCTGAATTTGCGCAGAAACATCAAAAACGCAACATAACCAGCTTTTTTTTTTTTTTTTTAACTAAACATTTTGACTATTTTAGCACAAATTATGAGCTTATTGACGATTTTTTATAGTTCTTGACAAAATTTGAATATATTAAACAGGGTTTTTTTTTTTAAGAAGGAGAAAAGTTTTGGGTGGGCCTGTTGAAAAGTGGGTGGGCCTACTAACGCACCCATAACGCCGTGCCTGGTGTGTGTATAGAAAGAAAGAGAAAATGTCAGTATTTCATTGAGACTTGAGATTAAATAAACTGCTTAATATTGTAGATCTTGTAGTATTAATTTTCACATGCAGTTACACATTGTAGGTTAAAAACAAGAAAGTGGCTGGTAAAAACATTGAGTGGCTGGTAGATTTTGAAATCCACCAGCCACAGTGGCCGGTGGACAAAAAAGTTAATTTCCATCCCTGGTGTGCACCCAAAAAGAAAACTAAGTCAAATAACTAATAAAACTGTTTTTAAAACTAAAGTGTGTGTCCAGTTATTTATTTTGTATAGTATGTAATGTGCTCAAAACAAATGAAAGAGTTACCACCGTAAGTTATTGTTTCCATGTGTGGCTGCTAGTGCGGCCATCACAGCGTACCACAAGGCTCAGTACTAGGACCGTTGCTGTTCACTCTGTACATGTGTAACAGGTCAAATATGTGCTTCCACTTGCTACAGTTATTTTCATGTATGGCCCCTTTAATTGCATTCTCCGCCCAGATCTGGTAGAAAGATGAACTGGTTCCGGTAGAGTCATTTAGACTCGCGCCAGTCGAGAGTGAGAATGGTCGCGGTGAGTGAGTGCTCCACGTGTTAAATATATTTTAGTAATTATATAACCATTTTATGGGCTAATACTGAGTTATACGTGTGTTTAGAAGTATGTTGTATGATTTGGGTTTGTGTCACTGTTATATGTATTGTAATATCAAGTTTAATGTTCACTTCCAATAGAATATGCACGAGGGTGATTCCTGAAACTGATCACCGCTGTTCTATATTCATTGTCAACAGGTACAGACCAGTTTCAAATGTGTTATTAATTACTGTTTATTATGTATTTATGTAAAAGAGTCTTTTAGACTCGCGCCAGTCGAGAGTGAGAATGGCCGCGAATATGCACAAGGGTGATTCCTGAAACTGATCACCGCTGTTCTATATTCATTGTCAACAGAATAAACTTCTTAAAGTGCGATTTGGTGTCCATCTGATTTCAACACAACACAACGCAGAGACTACACTGTTACAATGGTGCCGTGACCGTGACTCTGGAAGCAGCGTGGTGAATCGACTGATCATAGATTTCCTGAGGAGTTCGTGCCGTGGGTGACGAGAGTTTTCGCGCCGGAGCAGTTTGCTGCAATACCGTTTTTGTCCACAAGGAGGAGTAAAGGACCACGTTTCACTGCTGAGAGGAAGAAAGTTCTGGTATTGTGGTATCCATTTGAAGGCAACATTTGCTTATTTGACAATAATAGCCGTTGAAGATTGAACTTTGAAGGAGATATAATTTTTTTTATGACTGAGGTTTATTGAATAGTATTATTGGTGAGACTGAAATTTGCAAATTCATTTTTATTGAACTTTGAACTCTGAATTATTATTATTTTATTTTTTTCTCTCTTTCTGAAAGTGCTTTTCTGAAGTTTTGAAACAACTAAATTACATTTAAAAAAAAAAAAGGGGTAGATTTTTTTGTTGTTGTAATTTTTTTGTGAGTAGTATATATATATATATATATCGTTCTTCATTGCTACTGTCAATATAGGATATGGCTTCAGACAACAGTTTTGGAAGAGGTAGAGGTCTATTTATGTTTTCTCCTATGCCATCAGTTGGGAGCGGCAGACTTAATTATACTCCTGTCACATCTACTCCAATGTCTGCCTTAGAGACTGTACAAGATGTAAATGACAATTCAAGTCCCCCACCTCCCCAGTTCAGTGAAAGTGGACTAAAACAACCCAGTTTGAAAGGGGATGAGTCGATGGAATTAATAGTGGGGATGGTAGAACGAATGGGACGCTCTATTGGGGAGAGCATTGCATCCTGTTTAGAGTCTAAAGTGTGCAGTTCAAGTAGTGCAGACTCATCTGTTTTGAACAGAGTTCTAAAATCTGAAATCAAGGAACCTGTTTGTTTCAGGGGTGATCGGGCTGAGCCGTACAATATACATGAGTGGGAAGCCATAGTGCTGTCATATTTGCGCAAAATAGGGACGCCAATTGAAGATCAAGCTGATGAAGTCATTGGTAGGCTTTTGGGGCGGGCTCGTGAAGTTGTGAGGGTGGGCCTGCGTAGTAACCCTTCCATTGATTTGTGCAAAGGCCCGAGTCCTATTTTTGATTTGTTGAAACAACATTTCAGTGACACAGCTTTTTCTAGCATGCCATTAGCTGATTTTTACGGCACACTTCCACACGCTGGTGAGGATCCCTTTGATTATTGGCTGAGGCTGAATAGGGCCATGGATATGGCTGAGGACTGTCTAAAAAGACAGGACAAGAAAATTGACAATCTATCCCATGAGCTCACTGTAATGTTTATCAGACATTGTCCTGACCCTGAGCTTTCCCTTATATTCAAATGCAGACCTTTGGAACAATGGACGGCGGCTGATGTTCACGCACATTTGGAGGAGTATGGTAGAGAGAGACGATGTGGCTCTGTTTCTAGAGCGTCCCCAGCCATTTCTCTTTTGAAACAGGAAGTTGCTGTCCAGCCTCCTGAAACAAAGGTTAGCAAGGCTGTTAAACCGGAGTCTGTTTTATGTCAAACTCTGTCAAAAGCCTACAGAACCTGTTGAACCCATGGAACGAATCTTAGCAATGTTGGAACGTGTCTTGGAGCATGGGCAATCAAGTCGTCAGGCTGGCACAGAGCGGCATGCGTTTAAGTCACAGAGAAACAGAGTGAGGCCTACTCTACCATGTGAGGTGTGCGGAGATGTTGGCCACACCACCCATTTTCACTGCAGAGCAAATCATCTGTGTTTTCTTTGTTACAAATCAGGTCATGCACGTGCAGAGTGTCCTAAAGCCAAAGCCTTCACTGCTAATGTGATGCCTGAAACAGATGCTGTTCCACGTACGGGAAACGACTAGGCCTGCATGTGGAGGGGGTGAGTGCAAGGCCTAATGATGACCCCCGATCATTGTTGGATTACGATCTGGAATCTGTATATAAAAGTGTATGCGAAGAGTATAGTTCTCAATGTACAGTTGTCTTTCAAAATACTCAGAAACTTCAGCCATATGATGATCTCTTCTACACTTCAGTGATTATTGGTGGAAAAGTAGAGGCAAAAGCAATGCTTGACACTGGATCAATGGCTTGCACCATGAGCTCCAAGATCTTACCTCAATTGCTGAGTACTGGTGTGTTGTCAAACCTTTCACTTGCCCCGACAGATGTTGTTTTGGTTGGATGTGGAGGCACCAGAACGAACCCATTAGGAGTGTGTGAGCTGGATATGAATGTGTACGGCTGTCTTGTCACTGTTCCAACTTTGGTAGTCAAAGGCCAGGGTGATGATCTTATTTTAGTTTATTTAGTTTATTTCAGACAAACAAACAACTTAATTTCAACACAGTTAAACTGACAAACAACAAATTTACAGCAGTCTGAAACAGGTGTAGGCTGAAGCTGTTGCTTATAATGCCTACCCTTTTTGAAACATCTATTTTTACTAAATTATTAATTTACTAATTATTGTCTTACATCATTATAATGTTGACAAACAAATATAAACAGAAAACTCAAACATTACTATGTCCTATGCAATACCGTTGCACATTCCAAATACAACAAGAGCAGTTTGTTCTTTTATCATTCTTTAAATGGTTTCATATTGTTTCAGTGCTTTATTTTTAAATAATTTCTTTAACTTATGAAGTGTCCCACATATTTTTAGTTCCTCATGACAGCTGTTCCATAGATTTACACCTTTAACAGAAATACAATGGTATTTTGCATTGGTCCTCACTTGGTTCTTTTTAAATATACAAGTTCCCCTTAAGTAATGTTGGCATTCTCTTTCTGTAAACAACCCTTGGATACTTTCCGGCAATTGATATTTTTTTACCTTGTACATGATCTGTAATGTTTTTAGTTCTACTAATTCTTTAAACTTTAGAGCCTTTAATGCAATAAAAAGGGAGTTTGTTGGCTCCCTGTAGGTGGTTTTCTTTACTATTCGTATGGCTCTCTTTTGAAGCATAAATATTGAATTGGTGTTTGTTTTATATGTATTTCCCCATACTTCCACACAGTAGGTAATGTATGGAAGCACAAAGGAACAGTACAAAGTATATAATGATTTTTCATTTAAAAAATCTTTTACTTTATATAATATTGCAATTGACTTTGAAATCTTGTTCTTAATATAAGATATATGGGGCTTCCAGTTTAAGTTATTGTCTATAATCACTCCAAGAAATTTAATAGCTGACACCCTTTCTATTTCAACTTCATTAATCATTAATTTACTTATTGTATTCGATAATCGATTACCAAATACAATAAATTTTGTTTTACTTATATTTAATGTTAATTTATTCAAATCAAACCAATTTTTTAGCAGTGCCATTTCTTTTTCCATTGTATCCAAAAGTTGTTTCAGATTGTCACCAGAGCAAAACAAGTTTGTATCATCCGCAAATAATATCAGTTTTAATACTTTGGAAACCTCACATATATCGTTAATGTATAACAGAAAAAGCAATGGGCCCAGCACTGAGCCTTGAGGAACCCCACATATTACATGTTCCAATTGTGACTTACAATTATCTATTTGGACATATTGATGCCTTTCCTCTAAGTAATTACTTATCCAAGAGTGAGCTACCCCTCTTACTCCATATCTTTTCAATTTCTGTAGTAAGATGTCATGGTCAACAGTGTCGAATGCTTTTTTAAGATCTAAGAAAACCCCAACTGTGTATTGTTTATTTTCCATTGCGTCAGATATTTTTTCCACAAATTCTATTAATGCATGTGAGGTTGTTCTTTTACTTCTAAACCCATATTGCTGATTACTTAATATATTGTTTTTTATAACAAAATCATTTAACCTTATATAAAATAATTTTTCCAATATTTTTGAAAACTGTGAAAGCAAAGAAACTGGCCTATAATTCGAAAATGTATGTCTATCTCCAGTTTTATATATGGGAATAACTTTAGCAATTTTCATTTTTTTAGGAAATAAACCTTTTTGAAGAGACAAGTTACATATATGTACCAGGGGTTTCTCAATACACTCAATAATATGTTTTACCACAGACATATCCATGTCATTCCAGTCTGTTGACTTCTTATTTTTAAACGATTTAACAATATCAATTATTTCTTTTCCATCTGTTCCTCGTATAAACATCGATTGCTTATTTACATTACCCATTACTCTTTCCGTTCTACTTTTACTACCAGTTCCTACAATCTCCCCAGCCAGACTGGGGCCAACATTGACAAAAAAATCATTAAATTCATTAGCAATTTGTTCCTTATCACTTATAATTATATTATTCTTTGTCATAAAATAGGATGGGCATCCTGTCCTTCCAACGTTATTTCTTACTATGTCATTTAATATTTTCCATGTTTTTGTTATGTTATTTCTGTTATAATCCAATGATCTACTATAGTACTCTCTCTTACTGTTTCTAATAATATTAGTCAGTTTATTTTTATACACCTTATATTCTTGCTCTGCTTCTTTAGTTCTTTTTTTAATAAAAATCTTATATAATGTGTTTTTCCGTTTACATGATTTTTGGATTCCCTTTGTTAACCACGGTTTTTCAGCAAATTTCTGTTTCCCCAATTTCTTTAAAGGACAGTTTTTGTCATAAAAAGTTGTTAGTATTGATATAAATTTGTCATAGGCTTCATCTACATCTTCAACGTAAACTTCCTTCCAGTCTTGTTTTATAAGATCTTCTTTAAAATAGTTAATTGCACGCTTAGATTTATGTCTTGTTAATTTAACTTGTATGTCTTTATTGGTCCCCTTACAGCATGGAATGATTGCAAAAACTGGCAGATGGTCACTTAAGTCATTAATTAGAAGTCCACTTGTTATTTTTTTATCAATAACATTAGTAAATATGTTGTCTATTAAAGTTGCACTATGTGTCGTGATTCTACTTGGACATATAATGGAGGGGTACAAGCTCATACTATACATTGCATTAATAAATTCTGTTGTTGTATTCTGGTTGAGTGGGTTCAATAGATCTATATTAAAATCTCCACAAACAAAGCACATTTTGTTATTGTTTATACTGTCATACAACGCCATTAATTCTTCTGTAAACGTTTCAATAGAAGAACCCGGAGTTCTATACACACAACTTATAATTATATTTTTTGATCTCTCTATCTCGATTTCTACAGTAACACACTCCATAACTTTGTCTTTGACCAGCAACATATTTTCCACAACTCTGCTCCTATAACTAGAGTCAATGTACAGAGCAACTCCCCCTCCCTTTTTGTTCCTTCTGTTCACAAAGAACATCTCATATCCTTCCATTTCGTACATCACAGCTTGATCATCAATGAGCCATGTCTCGGAAATTGCTATAACTGTAATTTTTTGTTCAATTTGTTGTAAACACCGTTTAATTTTTGAGAAGTTTGAATTTAGGCTCCTACTATTAAAGTGTATTATGGATACTGCTCCATCCATTTTTACCTTTACATTGAATTGTTCATCAGTGTAGTATTCACAATTTATTTGTAGATTTTGGAAAAAGTTATTCTCAGGATCAATTTCATTCTCCATTTCTTGTAGTTTATGCTCAGTATAGTTAAATGTTCTCAGTTCTAGTCTTTCATGATCCATACAAAGTTCAAAGGTTTGATATATTTTGTTCAGGTGTACGTATCCCTTGACTGTATGTCCCATTCATCAGCATATCCAGCAGTGATCGTTATTTATATTTACCTAATTCACTGAGTTCTCTTACCATAATGTTGCTTGCTTCCTCGGGTGATCCATTCAACTTAATCCATACCTTGCAATTCCTTGTCCAGGTAGCTTGTATTTTGTTCTGTTTTTTTAGGATCCGTGCCTGCCTTGCTATATCGGCGTTTTTTTTCGTTAGGTGTTCGTTCAGGTACACATCTGACCCACGCAGCTTCCTTCCTTGTCTCAGTAATTCTGTTTTGGCTTTTCTGTTGGCGAAACGTATGACAATTACCGGCTTGGCTTTCCTGTCCTTTGTGGGAAGTTTATGACAGGTTGAGATCGCGTTGGTTTGTATTTCCATATTTTTACTTTTAAAGAACTGGACAACCTCTCTTTCCAGCGAGTATTGTTCGCTCGGTTTGGCATCCTCTCCTTTCTCTCCGGTTACAACACCGGCAAAAGTTTGATGTCTTGTTGTAAGTCCACTTATGATTAAATCATCCATCCGAGAATATTGTTCCAAATCATCGACGCGTCGCTCAAGATCACCAATTCGTTTATCCTTCTCCTTGATCGCTAGTTTCAGCTCTCTTACTTCCTCCATTAGTCCCAGCAATTTAGCCTGCTGGTTAGCCACCTTGCTAATCTCACCAGACATGAAGTTAAGAGACTGTTTGATCTCTTCCATCTCTTCTTCATTCTGTTGGTTTTTCTTGGGTGGCATTGAGTATAATAGAAGGAAACAAACCGTTCTCGAAGATCAAAATGTGCAATTGGTCGTCTCGTGGTGTTTGTGAAAGCTGGTTCTCAAACAGATTCTATTCACTGTTCAGTTTGGCTTTTATTCTTGGCAGTAACCTCTTGAAACATTTGATTCTTCAGCTGAGAGGTTCTTCAGAGTTATTAATAAATGCATCTGAACGTGAGTGTTATATCAATGAGCAAAGCAAGTTACTTGATCTACAAGCCAATGTGGAGAAGTGGAAAAATGGTTCTGTCCCTGACCTAGTGGGAACAGTAAAGATCAAAAAGGCAGTGTCACTCGAACCCATGACTGAAAACTTAGTTTGGGCCAAACTGCAAAGCACTCATGACATCTCAGCTGGCAGCGCTGTCATTTTGGAGCCCAGTAGAGTTAAATCAAGGCCAAGGACAGTGCTGGTTGGGAAAACCGTAGCGTTGATGCGTGAAGATGGATGGGTTCCGCTTAAAGTGATAAACCCTTCAGAGAAAGCAGTGACTTTGAAAAGGAATTCTACGCTTGCTGATGCTTTTCCTTGCATGGCCTTGCAGGATTTTGACTGCTCTGAGTTTTCTGATGGTTCCTCACTTGATTTAGAGCAAAAAGTTCAGAGAACAGCTGATGTTTTGACTGACAGTCCGGATGAGATGAGTGTAACAGATGCTCTGTGTTTACCAGTCAAATCTGGACCTAACAACTCCTGTTCTGCTGATGACACTGCAGTCTTACACAACTTGGGCTTGGCTGACTTGGATGTGGAGTCTTGTGATGTGTCTGCAGACTGCAAAGCAAAACTGGTGCAGCTTATCTCTCAGTATCATTCTATCTTTTCCAGACACAAGTTGGACTGTGGAAAAGCAACAGGCTTTGTTCATCGTATCCGCCTGAGTGACGACAAGCCCTTTCGGTTGCCGTATCGACGCCTTGCTCCGAATCAATATGACAAACTTCGGCAAGCTTTGAATGAGATGGAAGAATGTGAGATCATACAAAAATCTAGTAGCGAGTTTGCATCACCTCTTGTTCTAGTCTGGAAAAAGTCCGGAGATTTGAGAATATGCACAGATTTTCGTTGGATTAATGCTCGCACAATCAAAGACGCGCATCCCCTTCCCCATTAAGCAGACGCTATTGCCGCGTTGGGTGGAAATGCCTATTTTTCAACCATGGACCTCACATCTGGCTACTATAATGTAGAAGTTCATGAAGATGACCGGAAATACACAGCATTTACATCACCTTTTGGATTATACGAATATAATCGTTTACCGCAGGGACTGTGTAATAGTCCGGCCACTTTCATGCGGATGATGTTGACTATATTCGGGGATCAGAATTTTAACAGTCTATTATGTTATCTGGATGACGTCCTGGTATTTGCACCCACCGAAGAGCTGGCGCTGGAGCGCTTGGAAATGGTGTTTAAGCGTCTCAAGACTCACAATCTCAAGCTTGCTCCGAAGAAATGTCACCTCTTGCGGAGTTCGGTAACATTTTTGGGTCACATCATCAGTGCGGATGGTATTGCTACCGATCCAGAAAAAGTCACAGCCATTGCTTCTGTCACTAAGGATGATCTCATGGTTGAGGGTACCAATGTCCCCTGCCAGCAGAAAATAAGGTCTTTTCTAGGTATGGTAGTGTTTTACCAGCAATTTATTGAAGACTGTTCGGCCATTGCCAAACCATTGTTCAGTCTTACCGCTGGAAGAAAGGCTCCTCGTGGAAGATGGAAGCGTCGAATGTGTCAGAGAGAGTTGTCTGCTTCGGATTGGACTGAGGAATGCAGTCGAGCGTTTCACAAATTAAGGCGGGCTTTGCTAGATCAAGTCTTGTTGGCTCATCCAAATTTCAATGAGCCCTTCCTACTCTCAGTGGATGCTTCTAGTAATGGGCTTGGAGCTGTATTGTCACAGGTTCCTAGCAATGGGACGACAGCCAGGCCAATTGCTTTTGCGAGCAAGTCGCTTACCTATGCTCAGTCGAGATATCCTGCACATAGGTTAGAATTTTATGCCATGAAATGGGCAACTTGTGACAAATTCCATCATTGGCTCAGGGGTCAGAAATTTACTGTTTGGACAGATAACAACCCATTAACTTATATTCTGTCCAAAGCAAAATTGGATGCTTGTGAACACAGATGGGTTGCTAAACTAGCACCTTACCAGTTTGATATTAAGTATATTCCTGGTCCAAAAAACGTAGTTGCTGACGCTCTGAGTCGAGAGCCCTTTGTGCACCCTAGTGTACTCCATCGTCTGACGAGAGTTCCTTATGATAAATTGCTGGCAGAAGCTGCTGCTGTACGCACAGGCTGTGTCCAAGATGTCTTCCGTTGGTCTACTCACCCCCTTGACAGTTCTTCCAACACTGGAGGAGTGGCCATTGCCTGTCATACAGCTAAAGTTTCCTTACCTGGTACAATGTCAAAGCAGGAAGTGGAAGCTGTTCTGCACTCATGCAGGCATAATGATAACTCCAAGTCACATGCCTTGTTGCTGCCTCACTTTCCACAAGCGATAATGCCATCAGAATCACCGGACGTTGATGTGCTGTCCCATGAATATCTAATGAAGAGACAACAGGATGATAGTGTTGTAAAAAGGGTGATTTGCTTTGTCGAGAGAGGACGGAGGCCAAATAGGAGGGAACGAATGAACGAGCCGAAGGCTGTATTGAGGTTTATGAAACACTGGGGAAACTTGCTGATGAAGAATGGTGTGTTGTACAGGGTGTCAAAGAATAGTGTCACCAAGAGAAAAACCTACCTGTATGTCGTGCCGGATGCAGTGAAAACCATGGTGTTGAAAGGCATTCACGATCAAGCAGGACATCAAGGTCAGCAGCGGACTCTGTATCTTGCTCGGCAAAGGTTCTTTTGGCTTGGCCTAGAGAAGGATGTGAGGGAGTATGTGAAGTGCTGTCGTCGATGTGTGATCAGCAAGACACCAGAACCGGAGGGTCGTGCACCGTTGGAGAACATCATTACAACAGAGCCCCTTGAACTCGTCTGCATAGACTTTTGGTCAGCGGAGGACTCTGCCAACCGGTCCCTCGATGTTCTTGTTGTTACAGATCACTTCACAAAAATGGCTAATGCCTTCTTGTGTCCAAATCAGTCTGCCAAAGCAGTGGCGCATCAACTGTGGCATAACTATTTCTGTGTTTATGGCTTCCAAGGCCGAATTCACTCTGATCAAGGAGCCAACTTTGAGAGTGCCCTGATCGCTGAACTGTTGAATATCGCTGGAGTCCAAAAATCGAGGACAACTCCATATCATCCAATGGGGAATGGAGCTTGTGAGAGGATGAACAGAACGCTGGGCAATATGATACGTGCTCTGCCGGCAAAGACCAAGCACAAATGGCCGCAAGTACTCAAATCTCTGACTTTTGCGTATAATTGCACCATCCACGAGACCACAGGGTATGCTCCTTTCCTGTTGATGTTTGGGAGGATTCCACGGCTGCCAATTGACCTGGTGTTTGGACCTGTTCTAGACAATCCTGATGTTGTAAACTATGACAATTTCGTCCAGGCTCTTCGGAGAGATATGAAGGAGGCAATGTGTGTCGCTCAGGCATCTGCCAAGAAACAGCTTAAGAGACATGCTGACTTGTACAATAGGAGAGTCAAGGGGGGACCAATTGATGTTGGTGATAGAGTTTTGCTTGCCAACAAGGGAGCACGTGGAAAACGGAAGCTTGCTGACCTTTGGGAGGATACTGTGTACACTGTTGTTGGTCTTAATGCAGACAGTCATACCTACAGGATTCAGCACAGTGGTACTGGTGTTGTGAAGACTGTACATCGTAACCTTCTAATGCCAGTTAACTTCCTTCCACTTCCTGGTGATGACTTGGAAGGTGAGCCATCCGAAAACCACCTGAGTGGCTCAGAGAGTGTTGATTCTGTGGTTGCTGATGTGTCTGAGGATGCTACCAATTACAGAACACGAGAGTGGGTATCACAGCTACCTTCTGATGATGCAGACTTGGACAATGTGGAGGAAGCTACAGATGTTTTTGAACCAACACAGGCTGTGGACGTGACTCAGGCTAATGAATTAGACCATAATGTGATTGACAGCTCTAACACTACCCAGCTGGGACCAGAGGGTAATCAGGATGTTGAGAGTATGGACAGGAATGTACCTGAATCCTCTGCAGAGCAAGTTGATAAATCTGCTTCTGTTTCTTTGAGTGTTTCAACGCCTATTGGTGGTCGTTTTGAGGAAAATAATTCGGTGTCAAATATCAGTGTTCATAATTTCCGTGCTGGAAGTTCACTAAGTCGTGTGAGATCCAGGGCTGGTAGATTGTTTAAACCAGTAACGAGATTCATTGAGATAATGAACCAGCAAAAAGTTCTGGGGTAAACAGGAGTATGTTGCTTGAGTTTTGTATGTTAACACATCTTTTTCTTTTCTTCTCTTCTTTCTGGTATACATTTTGCGGTATTAGTTAATGCAAATGTTACTGTGATGTTTATATTGATGTATTTTGGTTATTTTAAGAGATTGTGATCTATTAATTTGAGACTGGAGTGACGTCTCGCTGCTGAGCAACTTGTGTGTCCAAATGTATGAATTGTCATTGTTTAGCTAACATGTAACGGGCATGTTTTTCTAAGAGTGTCTAGGGGATTGGCCACCCCCTCTTTTCACTTTAATTCCTGTGGGGAATAGTGTCTACACTGAATTTAATTGACAATGTCATGACATTTTGAACACTTTCTACATTTATTTTCTCTCTTCTTAATGTATATGGTTCTTGAGGTTATGTACCTAATGTAATTTGGGAGTCTGTAATGTGTGTGTGTGTGTGTATATATATATATAATTTTTTTTTTTTTTTTTTTTTTTTGGGGTCATTATTTTGGAGCTATTCTGTGCAGAAGCAAGTGGAATTCAGCAGGGGTGAGTGTAACAGGTCAAATATGTGCTTCCACTTGCTACAGTTATTTTCATGTATGGCCCCTTTAATTGCACTCTCCGCCCAGATCTGGCAGAATGATGAACTGGTTCCGGTAGAGTCATTTAGACTCGCGCCAGTCGAGAGTGAGAATGGCCGCGGTGAGTGAGTGCTCCATGTGTTAAATATATTTTAGTAATTATATAACCATTTTATGGGCTAATACTAAGTTATACGTGTGTTTAGAAGTATGTTGTATGATTTGGGTTTGTGTCACTGTTATATGTATTGTAATATCAAGTTTAATGTTCACTTCCAATAGAATATGCACGAGGGTGATTCCTGAAACTGATCACCGCTGTTCTATATTCATTGTCAACAGGTACAGACCAGTTTCAAATTGTGTTATTAATTACTGTTTATGTAGTTTAGTCTTTTAGACTCGCGCCAGTCGAGAGTGAGAATGGCTGCGAATATGCACGAGGGTGATTCCTGAAACTGATCACCGCTGTTCTATATTCATTGTCAACAGAATAAACTTCTTAAAGTGCGATTTGGTGTCCATCTGATTTCAACACAACACAACGCAGAGACTACACTGTTACACATGCTATCCTTGGGAGATATCATTAAGAAGCATGGCATTAGTTTTCACTGTTATGCTGATGATACTCAGCTCTATATTTCTTCACACCCTGACGAAACTTACCAATTCACAAAATTAACGGAATGCACAGCTGATATAAAAAACTGGATGACTAGCAACTTCCTACTACTTAATTCTGAAAACCCCCCAGAGATTCTAATTATTGGACAAAAAACGTCCTCACGTAATAGCCTAGAATACTGTCTAACACTTGATGGCTGCTCTGTCCAGTCCTCGTCGTCGGTTAGGAACCTGGGTGTGCTCTTTGATACCAATCTTTCATTTGAAAGTCACGTGTCTAGTGTCTGTAAAACCGCCTTTTTTCATCTTAAAAATATATCTAAATTACGTCATATGCTCTCAATGAAAAATGCAGAACAATTAGTCAAATGCGTTCATGACCTCAAGGCTAGATTACTGTAATGCTCTACTGGGTGGTTACCCTGCACGCTTAATAAACAAACTACAGCTGGTCCAAAACGCAGCAGCTCGAGTTCTTACCAGAACCAGGAAGTATGACCATATTAGCCCGGTTCTGTCAACACTGCACTGGCTCCCTATTAAACATCGTATACATTTTAAAATATTGCTGATTACTTACAAAGCACTAAATGGTTTAGCTCCGCAGTACTTGAGCGAGCTCTTAACGCATTATATTCCTTTACGTCTATTGCGATCTAAAAAAATTCCGGCCAGTTGATAATACCTAGAATATCAAAATCGACTGCTGGCGGTAGATCCTTCTCCTATTTAGCACCTAAACTTTGGAACAGTCTTCCTAACATTGTCCGGGAAGCAGACACACTCTGTCAGTTCAAAGCTAGTCTAAAAACACATCTCTTTGACCTATCATACACATAACATACTATAGACTTTTATAATTCAATGTTAGGCTGAATAGATTAGGTCAGCCGGAACCGGGAACACTTCCCATAAATCCTGATGTACTCGTTACATCATAAGAAGAATGGCGTCTACGCTAATATTAGTCTCTCTGTTTATCCCGAGGTTTACTGCAGTCCGCCGGATCCAGGCTGTGTCCAGATCTGATGAAGGACCTGCGCCTGGACGCGACGACAGCGCAGTCCTGAAGTGTCACTAGTCTCTCCCTATGAAGGCCTCCCTCCCTCCCCTCCCTTTACCTCTCTACAGATAAAGCGTTGTTGGGATAATTCCGGTTCGCGTGGCTACTCGGAAGCGATACAAATTTTGTATTATAAATTTTAAGGCCAGACAAGTAGTTTGTTGAGGGTTGATTAGTAGGGAAGGACTACACGCCTATAGACTGAACTCGTAATACGCATGTGCACGCCATCAGCGTTCTCACTGGTTCGCATTTTTTGAAGTTTGCGCAGAAAGAACTGAAGAGTTTTCTGTTAGAACGGTGTCGTGTTAGCGGCCTGTAAGTTAATAACTAATGATTGTTGCGACAGAAGTGAATCAATCAAAACTAACTTTATCCGGACAATAACTTTATTCTAGATCTGCTGTAAAGCCAAAACAATCTCTGTTACTTTAATCTCCTATTATCACTGTAAAACTGCTTTGGAACAATCTACACTGTTGAAAGCGCCAAATAAATGAAGAAGATTTTGGACAAAAATTGCTGTAGTTGATCTATAATTGTCCTAGGTCTTACATTTGAAAAATACATTACCCCAGAATAATTCGCTGATCTCACTTTATGAGCAACAACAAATGTATGCAAATTAATCAACTGAAAGTATAATTTTGGCTAGCATTACTTTTGTAAAAATGACGTGTAACAGCAGTTTTGTTTAATATAAGAGAATAGTACAGTCATGTTGGTCCTCGGAACCATATGCTCAAAACACCATGTGCACTGCCTACGGGAAGGGAAGCAGAGCATGCTGGGAAAAATAAAAGCAGTTGGGTTCCTAAGACCTGATGACTGAAGAGGGAAACTTAATGAATATCAGTGATCCTCCTAAAATGTTTTTATATTTATTTATTTGCTACAGCTATGAATAGTGTGCTTGTGCTGCATTTCTTTAAAGGAAATGCCATTGGGTTTGAGATATTCATATTTTCATTAACATTTTTATATTTTTAACTATGGCTGATGTGTCCAAATAGTTTTTAGAACCACTTTGCGTGCCTTTGAAATGCTTGAATTATATCTGGTATTCGCAGACCTAATGGAAACTATTTTGTTTTTGCAAAATGGCTGTAAAAGTAAATTTCTTAGAGAAAGACTGTTAAGACTTACTATAAAGACTATCTCATGAAGACTCACTGCCTGTGGAGCCCACCCTAATGAACATACACAGGTACAGATGAATCGATGAAATGCATGCATGGTGCTTTAAATCTGGGAATTTGTTGTTCGTTTTTGCAATCTATGTGACTCTTAATAAATAATTTATAAGCATATATAAGCCTGTGGTCTACATCTAGAACAATCCTGTTTAGTTAACTGCATTTCATGATATTTCTCTTCTGTTTTTATCTTCTCTTCTTTCCTGAAACATGATTTGCCTGTTTTTATGAATACAGATTATCCTGTCAGCCTCTATTAGCCCTTCTGGATTAGATTACACACTTAAAGTTGGGGTAAGCAGTAATTAAAAAACGCTGTTTAGTTGGACAACAACAAACGTGTGTAGCCAATCAGCATCAGGGGGCGTGTGACAGTGCAGGAGAGAGAAGGAGCAAGAGGGAGATCTGAAGAAAGACTGCAGAAATAGAGATGAGACACAATACAAAAAAGGAAAACTTAGAAGGAATCACTGAAAAATGTAGGGTTAGATCAGTAAAGAGCTTTAGGACCCGTGTTAATATTAGAAAAGCTTTTCTGAAAGCGAAGGTCGGAAAACAGACGCTGGTGTTGCTTTGATTCGCTCCAAACGTGAGTAACACTGGGTTTAGTTTGTCTGGAGATGCTGTGCTGTTAGCAAATAAGAATAAACTCTTGTTTGTTATTACTTTTGTGTTCTGTACGTAAATGTTTTTGTGCTCCCTTGTCATTCGTTCATCATCTGCACTTTATTTTTCGTGAAGCATTATTTAGTTGCGCTTCTGCTATGATAAACAGAATAGTTAGCAGGCGACTGCTAGTGAATGCGGTGTTTAGCGTCGTGTTAGTGCACTCGCCTCGGGGGATCGGGGTTTGAGACTGACTCAGAGCAGGACAGTTAGGATTGGAGTGTGAGTTTTGGAGGCCGAGCAATGAAGAGAGAGGTGTGTTTATTTGGGTTGATTTCAAATATTAACATTGTCCAACATTGTTACCTCACCTTTAACACATTTACCCCCGGTTTCACAGACGAGGCTTAAGTCTAGTCCCAGACTAAAATGCATGTTTGAGCTGTTTTAAAGGACAAGTTCAGTATTTTACACTTAAAGCCCTGTTTTCAGATCGTTTCTGATGAAATACAATGGTTAAGATTGAAATTTGGACAAATGCTGCTGGCCCGAGAATTTTCGACTTCTGTGGTAGCACCCCCCCACCTCCACAATGGTTGCATAGGTGCACTGGAATAATCCTTCCTAAAACGCATTAAACTTTCGTTTACAAAGACGTGAAACTCACCGAGTGGTCAGGGGTGTTCACTGATATGCTCACACAAAAATCGCTGCAAAAGATGCTTTCCAACAGGTTTTATTGTAGTTTTTCATCCAATACAATGGAGTTGGACAAAAATCCAGCTATCAGAATTATATTTCTTTCCCTTCAAATGCATTGTTCACAGTATAGATTCTCTCATTTTAAAAGTGCTGTTTGGGAAACTCATTGTCCCTTTCTTTGATCTTCTGTTTGCTTCAATAAACGCATGCTCTTCTAAGACCCAGTCAGCTTGCTGTCTCTTCTTGAAGCAATGAAGCCACAACACCAACACAACAGCTAACAGGGACAAAAACAGACCATAAAAGCCTGTTTTCCTGAGAAGCATGCTTTCTTTGCTCAACCTCACTCATTTTAAAAAGACTTTGTAAGCCACTTGAGAATCTCATTAAGCTTGGCTGCTATCTATGCAAATAAAGTCAGTGATAAGTATCAGATGAACTCATTGGTTAGTGAGTACAGAAATTGAATATATTTCTATGCCTATGCCTAAATTTCTAATGATTAACTGGATAAATGCTCATTAAATTAATAATTATGTGTATATAATACATACCCCTGGATTCACAGATAAGGTTTAAGCTTAGTCCAGACTAAAATGAATGTTTGAGCTGTTTTAACTGAAAGAAACTTGCACTGATATCTTAAAATATGATCCCAATAAAATAGAAAGACAAATCTGAAGTGTCCATAGTTCAAGAAACATTTTAAAAAACATCTCGCTATCTAAGAGCGATCTATTTCTTACCATTTTCTCACTTTATCATGTTATATTTGATCTATTGTTTCATATACATAGGAAAACATTTATGATTTACAGAAGTCTATTATGCTAATACACTGTAAAACACACACACACACACACACACACACTCCGTAATAATCTTAAGGTCACCATGATATCAGCATAATAACAGCGACTCAAGGTCACACAACCAAAGCTCTACTTGTTTTGTGCTCTTTTACTGTTTCAAAGCAGGGTTAGCAAAAGGTCACAGCTCCTAATGGATTTCTGCGAAGTGCTCTAGTGTATCAGTAACTCCATATTTCTGTAATAAAATACAAAGAAAGGCAGCTCTCAGCGAGGGGAAATTACTCCAACTTACCAAAAAGCAAGTGATAATAAAGGAGCTGGGTGTGTGTGTGTGTGTGTATGCATTCCCATTTCCACATGCTTCCAATCAGTGCTGCTTTATTTCTGTCTGCACCTCAGCCCCGCTGACCTTTGCAAAGGCCCCTGGCTTTATGAGACAGAGCGACACGCGTCATAATCTGAAAACCACGCCCACACCGGAACCACTTTTGTGTCCTTAAAACACTTGTTTTTTTGGGGGTCGACAGGTTATGAAAACTTATTATTTAATTTTTTTAGCTTGTTTGCTGTACACCTTGTCACATAGCAGCTTTTAGAAATTGTTTTGTTTTTTGTTATAAGTCAGAAATGACAAGGAGGAAGCTTCACGCAATGCAAAGTCAATGGAGACCATTGGATTAACACCTGATGTACTCGTTACATCATAAGAAGAATGGCATCTATGCTAATGTTAGTCTTTCTGTTTATTCCGAGGTTTACTGAAGTCAGCCGTATCCGGGCCGTATCCAGATCAGATGGTGGACCTGCGCCTGTACACGTCCAAAACGCATCCCTGAAGTGCCAGCCTCATCAGCCCTGTGAAGGTCTCAAGGACACCTCAACAAACCCGTCTCCATACCGGCGTGAGGACTCGGTCAGCAACCTTTGATTTACCAGTTCCCTTTCAAGGGAACTCGCGTTGTGTCGAAATTGACGCTATGGGGAACGCTTTGCGTGATGACGTCTTGAAGCACATGTAAAATCAGTCCAATGGTGTGGCGGAACGTCAGAGGCGGGTGACGTCACGTACCAGGAAGCTATAAAAGCCAGCCCGAAACAGAAAACGAAAGCTTTCTGAGTCTTCAGTTGCGCTCTGTGTGAAATCTGTCCCTGTTATTTGGTGTTGTCTGTCTATATTATATTATTATATTTATATATTCAGTATGGCGAGTAAGCAGCAGCAGTTTGGAGTGTGTGTTCACCCCTGCCCGCGTTATTTAACGAGTGGGGACACTCACACTCTTTGTGTTGTCTGTTTGGGTGAAGAGCATGCCCATTCAGCACTCGAGGGTGCTGGCTGTGAGCATTGCGATGCGCTTCCTATGCGTACGCTCAGATCCCGCCTGGCTTTATTTAACCAGGATCTCGTTCCCCAGGGCTCTGGTCCCGCCGCTGCCGAGGCACGGCGTCGATCACAGACCTGGGGTTCGCAAATGGATCTATCAGTGGATGTTGAGACGGGCTCTGCCTTATCTCAGCCTCTTTCTGATAGATCCAGTGCCTCTCATCGGGGTGTGGAAGCACGCGTTGCGGTTTCTTCCCCCCCGATGGAGGCACCAATACTGCAATTGTCCAGCTCTGAGGAGTTGGACGTTGTTAGTATTGACGCTGAGTCTGAGGATTCGCCACCTCAGTCTCATGCGTTTGAAGAATTGCTCGATGTTGTTACGAGAGCTGTCGAGCGATTATCTGTTGAGTGGCCAGAGGATCGGCAGGGCGCTCGTTCGAAAAGCAAACTCGACGAGCGTTTCCTGCCATCTCGTGCACAGCCTCAGCGCAGAAGCCTTCCGTTTTTCCCCGATCTCCACACCGAGGTGTCGAGATCGTGGGGGAAACCAGTGTCATATAGAGTGTATACTGCACAAACATCACACTATTCTTCCATTCACAATTATAAAGAGCATGGTTATGGGGAGATGCCGAGGGTGGAAGAGACGCTCGCGAACTATCTCTCTCCAGCAACGGCATCTTCTCTGAAGGCTACTGCACTACCATCCAAGCCAGTAAAATTCACATCTTCCCTGGTTCATAAGGCTTATGCCGCCGCTGGCCAAGCTGCAGCGTGTTTACACACAATGTCACTAATGCAAGCGTACCAGGCTGAATTATTGGGTGATTCTGAAGAGGGCGGGGGTATTGGTTCCGAAACTGTGTCTGAATTGCATAGAGCCACAGATTTGTCTCTCAGGGCCACCAAGGAGACGGCTAAATCCATCGGCCGTTCTATGGCAGCCCTGGTGGCCACTGAGAGGCATTTGTGGCTCAATTTAAGTGATATAAAGGACAAAGAGAAACATGTTCTTTTAGATGCACCGGTTTCCACTGAAGGTTTATTTGGAGATGCAGTTAATAATGCTGTAGCTAAAGCTCAAGAAGCTTCAAAACAGGCAGCTGCACTTCAGAAACTTCTCCCCCGCCGTTCTTTCATTGAGGCTGCTGAGCGGGAGCAGCCTCACTCATCTAAAAAGAGCGCTGAGCACCGTGCCACTCAGAAACAAAGCGTTTCCTCCCGTGCTCCCCCACAAAAATCTCGGGGAAACGGAGGGCGCTCTCAAACCCAGCAGTCTTCGAGGGGTAAAACGGATCTGCGGACCGTTATTACCGCCAAGAAGGCTGCTGGGAAAAAGTCCTGATGTCTGAGGGCTCAGGACAAATGAGGTTGGTCCCCCCCCCCCCGAAGTAGAGCGCCCAACACCTCTTTTTACGGTGCCCGTCTCTCTTCGGTGCCCTCAGGGGACCGGTCTGCCAACCCTGCCGCCTCCGGTGTTTCAGGGCGCAGCGGTCTCCGGCGAGCACATATCTCAAGGACCACCCGGAAACGTAGTGGCCTCGGGATGCCCGCCCCCTCTGAGGAGGGTGTTAGAGCAGTCTGTTCAGTCGTTCCCTGCCGGTGCGCCGTTACAGGGCAACGAACCGACTACTCAACAGCAGGAGAAAAATACGGTGCCGTCTCTCTTCGGTGCCCTCAGGGGACCGGTCTGCCAACCCTGCCGCCTCCGGTGTTTCAGGGCGCAGCGGTCTCCGGCGAGCACATATCTCAAGGACCACCCGGAAACGTAGTGGCCTCGGGATGCCCGCCCCCTCTGAGGAGGGTGTTAGAGCAGTCTGTTCAGTCGTTCCCTGCCGGTGCGCCGTTACAGGGCGACGAACCGACTACTCAACAACAACACAATCCAGAAACCAGTCTTGAGAGGCTGGTACCTCTAGTAGAATCTTTGACAGCGTGGAAGCTACTGTCAAATGTTTCTCGTTGGGTCCTGCAGACCGTGGAAAAAGGGTATCAGATACAATTCTAGAAACGCCCACCTTGGTTTATGGGGGTCCTGCCCACAGTGGTGGGCCCCGAGCAGGTTCTGGTTATGGAACAGGAAGTAAACACTCTGTTAGAGAAAGGGGCCATAGAATATGTACCTCCCTCCAACAGGGAAACCGGGTTTTACAGCCGGTACTTCATAGTTCCATGACTCGGAATAAACGAGTCAGTCATGCAGCTCAAGTTCAAAATGTTAACATTGAGACAAATCGTGCCACAGATCAGGTCCGAGGACTGGTTTGTCACGATAGATCTCAAGGACGCATATTTCCATCCGTCCGTGTCATTGGAAGTTCCTGAGGTTTGCTTTCGGGGGCAAAGCATACCAATATCGAGTTCTTCCATTCGGCCTGGCTTTATCACCCCGCACTTTCACCAAATGCGTGGATGCAGCTCTGGCGCCTCTGCGCCTCCGGGGTATTCGCATCACGAACTACATCGACGATTGGTTGATTTTAGCTCAGTCGCATCAGATGGCGGTTCAACATCGAGATGTTGTTCTCGCCCATATGAAAGAGTTGGGGTTACGGCTGAACGCCAAGAAGAGTGTGCTTTCTCCATTTAGAGGACCACTTTTTTAGGCGTGGTTTGGGATTCAGTGTCGATGCAGGCGCGCCTGTCACCGCCACGCATAGATTCCATCCTGGCAGCTGTGAAAAGTGTAAAGCTAGGCCAGCTACTCACTGTCAAACAGTTCCAGAGACTGTTGGGTCTCATGGCAGCAGCTTCCAACGGGATACCTTTTGGACTACTGCACATGAGGCCCCTGCAGTGGTGGCTCAGGACCAGAGGGTTTTCCCCGAGGGGCAACCCATTTCGCACAATCAAGGTCACGCGGCGATGCCTACGTGCCTTGGTTATGTGGAAGAAACCTTGGTTCCTGTCCCAGGGCCCAGTGCTGGGAGCTCCTTGTCGTCGCAAACTGCTAACGACGGATGCTTCCCTCACGGGTTGGGGAGCGATCCTGGAGGGTCGCTCATCTCAAGGTCTGTGGGAAGACCATCATCGTTCCTGGCATATCAATCGCCTAGAGATGTTAGCTGTCTTCCGGGCTCTGAGGAGCTTTATCACAGATCTCAGGGGACACCATGTGTTAGTGCATACGGACAACACGTCGGTAGTCGCCTATATAAATCACCAAGGGGGTTTGCGCTCACGCCCATTATGCTATCTGGCACGCCATATCCTCTTGTGGTCCCAGGGGAAGTTACTGTCTCTCAGGGCAGCTTACATCCCCGGGGTCCAGAATGTAGGAGCAGACACTCTGTCGAGACAGGGGCTGAGGCCCGGGGAATGGAGGCTCCACCCCGAGGTGGTGGAGCTGATATGGAGGGAGTTTGGCCAAGCGCAAGTGGATCTGTTTGCGTCTCGAGAGACGTCTCACTGTCCACTTTGGTTCTCCCTCACGCATCCAGCTCCTCTGGGACTGGATGCTATGGTGCAGAAGTGGCCGAGGCTACGTCTGTACGCTTTTCCCCCAGTTGCTCTGCTCCCAGGAGTTCTGGAGAGAGTTCGCAGGGACCGGGTTTGCCTGCTTCTTATAGCCCCGCGCTGGCCGGGCAGAGTATGGTTTCCCGATCTTGTGTCGCTCCTCGACGGGCCTCCTCTGGAGCTACCCGTCAGGAGGGACCTTCTGTCCCAGGCAGAGGGCTCGATAGTTCACCCTCGGCCAGAACTGTGGAACCTGTGGGCTTGGCCTCTGAGGGGGCCCAGCTCATAGAGTCAGGTCTCTCAACTGAGGTTGTTGAGACCATTCTACAGTCCAGATCTCCCTCCACGAGGAAACTTTATGCCCTGAACTGGAGAGTATTCACTTCTTTGCGTAGTGACCGTCGGTTGGATCCAGTCAACTGCCCAATTGGTACAGTTCTGGAGTTCCTGCAGGACCGGCTCACTGCAGGTCTGACCCCGTCCACTTTAAAGGTTTTTGTGGTGGCCGTAGGTGCTTACCACAGTCCTTTGGGTGGAATGTCTGTGGGGAAAGACCCTTTGGTATCTCGTTTCCCTCGTGGCTCTTGGAGGCCTTCTGTCCTCCTCCCTTTCGAAATCGGACCAGGAGGCGAATAATTTGCTTTGCCCTGTTCGGGCGTTAGACGCATATGTCCACAGAGCTGCCCTGTGGCGGAAAAGCGATCAATTGTTTGTATGCTTTGGGTCCCCTAACAAGGGAGGTCCAGTGTCTAAGCAAAGGATGAGCAAGTGGGTGGTTGAGACTATCTCACTTGCTTATGAGGCGGCTGGGCAGCCTTCTCCTTGGGCTGTCCGGTCGCACTCTACTAGGAGTATGGCGGCCTCTAAGGCCCTTATATCAGGAGTATCTTTGCAGGATGTTTGTGATGCGGCAGGCTGGTCCTCACCGCACACCTTCGTCAGGTGCTACTCTTTAGACCTAGACTCTACTCCAGGGTCTCAGGTTTTGTCTTCCTAGTGCTGCTCACTTGATTTCACACAGGACAGACATTTGTAGCTATGGTGGCGTTGGTATAGACGTTCCCCATAGCGTCAATTTCGCCGCAACGCGAGTTCCCTTGAAAGGGAACGCCTCGGTTACGACTGTAACCTCGGTTCCCTGAAGAGGGAACGAGCGTTGCGTCGCCTTGCCATATCTCCTTCATGCCTGTCAGCACGACTTCAGACTCTACGAAGCTTTCGTTTTCTGTTTCGGGCTGGCTTTTATAGCTTCCTGGTACGTGACGTCACCCGCCTCTGACGTTCCGCCACACCATTGGACTGATTTTACATGTGCTTCAAGACGTCATCACGCAAAGCGTTCCCCATAGCGTCAATTTCGACGCAACGCTCGTTCCCTCTTCAGGGAACCGAGGTTACAGTCGTAACCGAGGCGTTCAGTGGTTTAACCCACTAGACCACCATCTCCTTCCCACTGTTGCCTTGACTTTTGGCTTGCTTAGTTGGGGATATTTAATATTTAACCTCAGGTTTTATTCTGCCTTCAGGTGGATGATGATGCAATTTTCTTCTAGAAAGAAACTTTGTTGTATTATTGTCATGTTATGACTGTGAAGCTGCTTTGATACAATCTGTATTGTAAAAAGCGCAATATAAATAAAGGTGACTTGACTTAACTTGACTAGTCACTGAGTTGACTAAACACCACCTAAAAGTGTCCGCAAGAAGATTAAAAAATTTGGACATTTTTATAGACAGGAGAAGGGATATTCTGATGTTTACTGTGTACAGAATTTTCCAAACTCATCGGACACATGAAGTTTCAATCTAACCCAAGCCGATCTGAGAAAGCAGCAGGTGTTAGACATCTGCCATTATTTCACCACTGGGTGTCAGTGCTATTCTAAACTAGTGATCGCAACACTGAAGTGTGTGAGAACAGATAACATCAGTATGAACATTTATTTATTTATTTGAAATAAATATTTTAATCACTATTCTGTCTCATTTTTCATTGTCAATCTTTTTACTATTTACATGTTTATGCCCAAAGTGCTTAATTAAGATTCAAAGTCATTGTCCTCTACGCTGTGTGCGTTACTGTTTAAAGGTAGGGTAGGTAGGATTTTTATAAAAAACTTTTTTTCAAATTTGTTTAAACTGTCTTTATATACCAATACATAATTAAAATGTAAGTGCTCTGAAAAAGAGAGTATAAAAATCGAGTGACTGTAGACCTTTTAATCTGCAATAAACACAGCTCATTATTTCCATCCGGGACGAAACAATTGATTGGTTTGGGCGACTGTCACTCTCTCTCGCAACCATGGCTACCACCACGGTTGCTACAAGATCTGCCCATATGCGCGCACCCGTTTGCTTTGAGGAGTGCAAGAGAGGCGCGGAACCTACGAAGAGTAAAATTATGGCAGAGAAAGAGCATTCAAAATTCAAAGCACCTGCATATGCAGTCAGCGAAGGCAAAAACTACTTCCTCGGACCCTGGTTGCCCGCACTCTTGAACGACCTCCTCTGCTTCGCCCTCGACCCTGGACCTGTCCTCGAACCGACGATGCGGTACTTGTCTCCGGAGTGTAAAGTTAGTCCTCATCAGAGTCAACAATGTTTTCATCATGGAAACTCTTACATGCAAAACACCGTATATGTTATGAATCTTACACAAAATTCACCTTCATCACAGTTTAACTGATGGTAATGGAAAAACGTGTATCAATGCAACATGTTTTTAGCTTTGCCTTATAAATATAGCTCGTTACCGAATCAAACAAAATATATTTTAAACTTTACCAGTATCGATATGCTAGCTTGATAGTGAGTACTAAAAGCCATCTTATTTTTATATTTATAGTGATAAAGTTAGGTATTTTATTACATGTGATTCTGACATGATGTCACTGCATGCACTGCACGCTCCTTCCTCTCCACTCGTCTCAGGTAAATAAATAAGTAAATAAATGCGTCTTCCAGCTGAGCCTGAGCGTTTGGCGTCACGCGTTCATGTGTTTTGGGGGCGTGGCTTTGGAAGGAGCTCAGAAGGGTGGGGGTGGAGTGAATGGAAATAATGAGCTGTGTTTACAACAGTCGTGGGAGGTCTACAGTTTTTATACTCTCTTTTTCAGAGTACTTACATTTTAATTATGTATTGGTATATAAAGACATTTTAAACAATTTTGGAATGTTTTTTTTTTTGAAAAATCCTACCTACCCTGCCTTTAAGATGAATTAAATTCATCTAGCCTATTTTACATCTCCCTAGATGTAATAAGAATGCGGAAGTAGTTGTGCAAGTGGTCCATTAGCTGTCAAAGAAGGCACCAGTGTGAATTCAATATTACACATTGAATGCAATTACATGCAAAGTATCATTTATCATGTGCAAAAAAATGTCTAGCTTAATCATATCAATCATCAATGGAAGGAACAGTGAGACTCTTTCATCAAGCAACTTATTTTTTTACTAGCTACAATCTGAGTACAATATACCCATCATAAAAACAGCATTTTGATTTAACAAAGTTCTTACACATGAATTATAAGAATAAGGACAAATGATTAATCATCATGCAATTCAAAACATTTGGATATAATATTCCATTTCATTTGGTTGAATATAGGTTATATTTACTTTGTAGATTACATAGGCAGGTTAGTAGGCAGAAAATATGTGAAACTCTAAGGCACAAATTAATGTTATTTTGTGTTGATACAGATTGTCTTCTTTTACATCTAAATGCAATGGCATGCTGTGAATATTCTTGTTTTGGTTGATTGAGAAGACATACAGTACAGACAGAAGAAAACAATGATGGTGATATAGTGCCATCTGCTGGTACATCAAGCAATCTCTCATACAGACATCTCAAATGCAAGCCACAGGGTAATATAGTGCACTGCTCTTTGGGTGTGGCTTTCAAAAGAAGTAACTCTTTTATAAATAATGAATAATCTTGCATTGGAGACACAGAATGAGGTAAATACACAAGTGCAAATTGTATTTCACTTTTGCAGGCATAAAGATTCAAGTATTCTGGTAAATAGTAAAAAAATAAAAACAACAAAACAACAAAAAACTGTATCCCTGAAATAGAGAATCAAATTCTAAATACATTTCCAACATGCACCTGTTTTGTTTTTTACAATTGCATGTATTGTATTTCAAGGTGATTTCCAACATTCAAATAGGAAGTAGGAAGGTGAAAGACTGATAGAATAAATAATAAAGGTAAAATAATATTAAATCTAACTTTGTTACCTAAATAAGGACTTGAATGCAACATTTTTACATCAAATCCAGCTCAAACTGCGTCACGGCAGAGAGTAAAAACATTAAGAAACAGATAGTTACAGTGACATTACCTTGACGTAAAAAAAATAAAAAATAATTATACATCAACTTGTAGTTTTTTTTTTGTATTCATGCAGGTTTCATATAGTTTTGAAAAACGGATGCCATTCTCACTAATTTTGAATAAATTACGAATAAATTAAGACAAAAAAATTTGTGTAAAAATAAAAACAAGTAGGGAAACAATTACAGAGTCAAACTGATAAAAGTAAAAGCAGAATTGAGTCAGATTTCACTCAGATCTTCTCAATCTCTTGGCATTCTGGTGGATCAGTCAGACTTTGCGATTGTTGACTATATTTAGGACGTCCATTAGCTGTATCTTTCTTATTCCACTCCTCAGTGATCTCTGCCAGTGTCCTCCCTTTGGTTTCAGGTAAAGTGAAACTGATAAAAAGACAAGCAGCCACACAAACAGCGCAGAAGGGAATGAAGCAGAACTGTCCCAGTCCATTAACTATGAATGGAAACGCCATTCCTATGATGAAGAGATTAAGCCACATCATGGATCCGGCAATCATGTAAGCTGCGGGACGTGTCAGTTGGTCAAAGAGCTCGGCTGGGAGGATCCCGGTGACTCCTGCGGGACCCATGCCAAAACTGAAGATGTAGGCGAACACGCAGGCCATACTCAGATACGGCATGCCGGCCACTTTGCCCTCCAGCGAGAGAGCAACAGTGAAGACCACCGCCCAGCAAGACATGAACAGATACCCGCCTGCGAGGAGTAACCTGCGTCCAACATTCTCAATCAGCAGATTACAGGCCAAAGCGGAAGTGAACTCACAGGCACCCGTGCCGATTGTGACATACTGAATCTTGTCCATTGGAATACCGGCTTCCTGAAAGATATAGGAGGCATAGAAGTAAATTGAATCATTTCCACACAGCATCATGGCACTGCTGGCAACCATTACAATGCAGAGCTGCCTGCGGAGACTTCTGTCTCGGATCAGTTCCCACAGTGTCTTGGCATGGGCATCACCTGCTCCTGCCCGCTCCTGGAGAATCTCTTCCATCTCTTCAGTGAAAACACTGCACGCTCTGAGGCGTTTCAGGGCCTGACCGCACGCCTCTCTATCCCCTCGGTCAATGAGCAAGTAACGCGGGCTCTCTGGAAACCAGGGCAAGGTGATTAGCTGTACTAGTCCGGGGAGAGCATTGCTTGCCAGTAGATAAGGCCAGAGAAACTCACTCCCCAAAACTTCAGTCAGACCCATTATCTGGCCCATCAGGATCCCTAGAGCAGTGAAAACAGCCGAGGAAAAGGCAACAGCACCTCTCAGGTTCTTAGGTGCACTTTCTCCGAAGTACATGGGCTGGACGTTCATACTAACACCAGCATTTACCCCCACAAGCAGACGTGCCAGAATGATCATCTCAAAGGACTCAGCCGAGCGACTGCTCAGAGCCAGGACTGCACTCAGAAAGAGAAAGCTGTTGTTCAGCAGAAGGGAACCCTTCCGTCCAAACTTAATAGCCATTGGGCCAGCAAGCAGGGATCCCAAAAGTCCTCCGAGTGAGTAAGTGGAAACAATAAAGGTCCATATCAGTGTCACCTGACTAGGCTCAAGAGCTGTACCCCATCTTTCCATACAGGTCTCATTAATGAACTTCTGAATATAAGATGTGGGTGCATTAATGATAGAAATATTATAGCCATACTGAAAAGTGCCACCAATGGCTGCAGAGCACACAGTTAATGCAAGAGTGCGTGTGCACCCTCCTTGCTTCTTAGTTTCATTCATTTTTTAAATAAATAAATAAATTCTTATTTATATAGTCAAAAGAAAGAAGTAACTCACATGTAAATATCTATGCCATTATTGACCAATTATAAAAATATCTAGCAGGAAAACAGGCACGTGCTGTCCCCGGTGCTCTCCTGTCATTGAACTGTGCGTTGCAGCTGGAGCACTTCCTCAAAAATGACGTCAGTCTGTCGCTCTTTCAAAATAAGAGTCCTTTTGTGTGTAATATAATTACAGTTCCAATGAACACAGTAAAACGACCCTCAGGTGAAAGACTCAATAAGCCTTTCTTAAACTATAAACACTTTAAACCTTCTGACAGTGATCTTGAAGTGGTGATATCATGACTGCAGTTACTCTCAGATCATAAACTGGGGAACAATAGTCCATTAAATACATGGAAGAAGGGAAGAAAAAGAAAGAGGAGAAAAATAAGAAGGGACTTTCAGAGAGACTACTTTACTAATGTTTGTGCTGAATAATCCTGCATTTATATTACACTGTTTCCTATTGCAGGCACTCTTCAACACGTGGGTTCGAATCCAGCCAAAGACCTTGTTCATAATATTTTGGATTGAATTAAATAAACAAAATTGTTGAATGCATACTGTTCCCAGGTTAATAAAACATATGAATGCAATTCATTTGTTGTCTTTTTGACACTCTTTCTTGAATAATAAAATATACCATATTCAGTCACTTGCACATTTGTTAGTTCTAGGCAAGGCAAGGCAAGTTTATTTATATAGCACATTTCATACACAATGGCAATTCAAAGTGCTTTACATAGAATACATTTAAATAATAAAAAGAAATATGAATAATTAAAACAGTTTCGAAAAATTAAATAAAATACAGTACAGTACAGTACAAACAGTCGGACGAACAGCGGCACAGTGCTCATTCAGTGAATGCATAGGTAAACAGAAGTGTTTTGAGTCTGAATGTGAATGTGATTACTGTAGGAGCACATCTGATCTCTTCTGGAAGCTGGTTCCAGTTGCAGCTGACATAATAGCTAAAAGCGGACTCGCCATGCTTAGAGTGAACCCTTGGTATTTCTAGCTGATATGATCCTAATGATCTGAGTGATCCGTTGGGTTTATATTCAGTGAGCATATCTGCAATGTATTGAGGTCCTAGGCCATTGAATGATTTATATACCAGTAATAATACTTTAAAATCAATCCTAAATGTAACTGGGAGCCAGTGTAAAGACCTGAGGACTGGTGTGATGTGTTCATATGTTCTGGTTCTGCTCAGCATTCTGTATGAGCTGACACTGTCTCATAGTGTTTTTGGGAAAGCCAGTGAGGAGTCCATTACAATAATCCACCCTGCTGGTGATGAAAGCATGAAAAGTTTCTCTAAGTCTTGTCTGGAAACAAAGCATCTAATTCTTGCAATATTTTTGAGATGATAGTATGCTGATTTAGTTATTGCTTTGACATGACTACTGAAACTAAGGTCTGACTCTAGTGTCACACCAAGATTCCTGACTTGATGTTTAGTTGTTTGACCCCTAGAGTGAAGGTATGCGTTCACCTTGAAAACTTCATCTTTGTTTCCAAACGCAAGGACTTCAGTTTTGTCTTTGTTTAACTGAAGAAAGTTTTGACACATCCAACTGTTGACTTCATCAATGCATCGGCACAGGGAGTCAATGGGGCTGTAATCGTTAGGCGATAGGGCTAAGTACAGCTGTGTGTCGTCTGCATAGCTGTGGTAAGCAATTTGGTTCTTTCTCATTATTTGGCTCATTGGGAGCATATACAGGTTGAACAGGAGTGGCGCAAGAATTGAGCCTTGAGGGACTCCGCATGTCATGGATGTCCACTCAGACTTATGGTCTCCTATACTCACATAATAACCTCTCCCATCTAAGTATGACCTGAACCATTTTAGGACTATCCCAGAAAGCCTCACCCAGTTTTCCAGCCTGTCCAGAAGTATGTTATGATCGACAGTGTCAGATGCAGCACTGAGGTCGAGTAGTACCAGCACTGATAATTTGCCTGAATCAGTATTTAAGCGAATATTGTTAATTATCTTTATGAGCGCTGTCTCTGTGCTCTGTGCTTTAAAACTGAAGCTCAGCAAACATCAATCCTCAGAATGTCCTGTTGTGTACTTTTGTGAAGTTCAGAGTCGACTAGTGATGGGTGAAACGAAGCTTTTCAAAGCTCTGAATCAACTGAACAAAATGATTCAGTGTTTCGAATCGTTGGAATCCTGCTGGTCAGAACAGGGAATGCAGTAACTCAGGCCAAACTTGCACTAAAACAGCTTTTACAAACACATGCAAATGTTTTATTGAAAGTATAATCCGTCAGATGCAGTGAACTAAACATCTAATAAGATTAAATATCAGGTGTCTGTATAATATCCGTCACACACACTGATGTCTATATGAGGATTTATTACACAGTTATTCTGACGTGATATTTCAGTGACAGAAGTTCAGCTGTGTTATTAATGTAATGAAGAGAAAATAAGAGACTCTATAACATCTCACTGTTACTGATTTATCATGAAGCTCAAAGCATTATGGGTAGAATCTCTCTACAGTCTATTCTCATTCATCAACAGTTTCACTGATGATCTATCATGAACCTTAAACCCAGGATAGAGCGGCTGAGTGAATGTGGTCTTCTCTTTGTGTATGAGGCTCATTGTGTCTCCGTCGACGCTGTAGAAGGACAGAGTTCCTGCACTGTGATCCACATACACTCCTACTCTACGATTGGACTCTACAGGGAAATCAGTCTTTATGCCATTGTACCAGAATGAGTATTTGGAGGAAGAGCAGAACAAACTCCAGGACTGATCATTTTGTCCAAACGAACACTCTTTACCCAGTCCCTTCCTGCTGATGCTCTTATATGACACTGATATATACACAATAACACCACTCCACTCAATCTCCCAGTAAAAGCGTCCACTCACACTCTCTCTACACAACACCTGAGGAAAATTATCAAATCTGTCTGGATGATCAGGATACGACTGGGGTGTGCCAGTGTTAGTAATCACTCTGTTCCCCTCAGACAGACGGAGCCATACATTCGCTGTGTACAGATCCAGAGTGAGCTGACGGGAATCTGATGGAGATAAAACACATCACAATCAGGAATTATGAATCTGATCTTTTAATGTATCTGAACTCTTCATGTTCAGTATATCAGCAGTGTCTCAGTGCAGTTTAATCATCATTCACATGATCAACTCTAAAACTCTTCTGTCATGTTTTCTTTCAGCTTCTACAGGAAGAACATGAACACACTCAGTGAGTTTCTCTGCTTGTTTTCTGACTTACATTGAAGGAAGTCGCTCCTGGTCTCGGGATCAGTGACTGTGGAAATCAACAGACATGAAGAGTGTGATTATCATGACAAGAGAAAGTAATCCTGCATCCATTACTAACACATGCAGAAATCCTCCAACACAGAAGATACTGTATTTAGAGATGTCTCTGCTGTTTACAGAGCCCAGATCCTGACACAACCACTGTTGAGGGTTTGATATTATTGACATGTCACCATATTTGATTTGGCTTCTGTAGACATGAACTGATCACAGATTTGATGAGAGGGAATATGGTTAATCATATTAATCATATACAAAGTAATCATATTGCTTTATAAGACTTGGATTAAAGCTCAACCTCCTTTTTATTCTTTTTCAAAGAGACATCAATTGATCAATACATGTCTAATGCTCAATCATTTTAATCATTCTACTGCTTATTATGAGAATTTCTGTGAATACATGAAAGCCACATTTTAGTTCTAATTATTAAAATCATAAAAATGCATCATTGATGTTTGGTTTTAAATGCTGATATCACAAAATCATATCTCTTAAATTCTTAAAAACATATTGTTATCAGATATTCATTCGACTCCTGGTATCAATAGAATCAGCAGTATTTAAATGTGTGATTTTAACAGTAAATATCAAAAGTTTCCTTCATGTTCACAAATGCATTGTTGTAAATAGTGTCTACTTAAAGTCACAGAGTATGGGGATTTAATGTCAGATATACTGGTTTTAATTATTGGCTTAAAGCATGTTCAACTCGTTCAAGTATTTGCAATAAGACAAACTGACAACAGAGAATACGGTGAGTTGTGTTGTCTGTAATATTGCTGTCATGATGTGGTGAACTAATTCATACACTATATTAAGCTTTAATATGCTAAAATATTGAATCTGTTCTCGTCTTTCTCATTTTATCATTGAACAGCCTGGTCCCATTGTTAATACGTAGGTATTAATACGTAATTTTCAGAGACACAAAAATGTAAGTTTTTTGTACATGTGGATAGATGCTAAAATGTATAATGTGGACGTATCTGCAACATTTAAACGTAGCATTATTACATTTTTACAGCTACAGAACGTCACATATTTACAAATCTTACATAGCATAAAGATATCTGTATCATTTTCCTTTTACCTAAACATACCCTTTTTATACAGAATTTAAACAAAATAAAACGTAATGAACAGAGATGTGGCGGCATTTGGAAAATTTACATTTTAGAAACAATATAGCATTAAAAAGATGTTTTGAGCTGCTAGGTTAGGCCGCTATGCCTAACACATAACCATTTCTTCAAACTACGTAACGTTATGAAGAAAAACATAACAGACAGACAAGTGTAATCACAATCATTTATTTATTGTGAAAATGTCAAAAACGCCACCAAAAGTCGTTCATATGACGATGTGTCACAGTCGCAGTATGGATTCTAAAGAGTTGGATTACAGCGAGCGAATACAATTGATGTCTTTTGTGAATTTCTGATCTGTTTTGGTGTTATACGAGCGTATGGGACGCTCAGAGGGTTCGGTTAAGCTCTAGTAGAAATGGTGGTGGGAGTTTCCGATTAGAGAATCTGGAGCAAGAGAGCAGAAGGGTTTTAGTAGGGTTATTTCCTTTACAATGAACTTCTGCATGCTTTGCATTAATAATGATTATTATCAAAGAATATAATAATGAGATTTGTATTTGTTAAATATATTATTTATATTAATCATAATCATTTTGTTTTCAGGGATGACTGAGGTCTTTTTACATTGGGCTTAAAGGATTAGTTCACTTTCAAAAAACTGTTTTGCTGATAATTTACTCACCCTGATGTCATCCAAGATATCCATGTCTTTCTTTCTTCAGTCGAAAAGAAATTAAGGTTTTTGAGGAAAACATTTCAGGATTTTTCTTCATATAATGAACTTCAATGGCAACCAATGGTTTGAAGGTTCAAATGTCCGTCTCAATGCAGCGTCAAAGTCTCGACACGATCCCAGTCGAGAAATAAGGGTCTTATCTAGCGAAACGATCGGTCATTTTCTAAAAATATATATATATATATATACTTTTTAACCACAAATGCCTGTCTTGTACCATCTCTGAGATGCACCATGCATTGCGTCATCACGTTGGAAAGGTCATGCGTCACATCATCTATTTAAGTTATTTGTCTGTGTACTCCGGTTCAGAAAGGAGGGAAATTAAAACATCTTTGTTTTAATTTATTATTATAATTTTTTTTTATTATTATTTTTGTGACCTTTCCAACGTGATGACGTAATACGTGGCGCATCTCAGAGATGGTACAAGACAGGCATTTGTGGTTAAAAAGTGTATATATATATATATATTTTTTTTTTTTTTAAATGACCGATTGTTTTGCTAGATAAGACTCTTATTTCTTGACTGGGATCGTGTCGAGGCTTTGACGCTGCATTGAGATGGACATTTGAACCTTCAAACCGCTGGTTGCCATTGAAGTCCATTATATGGAGAAAACTTCGGGAACTTACTCCTCTCTGCTTTTCATCGAGTTTGGAAGACTGTGTTTGTCCTGTGCTGTGCTGTTTACCTTGGATTTACCTCAGAAGAACGCGATTTGAAGACAAGAAAGATGTAAGGTAAGAAATTCTTCATTATTAGTTCATGTTACTGTTGCATAAACTTCACATTGCAGTTGAACTGTTTCTAGATATATGGTGAATATTATAATATTTGGACCCGTGTTTACTGTTACTGTGTTTGTGGATATGTTCGATCGCGTTTGAAAAGCAAAACCAAACAAACAAAGGCTTCATGTTTTTACTATTATCTCATTTCATATCATCATAACGAATGGAAACATTTGAAGTAACATATGATAATCAAAATATTTTTCTCTAGCGTAGTTGTTACTGAAATCTTTTGGAAGATTTATATGCTGCTATAGGTTATTGTTATTATTATTTTATGCAGCACTGTGCATAGCCTATGCTTACAAGGCACAACAAACCTGGTGTTCATTATATTATAAATTGTTGGAAACATTTGTGTGTGTGTGTATTCTGTGAATTTTAAAAAGCAATTTTAACCAGAAAAATCTATATATTCCCTATAGTTTCTCTTGCTATCAGTATGTTCACTTTTTTTTTCTTTCAGGGACCAGATGCCACTGAGTCCTGCTGACTTCAACATTCACATGAGTCTCTGTATATGAACATGGTAAAGTGAAAATCAAACACCTTGGAAAGGTATGTACAATATTTTTAGGAATGGCACAAAGGTCTCTGTCTTTGGATGATTGTTTTCAATAGTGTGCTTTATTTGTCATTTGTTGTGTATATTTGGATTATGTTGTGTTGTAAATAAATCCAAACAATCAAAAAGCCATTCTTTTTTAAATATCCTCATTCTTTGTGCAAGGTTGCTCAGAATGATAGGGCCTGATCACTCATAATAGGGCCGTTAGGGGAGTGTCTTTGTCTTTCTCAGGTGTAAAGCTTACATATTAATGAGATGATCACGCCCCTTCGCATAAAGCTTTCTGACACAAAACACGTCTTAGAAATTTTAAATCAATATATTGTCTTCTCTGAATGAGCAGTCAGGATGATTTTCACATAGTTTTGGAGCAAATATTCTAGGCTACGTGATACAATTTTCAAAAGTCTTGTGAAGAAATAATCAGTATGGGTTTCATGACCTTATTTCAGTGACAATTTTTTTTTGTATTTTCACAAACCACGCATAAATGTCATTATCTCAAAACTACAAACTTTTACATATATGCTGCTGATATATTATTGTAGCAGAGTTTGTGCTGAATACAGTGTAATCAGACTTTAGCCATGAAAATGTCACAAGTAACAGAAATAAGCACAAATGTCAGAGCATGTCAGAACACCTCCAGGGCCCAGAAAACCCCTCAGACCCCAGAGGGTTAAGAGTCAACAGTTTTTGTGTTTTAAGTTGATTATTTGTTTTTGTGTTTGTGTTTAGTTTATGATTGTTGTTGTTTATTTATTTATTTTATTTTTATGTCAGCTATATCATCTGGTGCTCTTTGGTCTGTTTTAGTTAAATTTTCTGTTTTAATCTTTTTTTTTTTTAAATCACAGCTTCATCGGAATGGTACGAAACTTGGTGACTTTTACGTTACAGCATAAGAAGATAATCTTAACTAATTTTAGTGTCTTTGTTTATCCCGAGGCTTTCCCGCAGCCTGTCGGATCCAGGCCGTATCCAGATCTGATGAAGGACCTTTGCCTGGACCCGATGACAACGCAGTGCTGAAGTGCCAACTAGTCTCTCCCTATGGAGGATCCCTTTACCACTCTACAGATAAAGCGTTGTCTGGAAAATTCGTTCCCGACAACACATTTTTAATAAAGTTCAAGTATGTGCAAAGTATGGGTGGCGATGTGCCTGTGACGATCTTGCGAGACATCGGGTGCGATCTAACATGGCGGCGCCCTGAACGCAACTAAAACAAAAATAAACCGATCTGCTCCTCAGTTATCTACTATTACAACTTCCATCATCTTAAACACCAGAACTGGATCAAGAGACAATGTGGAAACCTTGGAAAAGTTTATAGATTACTACTTCAACAATTTGACCACCATGCCACAACCACAAAAGAAACATCCGCGGCGGGAATACTCAGCAGAGTCCGAGGATGGAACTACTACAACAATAGAGGTGGGTCTTCTAGAATCCATAAACAATAAACTGGCAATTCTTGAACTACTCCATCAAGACATCAAGGATCTTAAAACCAGCCTCGAATTCAGTCAATCCCAGATAGAGTCGTTGCAAAAAGCCAACAACGAAATGCATACACAAATATCAGAAATCACAACAATAGAATGTCTCTCAAACGAAAATAAACTATTGAAAGAATCCTTATTAGACATCCAGTGCCGCAATATGCGAGACAACCTGATCTTCTCTGGTATAGCAGAACAAATCCAAGATAACCCAGAACAAGCGATCAAAGATTTCATGCATTCTTCTCTCAAACTCCCAAAAGTACACTGCCTCGGATCTAACAACAATAAAAACGCCGACACTAAACGTCCGCGTCCCATCATTGCAAAATTTGAACATTACAAACAGAAAGAACTGGTCAAGAGCAAGGGCAAAGAACTGCGTGAAACTACCTTTGGACTTAACGATCAATTTCCACGGGAGATTCAGAACAGACGGAGAATATTGGTTCCAATCATGAAACAATTTCGCCAAAATGGAAGGAAAGCCGTTCTCACGGTAGACAGACTATATGTTGATGGCCAACTTTACAGGAACGACACTGTGTACTGGTTATAATCCACCGCGAAGGGAAGATTGGAGAGAGAGAGAAAAAAAAAATCATATGATTTTTCTGACCTTGGTGACGAGAGGCAGCTAGCAGACGGTCGGTTTAGCCAGTCTGTCATGGATGAATACCATCTCTTTTCAACAGGTCAGGTTTGCCCCAAAAACTTTTCCAATTGTCTATGAATTCTATATTATTTTGCGGATACATACACTTTCAGGGTGGAGGGAGACAGCCTTCGCTCCAACCCTTCTTGCAGGAAGGAAATCACGACACTGATCGGGCATTTCGTGGGTTCTTGTTGTTTAGAGGAACACCAGTTGACGAAGAGGTTCCACTTCAACACATAGGCATGTCTCGTGGATGATGCTCTAGCGGAAGTGATGGTAGCCCCCACCGCTGGTGGTAGGGTACTCAAACCTGCCTCGTCCCGTCCAGGAGCCACACGTGGAGGTTCCAAAGATCGGGACGAGGGTGCCATAGGGTGCCCCGTCCCTGAGAAAGCAGGTCCTTCCTCAGAGGGATTGGCTAGGGAGGTGCTGTCGCGAGAAGTACTAGTTCTGGGAACCAGGTGCGGTTGTGCCAATACGGGGCAACCAGATTACCTGTTCCTCGTCCTCCCTGATCTTGCGCAAAGTCTGTGCAAGAAGGCTCACTGGGGGAAACGCATACTTGCGGAGGCCCCGCGGCCAGCTGTGTGCCAGTGCATCCGTGCCGAGCGTGCCCTCGGTCAGGGAATAAAACAGGTCGCAGTGGGACGAGTCGTGGGAGGCAAACAGATCTACCTGTGCGTCCCTGAACGGATCCCAAATCAGCTGAACCGACTGGGGATGGAGTCTCCATTCTCCAGGGAGAGGCCGAAGCCGAGACAGCTCGTCGGCCGCACGGTTCAGGTCTCCCGGGATATAAATGGCTCGAAGCGCCCTCAGATGCTTCTGACTCCAAATGAGGAGGTGGCTGGCGAGTTGCAACATACGGCGGGAGCGCAGACCACCTTGTCGGTTGATGTACGCTACTGTCGCGGTATTGTCTGATTGGACTAGTACGTGCTGACCCCTGAGCAACGCACGGAAGTGGTGCAGGGCGAGACGTACAGCCAGCAACTCGAGGCAATTGACATGCCAAAGCCGCTGGGGTCTTGTCCAGGAGCCCGCGGCAGCATGTCCATTGCACATGGCGCCCCAGCCCGTGGTTTTCTTGAGGCATCTGTCGATACAACAACATGCCTGGAAACTCATTGTAAGGGCACTACGGCCCATAGAAAACTGAGGTTCGACCACGGGGTGAAGGTCTGACGGCAGGTCGGAGTCACTGGGACTCGGAGCGTGCCGTGTTGCCATGCCCACCTCGGGACTCGATCGCGAAGCCAAAGCTGAATCGGTCTCATATGAAGCAATCCGAGCGGCGTCACTGCGGCTGCAGATGCCATATGCCCCAGGAGCCTCTGAAATAGTTTCAGTGGAACCACACTCTTGCCCTCGAATTGACGAAGGCAAGTCAGCAGTGACTGCGCGCGCTCGCTCGTAATCTGCGCGCACATGGCGACCGAGTCGATTTCCATACCGAGAAAAGAGATCCTCTGCACGGGGCAGAGTTTGCTCTTCTCCCAGTTGACCCAAAGGCCCAGATGAGCTAGGTGCCGGAGCACTAGGTCCCTGTGTTCGCAAACCTGGTCTCGAGAGTGAGCTAGGATCAGCCAGTCGTCGAGATAGTTCAGGATACGAACCCTGTGTTCCCGTAGGGGAACAAGGGCTGCCTCGACGACCTTCGTGAAGATTCGAGGAGACAAGGCTAGCCCAAAAGTGAGAACTGCGTACTGGTATGCCTGCCCCTCGAAAGCAAACCGTAGGAACGGTCTGTGTCGAGTAAGAATGGAGACATGGAAGTAGGCGTCCTTCAGGTCGATCGCTGCAAACCAATCCCGCGGCCGCACGCATTCGAAAATGCGTTTGGCCGTGAGCATCTTGAATGGCATCCTGAAAAGGGAGCGGTTCAAGACGCGCAGGTACAGGATTGGTCGTAACCCACCGGATTTCTTCGGTACAATGAAGTAGGAGCTGTAGAAGCCGGACTTCATTTCGGCTGGAAGGACAGTCTCGATTGCACCCTTCGCCAGTAGGGTGGCGACCTCCACTCTCATGACAGGGGCATTGCCACCGACCATAGTGAAGCGAACTCCCCGAAGCCGGGAGGAGACTGCGCGAACTGAATTGTGTAGCCGAGCCTGATGGTCCTCGCGACCCAGCGGGACAGTCTGGGAAGCTCTAGCCAGGCTCCCAAGAACTGTACCAGTGGGGTCATGCGGACCACAGACGTACCCTCGGTGGTGCAGCGAGGCGGAATGACCGGCCCAGGCGTGGGTGGAATAGCGGCCCGGTGCGGGGGCACGGTCATTAGCCGCGTCCTGCCAGAGGAGGCCAGGGAAGGATCAGCGTTCCACAGGGGCGTACTCTGGCAGGGGTCTGGCGACAGAGGGGGACGAGAGTGGCGAGGCTCGTGAGCGGCGCGCACTGTCATCCACAGCCTCTTGGGGCTCGGAAGAAAGGGGCATCAGTTCTTGAAACAAGAGATTCTCCCCCGGCCCTCCACCGGGGGAAGGAGTGGCCCTGCTACCAGTTCCTAAGAAGAACTGAGCCCTAACTCCAAGCTGCCCGTCTCGAGAGTGCTGCTTAGCCCGGCGTTTGGCCAGCTAAGGGGCGGAGACGGGCAATGCCGCCCTCCTGCATCCTCCTCCTGCTCGGGGCCGGTGAAGGCTCGAGGGGAGGAGCCGCAGGGAGGCGGCCTCGGCGGGAAGTAGACTAAGGAGACCGCACGGAGGGATGACCGTTGGTGCAGAAGGCCTCAGTCCGCTTCAGGGGAGGGTCGAAGACTGTTGAGCGCAGTCCTCAACCACACCACCGAGGAGCCCAGCCTGGGACATGGGGAGCTGAGAAAATTAATTCTCAGACCCCCTCACATCAACCTGGCTGAGCCCATTCCTGGACCACACCTGTGGACATCACCTGGCCCAGGGATCACGCAGGTACCGATGTCGCCATAAAGCGAGGTCAGTAGTGTGCGTGGCGGATCGACCAGCCCGGACATGGGAGGCATAGCGTCCCTGCGTGGGGGGCGTGGTCGAGTTTCCGCGTTCTGTCAGTGTTGGCCAGGAAAGGACCAGCGTTCCACGGTGGCCTGGTCTGACAGAACTCCCAAGTCAGCACTGCCTCGAAGGCGACACACAGCACTGCATGCCTGTGTCACGATAGTGACAGAGAACATACAACCCATGATCTCCACGTGATCGAGTGCAGCGAAGGCAGAGGACACCCGCGGGCCGTGATAAGTCATGGGGACTCTCGCGAGCCGGAGGTGTCCTGATGCACGTCCGGGTGAAAGGCACTGGAAGCGAGTGCTGTAGAGCAACACGCACACAGGAACCAATTATAAGCCTACAGCGCTCGGGGGGGAGGGCGGCGTCACTCCAACCGATGCTTTCAGCTGCCCGGGAAAGCATGACCATCAGCTCTGGATCTGACTCGACTAACGCTGACAGTCCCAAGGGAGGCTTGTTTTGTATACTCGAAGGTGAGAGGGTTTCTAAGCGAAACCCCATTCGTCGTCACTGACGTAACTCGTAGTGACCACGAAAGAGAACATGAGTTATCTATTTTATTTGTCCATTAGTAGTTGATAAATTGAGGAACATTTATGTTGGATAAAAAGTTAAAACAACCTCAACATGTAAATGTAGTGTTGAGCTCATAAATCACAGAGGTAACGTGAATCTTGTCTGGATGTTACAGGGACAGATGAACACATGTGTTTTTATCTGGTGGAGAGTGGCTCAAGTCCAATGTAATCAGTGATCGTGTCCTCGCGCTTCGCGCACTCGCACTCTCACCATCACTATCAGCCCACAGATCTCTGCGTGTCTCTCTCCATGAATCGAGCAGGATTAATCTGCTCGATTGCTCCTGTCTGCCGTGCTGCTGCTGCTGCTGATGCTGCGTTGCATTGGTTTGCGTCTGTAAGCTTCGTATCTTTCTGTTTTAATCATTATTTACTACCATTCCTTGTTATTTATACTGCTAAATATAACTTAATCAACATCACACATTAACCTGACATCGCTAGCTTCAATCTAAATCGTTATTGCTAGCACAACACGCTTAAAATTTGCTAGCCTGTTAGCTTGCCATCCGTGCGCTCGCATGGTGGTAAATTTATTTATTTATTTATTCTCTAGCGCGCTCGCACCTTCCGTGCGCTTTTTATTTATTTATTTATTCTCTAGCAGGCTCGCGCCTTCCATGCGCTCTTTATTTATTTATTGTCTAGCGCGCTCGCGCCTTCCGTGTGCTCTTTATGTATTTATTTATTTTTATCGCGTGCCTTTTACGAGTTCATAAAAAAAAAAAAAAACTGTGGTGTATGGCAAGCCGTTTGAACTTTTATTCATTTCCAGGATATGAATCCTTGATATCAACAATTCAATTTTCACTAGTTAAAATGATAGTTATTGATATCAGGAATTAGATTTCTACTAGTAACAATGGCTATTTTTGATATCAGAAATTACATTTCCACTAGTAACAATGCTAATTCTTGATATCCACAATACATTTTCACTAGTTAAAATGATAATTCTTGATATCAACAATTGAATTTCAACTAGTAAAAACTATAATTCTTGATATCTGTAATTGTATTTTCACTAGTGAAATGTCACCATAGGCTGCCATTCAAAATCAATTGTTGATATCAAAAATGTATTTCTTACTAGTTGAAATTCCAATTTCACATATCAGAAATACAATTCTTACTAGTAAAAACCTTTATTTTCAAGAATTCAGTTGTCACTAGTTGAAATGTCTATTCTTGATATCAACAATTGAATTGCTACTAGTAACAATGTTCATTTTTGATATCAATAATTCCATTTTCACTAGTGACAATGTTCATTTCTGATATCATGAATGTGATTGTTACTAGTAAGAAAGTAATTTTAGATATCTGAAATTAAATTGATATCAGAAATAAATGTTCAGATATCAAAAATGACAATTTTTACTAGTAGCAATTCAATTGTTGATATCAAGAATAGACATTTCAACTAGTGACAATTGAATTATTGATATCAGTAATTCACATTTTTACTAGTAACAATGCAATTATTGATATCAAAAATTATATTTCTACTAGTAAGAAATCAATTCTTGATATCAACAATTGATTTTGAATGGCAGCCTATGGTGACATTTCACTAGTGAAAATATAATTACAGATATCATCAATTAATTTGTTGATATCAACAATTACATTTTCATTTTTGATATCAACATTTTTTATTGTTGATATCAAAAATGTAATTCTTGATATCAACAATTCATATCCTGGAAATGAATAAAAGTTAAAACGGCTTGCCATAGTGGTGAGTATAGGTCAACAAACACAGTGAGTCATGTCATCTTCTCCTCTTATTGTCACCTGCACCTCATGTAACATGTATAGCATAGCCTTCTCTGCCAGCACAGGTTTTACATGTGATAAATGCAGGGAGATAGTCAGGCTGGCGAAGAAGTTTTCAGAACTAGAGACACGCATCCAAACTTTAATTGGGGATAGTAAGAATGCAAGGGCTTTAGATACTGCTTTGGATACGACTAGCTTAGTGAACTCTGCACACTGTTCGGTTCCGGCTACAGAGCCCGTGCAGCAGGGCAATTGGGTGACGGTGAGACGCTGTAGTCGCGGGACAAAACACAGCTCTTCCATTCCGATAACAACATTAAACAGGTTCTCCCCACTCAGTGAAACACCCACTGAGAATCCTGTTGATTGTGCCCTAGTTATTGGCGATTCTATTACACGGAACGTGAAAATAGAGACACCAGTCTCCATAGTCACATGTTTGCCGGGAGCCAGAGCGCCTGACATCAAAGCAAATTTAAAAGTGCTGGCTAATGCTAATCGTAAATGACATCATCATTTACGAAATCATGACATCAAGGCTAGATTATTGTAATGCTCCACTGGGTGGTTGCCCTGCACGCTTAATAAACAAACTACAGCTGGTCCAAAACGCAGCAGCTCGAGTTCTTACCAGAACCAGGAAGTATGACCATATTAGCCCGGTTCTGTCAACACTGCACTGGCTCCCTATTAAACATTGTATAAACTTTAAAATATTGCTGATTACTTACAAATCACTAAATGGTTTGGCTCTGCAGTACTTGAGCGAGCTCTTAACGCATTATAGTCCTTCACGTCTATTGCGATCTCAAAATTCCGGCCAGTTGATAATACCTAGAATATCGAAATCGACTGCTGGCGGCAGATCCTTTTCCTATTTTGCACCAAAACTTTGGAACAGTCTTCCTAACATTGTCCGGGAAGCAGACACATTCTGTCAGTTCAAAGCTGGACTAAAAACACATCTCTTTGACCTAGCATACACATAACACATTATAGACTTCTATAATTCCATATTAGGCTGCATAGATTAGGCCAGCCGGAACCGGGAACACTTCCCATAAATCGTGATGTACTCGTTACATCATAAGAAGAATGGTGTCTACGCTAATATTAGTCTCTCTGTTTATATCGAGGTTTACCGCAGTCCGTCGGATCCAGGCCATATCCAGATCTGATGAATGACCAGCGCCTGGACGGGACGACAACACAGTCCTGAAGTGTCAACTAGTCTCTCCTCTTCCGCCGGATCCAGGCCGTATCCAGATCCGATGAAGGACCTGCGCCTGGATGCAACGACAACACAGTACTGAAGTGTCAACCAGTCTCTCCGTTTCCTGAAGTGAGGTGGACCCCGGCCGTATCCAGATCAGATGGTGGATCTGCACCTGGACCTAACCATGACGCATCCCTGAAGTGCCAGCCTCATCAGCCCTGTGAAGGCCTCATCGACACGACCAATCTGACCTCTGACCTGTAATGCTGCCTGGATCATAATCATACACTGTTCATTTCTTGGCCAGAGGAGAACTGGCCCCCAACTGAGCCTGGGTTCTCCCAAGGTTTTTTTCTCCATTCTGTCACCTGATGGAGTTTTGGTTCCTTGCCACTGTTGCCTTGGCTTTTGGCTAGCTTAGTTGGGGACATTTAATATTCAACAATATTATTGATCTGCCTTATTAAGGGTGGACGATGATGCAATTTTCTTCTAGAAACAAACTTTGTTGTATTATTTTCATGTTATCAATGTGAAGCTGCTTTGATACAATCTGTATTGTAAAAAGCTCTATATAAATAAAGGTGACTTGACTTGACTTGAATGAGGTTTCCCGTCCCTTATGTGCGATCTCTCCATGCCAATCACTGAAACAAGACACAGGTGTTTGTCATTTGCACTTGACCCACTTACGTCGCACCTGTCTCCCGATCCTCTCTCCCGTCACAGACTTCGCTAGATAACGCCACCCTTGCCACAGACGCATTTGCCAGCGCCGGGCGGAGAGGAGCGCAATGCATGTAGTGACATCATGGTAGAATCACATGTAATAAAATACCTAACTTAATCATTATGAATATAAACAACTAACATGGCTGTTAGTACTCACTATCGATTCTTCCTAGCTTCCGTGCCTCCCCCCCTTGAGTCAAACGGGCGCGCGCATGTGGGCAGCTCCTGTAGCGGCAGGGGTGGTAGCCATGGTAGCGAGGGAGAGTGACAGTCGCCCAGCCAATCATTTCATTCGTTCCGAATGGAAATAAGTAGCTGTGTTTATTGCGCCCTGCGAGGACTACAGACACTCGATTTTTATACTCTCTTTTTCAGAGTACTTACATTTTAATTATGTATTGGTATATAAAGACAGTTTAAACAAATTTGGGAAAAACTTTTTTTCTAAAAAACCTGCCTACCCCACCTTTAAATCAACCCTAAATGTATTAACAAAATAAATGGGTAGCAGTTTCTTCAAAAAGACCACAAAATGAGCAAGTTTAATCAATATCAAGATATTTACAGATAAATTAATTAAACGTGTCGTTCAAATCTTTTAAGTTGTTGCGCGTGTGATAATGCGTCGTAGGTCACATGATAACGTCAACATAGCAGATATCCGGTTCGCATTCATACTCAACGAGATCTGGCTATAAAGTACCTACTCTTTTAGCGCTCGTTAAGTAAGTACTTATTGAAATTAAGTACCTACTCATTGAGTATGCGGTTTCGAACGCAGCACTAGTCTCTATATTAATCTAAAATACTGCATTAATAAAAAAATTTTTTTTAAAAATTAATTTCTTTTTAAATTATTTTCAATGGCAAAAATGGACCATAATTATTGCATAAACATGAATAATTACCATCAAATCCTCTTAAAATACAATTTTACATTTTACAAATTTGACAAAATAAAACAATTTCAGGTGTCCGGTCACTTTTCCATGTCTCCGCGGGTTCCATTCTCACACTGCGCATGCGTCACGTCTGAACGCGTTGTTGTTTTTGGAGCTCTATCGATTTGATTTATAATTCTTGATTTTTCTCTTTAAACTCACTTACAACGAACATTTTCTACTTTTCCTTGCTGAGAAGCACTAACGTTACTGCTCAAACCTCATAGTTACAACGCGGACTGTTGAGCAGACGCGTCTCAAGCCTATTAGTGATCCAACGCTGGATACTCTTAAAGGTACGTCCGTGGATCACGGCTGAACACGTCTTCTCCACACTCATTTACAAACAAACATTTTTTTCCGCCTATCGTGCGTCTACTCTACACCCCTACCACTAAAAAAAAAACGGATTATATCCAAGACTTCAGTCATAAATTAGTATTAATATTGATAGCATCACTGGTAGCTTCGTTGCTAACTCACTGTCCATCTGTTAAAATGGCGAATATATCAGATGTAAGTAGTCTACCTTTTGGTGCAGGTGAGGACACATTTGAGCTGCACGCACTGCAGTCTGAGCTGGAAGCTGTTGAGAAACAGAAACATACACGTAGATAATCCAAATGATGCGTTAGGGGCTGCGTTTACAGATTTATTAAATTCATTTGGGGTCAAGCAAAACGTCACCGGACCAACTCATCGTCTTAATCATACACTCGATTTAATTATATCACATGGAACCGATCCAACCGATATAGATATCATTCCACAAAGTGATGATGTCACTGATCACTACATGGTAACTTGCATATTACGTACTGCTGTAATATGTCATGCGGCGTCGCGTTATCAACCATGCAGAACAATCCTCCCATCCACCATAGATAATTTCTCAAATTGCTTATCTAATCTGTCTCAGCTGCTGCCTGAACCCAAACAAACAGATGAACTAGAAGAACTAACTAGCACTATGAGCACCATTCTCTCTAGAACATTGGATGTGGTTGCACCTATTAAATTAAAAAAGGTCAGAGAGAAAAATAAAGCACCATGGTACAACAATACTATGCATGTTTTAAAGAGAGAAACGCCTCGGTTACGACTGTAACCTCGGTTCCCTGAAGAGGGAACGAGCGTTGCGTCGAAAACTGACGCTATGGGAACGCTTTGCGTGATGACGTCTTGAAGCACATGTAAAATCAGTCCAATGGTGTGGCGGAACGTCAGAGGCGGGTGACGTCACGTACCAGGAAGCTATAAAAGCCGGCCCGAAACAGAAAACGAAAGCTTCGTAAAGTCTGAAGTCGCGCTGACAGGCATGAAGGAGATATGGCAAGGCGACGCAACGCTCGTTCCCTCTTCAGGGAACCGAGGTTACAGTCGTAACCGAGGCGTTCCCTTTCAAGGGAACTCCCGTTGCGTCGAAAACTGACGCTATGGGAACGTCTATACCAACGCCTCCATAGCTACAAATGTCTGTCCTGTGTGTAATCATGTGAGCAGCACTAAGAAGACAAAACATGAGACCCTGGAGTAGAGTCTAAATCCAGAGAGTAGAACCTGACGAAGGTGTGCGGTGAGGACCAGCCTGCCGCATCACAGACGTCCTGTAACGATACTCCTGATATAAGGGCCTTAGAGGCCGCCATACTCCTAGTAGAGAGCGACCGGACAGCCAAAGGAGAAGGCTGTCCAGCCGCCTCATAAGCCAGTGAGATAGTCTCAACCACCCACTTGCTCATCCTTTGCTTAGACACTGGACCTCCCTTGTTAGGGGAGCAAAAGTCACTTTTACGCCACAGGGCAGCTCTGTGGACATACGCGTCTAACGCCCGAACAGGGCAAAGCAAATTATTCGCCTCCTGGTCCGATTTCGAAAGGGAGGAGGACCTCCAAGTGCCACGAAGGAAACGAGATACCAAGGGGTCTTTCCCCACAGACATTCCACCCAAAGGACTGTGGTAAGCACCTATGGCCGCCACATAGACCTTTAAAGTGGACGGGGTCAGACCTGCAGTGAACCGTTCCTGCAGGAACTCCAGCACTGTACCAATTGGGCAGTGGACTGGGTCCAACCGACGGTCACTACACCAAGAAGTGAATACTCTCCACTTCAGGGCATAAAGTTTCCTCGTGGAGGGAGCTCTGGACTGTAGAATGGTCTCAACAACCTCGGTTGAGAGACCTGACTCTATGAGCTGGGCCCCCTCAGAGGCCACGCCCACAGGTTCCACAGTTCTGGCCGAGGGTGAAATATCGAGCCCTCTGCCTGGGACAGAAGGTCCCTCCTGACGGGTAACTCCAGAGGATGCCCGTCGAGGAGGGACACAAGATCGGGAAACCATACTCTGCCCGGCCAGCGCGGGGCTATAAAAAGCAGGCAAACCTGGTCCCTGCGAACTCTTTCCAGAACTCCCGGGAGCAGAGCAACTGGGGGAAAGGCGTACAGACGTAGCCTCGGCCACGTCTGTACCATAGCATCCAGTCCCAGAGGAGCTGGATGCGTGAAGGAGAACCAAAGTGGACAGTGAGACGTCTCTCGAGACGCAAACAGATCCACTTATAATTTCCATATCAGCTCCACCATTCCCCGGGCCTCGGCCCCTGTCTCGACAGAGTGTCTGCTCCTATATTCTGGACCCCGGGGATGTAGGCTGCCTTGAGTGACAGCAACTTCCCCTGGGACCACAAGAGGATATGGCATGCCAGCGCAAACCCCCTTGATATAGGCGACTACCGACGTGTTGTCTGTATGTACTACACATGGTGTCCCCTGAGACCTGTGATAAAGCTCCTCAGAGCCCGGAAGACAGCTAACATCTCTAGGCTATAGAATGCCAGGAACGATGATGGTCTTCCCACAGACCTTGAGATGAGCGACCCTCAGGATCGCTCCCCAACCCGTGAGGGAAGCATCCGTCGTTAGCAGTTTGCGACGACAAGGAGCTCCCAGCACTGGGCCCTGGGACAGGAACCAAGGTTTCTTCCACATAACCAAGGCACGTAGGCATCACCGCGTGACCTTGATTGTGCGAAATGGGTTGCCCCTCGGGGAAAAACCCTCTGGTCCTGAGCCACCACTGCCAGGGCCTCATGTGCAGCAGTCCAAAAGGTATCCCGTTGGAAGCTGCTGCCATGAGACCCAACAGTCTCTGGAACTGTTTGACAGTGAGTAGCTGGCCTAGCTTTACACTTCTCACAGCTGCCAGGATGGAATCGAAGCGTGGCGATGACAGGCGCGCCTGCATCGACACTGAATCCCAAACCACGCCTAAAAAAGTGGTCCTCTAAAATGGAGAAAGCACACTCTTCTTGGCGTTCAGCCGTAACCCCAACTCTTTCATATGGGCGAGAACAACATCTCGATGTTGAACCGCCATCTAATGCGACTGAGCTAAAATCAACCAATCGTCGATGTAGTTCGTGATGCGAATACCCCGGAGGCGCAGAGGCGCCAGAGCTGCATCCACGCATTTGGTGAAAGTGCGGGGTGATAAAGCCAGGCCGAATGGAAGAACTCGATATTGGTATGCTTTGCCCCCGAAAGCAAACCTCAGGAACTTCCAATGACACGGACGGATGGAAATATGCGTCCTTGAGGTCTATCGTGACAAACCAGTCCTCGGACCTGATCTGTGGCACGATTTGTCTCAAGGTTAACATTTTGAACTTGAGCTGCATGTACTCGTACAGAACTCGAAGATCTAAAATGGGACGCAATCCCCCGTCCTTTTTTGGAACTATGAAGTACCGGTTGTAAAACCCGGTTTCCCTGTTGGAGGGGGGTACATATTCTATGGCCCCTTTCTCTAACAGAGTGTTTACTTCCTGTTCCATAACCAGAACCTGCTCGGGGCCCACCACTGTGGGCAGGACCCCCATAAACCGCGGTGGGCGTTAATAGAATTGTATCTAATACCCTTTTTCCACGGTCTGCAGGACCCAACGAGAAACATTTGACAGTAGCTTCCACGCTGTCAAAGATTCTACTAGAGGTACCAGTCTCTCGAGACTGGTTTCTGGATTTTGTTGCTGTTGAGTAGTCGGTTCGTCGCCCTGTAACGGCGCACCGGCAGGGAACGACCAAACAGACTGCTCCAGCACCCTCCTCAGAGGGGGCGGGCATCCCGAGGCCACTACGTTTCCGGGTGGACCTTGAGATATGTGCTCGCCGGAGACCGCTGCGCCCTGTAACACCGGAGGCGGCAGGGTTGGCAGAACGGTCCCCTGAGGGCACCGAAGAGAGACGGCACCGTATTTTTCTCCTGCTGTTGAGTAGTCGGTTCGTCGCCCTGTAACGGCGCACCGGCAGGGAACGACCAAACAGACTGCTCTAGCACCCTCCTCAGAGGGGGCGGGCATCCCGAGGCCACTACGTTTCCGGGTGGACCTTGAGATATGTGCTCGCCGGAGACCGCTGCGCCCTGTAACACCAGAGGTGGCAGGGTTGGCAGAACGGTCCCCTGAGGGCACCGAAGAGAGACGGGCACCGTGAAAAGAGGTGTTAACCGCTCTGCTTCGGGGGGACTACCCTCATTTGTCCTGAGCCCTCAGACATCAGGACTTTTTCCCAGCAGCCTTCTTGGCGGTAATAACGGTCCGCAGATCCGTTTTACCCCTCGAAGACTGCTGGGTTTGAGAGCGCCCTCCGTGTCCCCGAGATTTTTGTGGGGGAGCACGAGAGGACACACTCTGTTTTTGAGTGGCACGATGTTCAGCGCTCTTTTTAGAGGAGTGAGGCTGCTCCCGCTCAGCAGCCTCAATGAAAGAACGGCGGGGGAGAAGTTTTTGTAATGCAGCTGCCTGTTTAGCAGCTTCCTGAGATTTAGCTACCGCACTGTTTACTGCATCACCAAATAAACCAACAGTGGAAACCGGAGCATCTAAGAGAACATGCTTTTCTTTCTCTTTTATATCGCTCAAATTGAGCCACAGATGCCTCTCAGTGGCCACCAGGGCTGCCATAGACCGCCCGATTGATTTAGCGGTCTCCTTGGTGGCCCTGAGAGACAGATCTGTGGCTCTGCGTAGTTCAGCCACTGTGTCAGGACCAATTCCCCCGCCCTCCTCTAAATCCCCCAATAATTCTGCCTGATAGGCTTGCATAATAGACATCGTATGCAGACACGCTGCAGCTTGACCAGCGGCTGCATACGATTTATGAACCAGAGATGATGTGAATTTTACTGGCTTAGAGGGAAGTGAAGGAGCTTTCAGGGAAGATGCCGTTGCTGGAGAGAGATAGCTCGCAAGCGTCTCCTCCACCTTCGGCATCTCCCCATAACCATATTCTTTATATTTGTGAATGGAAGAATAGTGGGATGTTTGTGGTGCATACACTCTGTATGAAACCGGTTTTCCCCACGATTTCGACACCTCGGTGTGGAGATCGGGGAAAAACGGAAGGCTTCTTCGCTGAGGCTGTGTACGAGATGGCAGGAAGCGTTCGTCGAGCTTACTTTTCGAACGAACGTCCTGCCTATCCTCTGGCCACTCAATAGATAATCGCTCGACAGCTCTAGTGATAACATCAAGCAATTCTTCAAACGCATGATACTGAGGTGGCGAATCCTCAGACTCAGCGTCAATACTAACAACGTCCAACTCCTCAGAGCTGGACAATTGCAGTATTGGTGCCTCCATCGGGGGGGAAGAAACCGCAACGCGTGCTTCCACACCCTGATGAGAGGCACTGGATCTATCAGAAGGAGGCTGAGATAAGGCAGAGCCCGTCTCAACATCCACTGATAGATCCATTTGCGAACCCCAGGTCTGTGATTGCCGCCGTGCCTCGGCAGCGGCGGGACCAGAGCCCTGGGGAACGCGATCGTGAACCGAGCCAAGCGGGATCGGAGCGAACGCAATGGAAGCGCGTCGCAATGCACACAGTCACCACCCTCGAGTGCTGACTGGGCATGCTCCTCACCCAAACAAACAACACAAAGAGTGTGAGTATCACCTCCCGTTAAATAACGCGGGCAGGGATGGACACACACTCTAAACTGCTGCTTGCTCGCCATACTGAATATATATATATAATACTGAGTTATACGTGTGTTTAGAAGTATGTTGTATGATTTGGGTTTGTGTCACTGTTATATGTATTGTAATATCAAGTTTAATGTTCACTTCCAATAGAATATGCACGAGGGTGATTCCTGAAACTGATCACCGCTGTTCTATATTCATTGTCAACAGGTACAGACCAGTTTCAAATGTGTTATTAATTACTGTTTATTATGTATTTATGTAAAAGAGTCTTTTAGACTCGCGCCAGTCGAGAGTGAGAATGGCCGCGAATATGCACGAGGGTGATTCCTGAAACTGATCACCGCTGTTCTATATTCATTGTCAACAGAATAAACTTCTTAAAGTGCGATTTGGTGTCCATCTGATTTCAACACAACACAACGCAGAGACTACACTGTTACAATGGTGCCGTGACCGTGACTCTGGAAGCAGCGTGGTGAATCGACTGATCATAGATTTCCTGAGGAGTTCGTGCCGTGGGTGACGAGAGTTTTCGCGCCGGAGCAGTTTGCTGCAATACCGTTTTTGTCCACAAGGAGGAGTAAAGGACCACGTTTCACTGCTGAGAGGAAGAAAGTTCTGGTATTGTGGTATCCATTTGAAGGCAACATTTGCTTATTTGACAATAATAGCCGTTGAAGATTGAACTTTGAAGGAGATATAATTTTTTTATGACTGAGGTTTATTGAATAGTATTATTGGTGAGACTGAAATTTGCAAATTCATTTTTATTGAACTTTGAACTCTGAATTATTATTATTTTATTTTTTTTCTCTCTTTCTGAAAGTGCTTTTCTGAAGTTTTGAAACAACTAAATTACATTTAAAAAAAAAAAGGGGTAGATTTTTTTTGTTGTTGTAATTTTTTTGTGAGTAGTATATATATATATATATCGTTCTTCATTGCTACTGTCAATATAGGATATGGCTTCAGACAACAGTTTTGGAAGAGGTAGAGGTCTATTTATGTTTTCTCCTATGCCATCAGTTGGGAGCGGCAGACTTAATTATACTCCTGTCACATCTACTCCAATGTCTGCCTTAGAGACTGTACAAGATGTAAATGACAATTCAAGTCCCCCACCTCCCCAGTTCAGTGAAAGTGGACTAAAACAACCCAGTTTGAAAGGGGATGAGTCGATGGAATTAATAGTGGGGATGGTAGAACGAATGGGACGCTCTATTGGGGAGAGCATTGCATCCTGTTTAGAGTCTAAAGTGTGCAGTTCAAGTAGTGCAGACTCATCTGTTTTGAACAGAGTTCTAAAATCTGAAATCAAGGAACCTGTTTGTTTCAGGGGTGATCGGGCTGAGCCGTACAATATACATGAGTGGGAAGCCATAGTGCTGTCATATTTGCGCAAAATAGGGACGCCAATTGAAGATCAAGCTGATGAAGTCATTGGTAGGCTTTTGGGGCGGGCTCGTGAAGTTGTGAGGGTGGGCCTGCGTAGTAACCCTTCCATTGATTTGTGCAAAGGCCCGAGTCCTATTTTTGATTTGTTGAAACAACATTTCAGTGACACAGCTTTTTCTAGCATGCCATTAGCTGATTTTTACGGCACACTTCCACACGCTGGTGAGGATCCCTTTGATTATTGGCTGAGGCTGAATAGGGCCATGGATATGGCTGAGGACTGTCTAAAAAGACAGGACAAGAAAATTGACAATCTATCCCATGAGATCACTGTAATGTTTATCAGACATTGTCCTGACCCTGAGCTTTCCCTTATATTCAAATGCAGACCTTTGGAACAATGGACGGCGGCTGATGTTCACGCACATTTGGAGGAGTATGGTAGAGAGAGACGATGTGGCTCTGTTTCTAGAGCGTCCCCAGCCATTTCTCTTTTGAAACAGGAAGTTGCTGTCCAGCCTCCTGAAACAAAGGTTAGCAAGGCTGTTAAACCGGAGTCTGTTTTATGTCAAACTCTGTCAAAAGCCTACAGAACCTGTTGAACCCATGGAACGAATCTTAGCAATGTTGGAACGTGTCTTGGAGCATGGGCAATCAAGTCGTCAGGCTGGCACAGAGCGGCATGCGTTTAAGTCACAGAGAAACAGAGTGAGGCCTACTCTACCATGTGAGGTGTGCGGAGATGTTGGCCACACCACCCATTTTCACTGCAGAGCAAATCATCTGTGTTTTCTTTGTTACAAATCAGGTCATGCACGTGCAGAGTGTCCTAAAGCCAAAGCCTTCACTGCTAATGTGATGCCTGAAACAGATGCTGTTCCACGTACGGGAAACGACTAGGCCTGCATGTGGAGGGGGTGAGTGCAAGGCCTAATGATGACCCCCGATCATTGTTGGATTACGATCTGGAATCTGTATATAAAAGTGTATGCGAAGAGTATAGTTCTCAATGTACAGTTGTCTTTCAAAATACTCAGAAACTTCAGCCATATGATGATCTCTTCTACACTTCAGTGATTATTGGTGGAAAAGTAGAGGCAAAAGCAATGCTTGACACTGGATCAATGGCTTGCACCATGAGCTCCAAGATCTTACCTCAATTGCTGAGTACTGGTGTGTTGTCAAACCTTTCACTTGCCCCGACAGATGTTGTTTTGGTTGGATGTGGAGGCACCAGAACGAACCCATTAGGAGTGTGTGAGCTGGATATGAATGTGTACGGCTGTCTTGTCACTGTTCCAACTTTGGTAGTCAAAGGCCAGGGTGATGATCTTATTCTTGGCAGTAACCTCTTGAAACATTTGATTCTTCAGCTGAGAGGTTCTTCAGAGTTATTAATAAATGCATCTGAACGTGAGTGTTATATCAATGAGCAAAGCAAGTTACTTGATCTACTAGCCAATGTGGAGAAGTGGAAAAATGGTTCTGTCCCTGACCTAGTGGGAACAGTAAAGATCAAAAAGGCAGTGTCACTCGAACCCATGACTGAAAACTTAGTTTGGGCCAAACTGCAAAGCACTCATGACATCTCAGCTGGCAGCGCTGTCATTTTGGAGCCCAGTAGAGTTAAATCAAGGCCAAGGACAGTGCTGGTTGGGAAAACCGTAGCGTTGATGCGTGAAGATGGATGGGTTCCGCTTAAAGTGATAAACCCTTCAGAGAAAGCAGTGACTTTGAAAAGGAATTCTACGCTTGCTGATGCTTTTCCTTGCATGGCCTTGCAGGATTTTGACTGCTCTGAGTTTTCTGATGGTTCCTCACTTGATTTAGAGCAAAAAGTTCAGAGAACAGCTGATGTTTTGACTGACAGTCCGGATGAGATGAGTGTAACAGATGCTCTGTGTTTACCAGTCAAATCTGGACCTAACAACTCCTGTTCTGCTGATGACACTGCAGTCTTACACAACTTGGGCTTGGCTGACTTGGATGTGGAGTCTTGTGATGTGTCTGCAGACTGCAAAGCAAAACTGGTGCAGCTTATCTCTCAGTATCATTCTATCTTTTCCAGACACAAGTTGGACTGTGGAAAAGCAACAGGCTTTGTTCATCGTATCCGCCTGAGTGACGACAAGCCCTTTCGGTTGCCGTATCGACGCCTTGCTCCGAATCAATATGACAAACTTCGGCAAGCTTTGAATGAGATGGAAGAATGTGAGATCATACAAAAATCTAGTAGCGAGTTTGCATCACCTCTTGTTCTAGTCTGGAAAAAGTCCGGAGATTTGAGAATATGCACAGATTTTCGTTGGATTAATGCTCGCACAATCAAAGACGCGCATCCCCTTCCCCATTAAGCAGACGCTATTGCCGCGTTGGGTGGAAATGCCTATTTTTCAACCATGGACCTCACATCTGGCTACTATAATGTAGAAGTTCATGAAGATGACCGGAAATACACAGCATTTACATCACCTTTTGGATTATACGAATATAATCGTTTACCGCAGGGACTGTGTAATAGTCCGGCCACTTTCATGCGGATGATGTTGACTATATTCGGGGATCAGAATTTCAACAGTCTATTATGTTATCTGGATGACGTCCTGGTATTTGCACCCACCGAAGAGCTGGCGCTGGAGCGCTTGGAAATGGTGTTTAAGCGTCTCAAGACTCACAATCTCAAGCTTGCTCCGAAGAAATGTCACCTCTTGCGGAGTTCGGTAACATTTTTGGGTCACATCATCAGTGCGGATGGTATTGCTACCGATCCAGAAAAAGTCACAGCCATTGCTTCTGTCACTAAGGATGATCTCATGGTTGAGGGTACCAATGTCCCCTGCCAGCAGAAAATAAGGTCTTTTCTAGGTATGGTAGTGTTTTACCAGCAATTTATTGAAGACTGTTCGGCCATTGCCAAACCATTGTTCAGTCTTACCGCTGGAAGAAAGGCTCCTCGTGGAAGATGGAAGCGTCGAATGTGTCAGAGAGAGTTGTCTGCTTCGGATTGGACTGAGGAATGCAGTCGAGCGTTTCACAAATTAAGGCGGGCTTTGCTAGATCAAGTCTTGTTGGCTCATCCAAATTTCAATGAGCCCTTCCTACTCTCAGTGGATGCTTCTAGTAATGGGCTTGGAGCTGTATTGTCACAGGTTCCTAGCAATGGGACGACAGCCAGGCCAATTGCTTTTGCGAGCAAGTCGCTTACCTATGCTCAGTCGAGATATCCTGCACATAGGTTAGAATTTTATGCCATGAAATGGGCAACTTGTGACAAATTCCATCATTGGCTCAGGGGTCAGAAATTTACTGTTTGGACAGATAACAACCCATTAACTTATATTCTGTCCAAAGCAAAATTGGATGCTTGTGAACACAGATGGGTTGCTAAACTAGCACCTTACCAGTTTGATATTAAGTATATTCCTGGTCCAAAAAACGTAGTTGCTGACGCTCTGAGTCGAGAGCCCTTTGTGCACCCTAGTGTACTCCATCGTCTGACGAGAGTTCCTTATGATAAATTGCTGGCAGAAGCTGCTGCTGTACGCACAGGCTGTGTCCAAGATGTCTTCCGTTGGTCTACTCACCCCCTTGACAGTTCTTCCAACACTGGAGGAGTGGCCATTGCCTGTCATACAGCTAAAGTTTCCTTACCTGGTACAATGTCAAAGCAGGAAGTGGAAGCTGTTCTGCACTCATGCAGGCATAATGATAACTCCAAGTCACATGCCTTGTTGCTGCCTCACTTTCCACAAGCGATAATGCCATCAGAATCACCGGACGTTGATGTGCTGTCCCATGAATATCTAATGAAGAGACAACAGGATGATAGTGTTGTAAAAAGGGTGATTTGCTTTGTCGAGAGAGGACGGAGGCCAAATAGGAGGGAACGAATGAACGAGCCGAAGGCTGTATTGAGGTTTATGAAACACTGGGGAAACTTGCTGATGAAGAATGGTGTGTTGTACAGGGTGTCAAAGAATAGTGTCACCAAGAGAAAAACCTACCTGTATGTCGTGCCGGATGCAGTGAAAACCATGGTGTTGAAAGGCATTCACGATCAAGCAGGACATCAAGGTCAGCAGCGGACTCTGTATCTTGCTCGGCAAAGGTTCTTTTGGCTTGGCCTAGAGAAGGATGTGAGGGAGTATGTGAAGTGCTGTCGTCGATGTGTGATCAGCAAGACACCAGAACCGGAGGGTCGTGCACCGTTGGAGAACATCATTACAACAGAGCCCCTTGAACTCGTCTGCATAGACTTTTGGTCAGCGGAGGACTCTGCCAACCGGTCCCTCGATGTTCTTGTTGTTACAGATCACTTCACAAAAATGGCTAATGCCTTCTTGTGTCCAAATCAGTCTGCCAAAGCAGTGGCGCATCAACTGTGGCATAACTATTTCTGTGTTTATGGCTTCCAAGGCCGAATTCACTCTGATCAAGGAGCCAACTTTGAGAGTGCCCTGATCGCTGAACTGTTGAATATCGCTGGAGTCCAAAAATCGAGGACAACTCCATATCATCCAATGGGGAATGGAGCTTGTGAGAGGATGAACAGAACGCTGGGCAATATGATACGTGCTCTGCCGGCAAAGACCAAGCACAAATGGCCGCAAGTACTCAAATCTCTGACTTTTGCGTATAATTGCACCATCCACGAGACCACAGGGTATGCTCCTTTCCTGTTGATGTTTGGGAGGATTCCACGGCTGCCAATTGACCTGGTGTTTGGACCTGTTCTAGACAATCCTGATGTTGTAAACTATGACAATTTCGTCCAGGCTCTTCGGAGAGATATGAAGGAGGCAATGTGTGTCGCTCAGGCATCTGCCAAGAAACAGCTTAAGAGACATGCTGACTTGTACAATAGGAGAGTCAAGGGGGGACCAATTGATGTTGGTGATAGAGTTTTGCTTGCCAACAAGGGAGCACGTGGAAAACGGAAGCTTGCTGACCTTTGGGAGGATACTGTGTACACTGTTGTTGGTCTTAATGCAGACAGTCATACCTACAGGATTCAGCACAGTGGTACTGGTGTTGTGAAGACTGTACATCGTAACCTTCTAATGCCAGTTAACTTCCTTCCACTTCCTGGTGATGACTTGGAAGGTGAGCCATCCGAAAACCACCTGAGTGGCTCAGAGAGTGTTGATTCTGTGGTTGCTGATGTGTCTGAGGATGCTACCAATTACAGAACACGAGAGTGGGTATCACAGCTACCTTCTGATGATGCAGACTTGGACAATGTGGAGGAAGCTACAGATGTTTTTGAACCAACACAGGCTGTGGACGTGACTCAGGCTAATGAATTAGACCATAATGTGATTGACAGCTCTAACACTACCCAGCTGGGACCAGAGGGTAATCAGGATGTTGAGAGTATGGACAGGAATGTACCTGAATCCTCTGCAGAGCAAGTTGATAAATCTGCTTCTGTTTCTTTGAGTGTTTCAACGCCTATTGGTGGTCGTTTTGAGGAAAATAATTCGGTGTCAAATATCAGTGTTCATAATTTCCGTGCTGGAAGTTCACTAAGTCGTGTGAGATCCAGGGCTGGTAGATTGTTTAAACCAGTAACGAGATTCATTGAGATAATGAACCAGCAAAAAGTTCTGGGGTAAACAGGAGTATGTTGCTTGAGTTTTGTATGTTAACACATCTTTTTCTTTTCTTCTCTTCTTTCTGGTATACATTTTGCGGTATTAGTTAATGCAAATGTTACTGTGATGTTTATATTGATGTATTTTGGTTATTTTAAGAGATTGTGATCTATTAATTTGAGACTGGAGTGACGTCTCGCTGCTGAGCAACTTGTGTGTCCAAATGTATGAATTGTCATTGTTTAGCTAACATGTAACGGGCATGTTTTTCTAAGAGTGTCTAGGGGATTGGCCACCCCCTCTTTTCACTTTAATTCCTGTGGGGAATAGTGTCTACACTGAATTTAATTGACAATGTCATGACATTTTGAACACTTTCTACATTTATTTTCTCTCTTCTTAATGTATATGGTTCTTGAGGTTATGTACCTAATGTAATTTGGGAGTCTGTAATGTGTGTGTATATATATATATAATTTTTTTTATTTTTTTTATTTTTTTGGGTCATTATTTTGGAGCTATTCTGTGCAGAAGCAAGTGGAATTCAGCAGGGGTGAGTGTAACAGGTCAAATATGTGCTTCCACTTGCTACAGTTATTTTCATGTATGGCCCCTTTAATTGCACTCTCCGCCCAGATCTGGCAGAATGATGAACTGGTTCCGGTAGAGTCATTTAGACTCGCGCCAGTCGAGAGTGAGAATGGCCGCGGTGAGTGAGTGCTCCATGTGTTAAATATATTTTAGTAATTATATAACCATTTTATGGGCTAATACTAAGTTATACGTGTGTTTAGAAGTATGTTGTATGATTTGGGTTTGTGTCACTGTTATATGTATTGTAATATCAAGTTTAATGTTCACTTCCAATAGAATATGCACGAGGGTGATTCCTGAAACTGATCACCGCTGTTCTATATTCATTGTCAACAGGTACAGACCAGTTTCAAATTGTGTTATTAATTACTGTTTATGTAGTTTAGTCTTTTAGACTCGCGCCAGTCGAGAGTGAGAATGGCTGCGAATATGCACGAGGGTGATTCCTGAAACTGATCACCGCTGTTCTATATTCATTGTCAACAGAATAAACTTCTTAAAGTGCGATTTGGTGTCCATCTGATTTCAACACAACACAACGCAGAGACTACACTGTTACACATGCTATCCTTGGGAGATATCATTAAGAAGCATGGCATTAGTTTTCACTGTTATGCTGATGATACTCAGCTCTATATTTCTTCACACCCTGACGAAACTTACCAATTCACAAAATTAACGGAATGCACAGCTGATATAAAAAACTGGATGACTAGCAACTTCCTACTACTTAATTCTGAAAACCCCCCAGAGATTCTAATTATTGGACAAAAAACGTCCTCACGTAATAGCCTAGAATACTGTCTAACACTTGATGGCTGCTCTGTCCAGTCCTCGTCGTCGGTTAGGAACCTGGGTGTGCTCTTTGATACCAATCTTTCATTTGAAAGTCACGTGTCTAGTGTCTGTAAAACCGCCTTTTTTCATCTTAAAAATATATCTAAATTACGTCATATGCTCTCAATGAAAAATGCAGAACAATTAGTCAAATGCGTTCATGACCTCAAGGCTAGATTACTGTAATGCTCTACTGGGTGGTTACCCTGCACGCTTAATAAACAAACTACAGCTGGTCCAAAACGCAGCAGCTCGAGTTCTTACCAGAACCAGGAAGTATGACCATATTAGCCCGGTTCTGTCAACACTGCACTGGCTCCCTATTAAACATCGTATACATTTTAAAATATTGCTGATTACTTACAAAGCACTAAATGGTTTAGCTCCGCAGTACTTGAGCGAGCTCTTAACGCATTATATTCCTTTACGTCTATTGCGATCTAAAAAAATTCCGGCCAGTTGATAATACCTAGAATATCAAAATCGACTGCTGGCGGTAGATCCTTCTCCTATTTAGCACCTAAACTTTGGAACAGTCTTCCTAACATTGTCCGGGAAGCAGACACACTCTGTCAGTTCAAAGCTAGTCTAAAAACACATCTCTTTGACCTATCATACACATAACATACTATAGACTTTTATAATTCAATGTTAGGCTGAATAGATTAGGTCAGCCGGAACCGGGAACACTTCCCATAAATCCTGATGTACTCGTTACATCATAAGAAGAATGGCGTCTACGCTAATATTAGTCTCTCTGTTTATCCCGAGGTTTACTGCAGTCCGCCGGATCCAGGCTGTGTCCAGATCTGATGAAGGACCTGCGCCTGGACGCGACGACAGCGCAGTCCTGAAGTGTCACTAGTCTCTCCCTATGAAGGCCTCCCTCCCTCCCCTCCCTTTACCTCTCTACAGATAAAGCGTTGTTGGGATAATTCCGGTTCGCGTGGCTACTCGGAAGCGATACAAATTTTGTATTATAAATTTTAAGGCCAGACAAGTAGTTTGTTGAGGGTTGATTAGTAGGGAAGGACTACACGCCTATAGACTGAACTCGTAATACGCATGTGCACGCCATCAGCGTTCTCACTGGTTCGCATTTTTTGAAGTTTGCGCAGAAAGAACTGAAGAGTTTTCTGTTAGAACGGTGTCGTGTTAGCGGCCTGTAAGTTAATAACTAATGATTGTTGCGACAGAAGTGAATCAATCAAAACTAACTTTATCCGGACAATAACTTTATTCTAGATCTGCTGTAAAGCCAAAACAATCTCTGTTACTTTAATCTCCTATTATCACTGTAAAACTGCTTTGGAACAATCTACACTGTTGAAAGCGCTATATAAATGAAGAAGATTTTGGACAAAAATTGCTGTAGTTGATCTATAATTGTCCTAGGTCTTACATTTGAAAAATACATTACCCCAGAATAATTCGCTGATCTCACTTTATGAGCAACAACAAATGTATGCAAATTAATCAACTGAAAGTATAATTTTGGCTAGCATTACTTTTGTAAAAATGACGTGTAACAGCAGTTTTGTTTAATATAAGAGAATAGTACAGTCATGTTGGTCCTCGGAACCATATGCTCAAAACACCATGTGCACTGCCTACGGGAAGGGAAGCAGAGCATGCTGGGAAAAATAAAAGCAGTTGGGTTCCTAAGACCTGATGACTGAAGAGGGAAACTTAATGAATATCAGTGATCCTCCTAAAATGTTTTTATATTTATTTATTTGCTACAGCTATGAATAGTGTGCTTGTGCTGCATTTCTTTAAAGGAAATGCCATTGGGTTTGAGATATTCATATTTTCATTAACATTTTTATATTTTTAACTATGGCTGATGTGTCCAAATAGTTTTTAGAACCACTTTGCGTGCCTTTGAAATGCTTGAATTATATCTGGTATTCGCAGACCTAATGGAAACTATTTTGTTTTTGCAAAATGGCTGTAAAAGTAAATTTCGTAGAGAAAGACTGTTAAGACTTACTATAAAGACTATCTCATGAAGACTCACTGCCTGTGGAGCCCACCCTAATGAACATACACAGGTACAGATGAATCGATGAAATGCATGCATGGTGCTTTAAATCTGGGAATTTGTTGTTCGTTTTTGCAATCTATGTGACTCTTAATAAATAATTTATAAGCATATATAAGCCTGTGGTCTACATCTAGAACAATCCTGTTTAGTTAACTGCATTTCATGATATTTCTCTTCTGTTTTTATCTTCTCTTCTTTCCTGAAACATGATTTGCCTGTTTTTATGAATACAGATTATCCTGTCAGCCTCTATTAGCCCTTCTGGATTAGATTACACACTTAAAGTTGGGGTAAGCAGTAATTAAAAAACGCTGTTTAGTTGGACAACAACAAACGTGTGTAGCCAATCAGCATCAGGGGGCGTGTGACAGTGCAGGAGAGAGAAGGAGCAAGAGGGAGATCTGAAGAAAGACTGCAGAAATAGAGATGAGACACAATACAAAAAAGGAAAACTTAGAAGGAATCACTGAAAAATGTAGGGTTAGATCAGTAAAGAGCTTTAGGACCCGTGTTAATATTAGAAAAGCTTTTCTGAAAGCGAAGTTCGGAAAACAGACGCTGGTGTTGCTTTGATTCGCTCCAAACGTGAGTAACACTGGGTTTAGTTTGTCTGGAGATGCTGTGCTGTTAGCAAATAAGAATAAACTCTTGTTTGTTATTACTTTTGTGTTCTGTACGTAAATGTTTTTGTGCTCCCTTGTCATTCGTTCATCATCTGCACTTTATTTTTCGTGAAGCATTATTTAGTTGCGCTTCTGCTATGATAAACAGAATAGTTAGCAGGCGACTGCTAGTGAATGCGGTGTTTAGCGTCGTGTTAGTGCACTCGCCTCGGGGGATCGGGGTTTGAGACTGACTCAGAGCAGGACAGTTAGGATTGGAGTGTGAGTTTTGGAGGCCGAGCAATGAAGAGAGAGGTGTGTTTATTTGGGTTGATTTCAAATATTAACATTGTCCAACATTGTTACCTCACCTTTAACACATTTACCCCCGGTTTCACAGACGAGGCTTAAGTCTAGTCCCAGACTAAAATGCATGTTTGAGCTGTTTTAAAGGACAAGTTCAGTATTTTACACTTAAAGCCCTGTTTTCAGATCGTTTCTGATGAAATACAATGGTTAAGATTGAAATTTGGACAAATGCTGCTGGCCCGAGAATTTTCGACTTCTGTGGTAGCACCCCCCCACCTCCACAATGGTTGCATAGGTGCACTGGAATAATCCTTCCTAAAACGCATTAAACTTTCGTTTACAAAGACGTGAAACTCACCGAGTGGTCAGGGGTGTTCACTGATATGCTCACACAAAAATCGCTGCAAAAGATGCTTTCCAACAGGTTTTATTGTAGTTTTTCATCCAATACAATGGAGTTGGACAAAAATCCAGCTATCAGAATTATATTTCTTTCCCTTCAAATGCATTGTTCACAGTATAGATTCTCTCATTTTAAAAGTGCTGTTTGGGAAACTCATTGTCCCTTTCTTTGATCTTCTGTTTGCTTCAATAAACGCATGCTCTTCTAAGACCCAGTCAGCTTGCTGTCTCTTCTTGAAGCAATGAAGCCACAACACCAACACAACAGCTAACAGGGACAAAAACAGACCATAAAAGCCTGTTTTCCTGAGAAGCATGCTTTCTTTGCTCAACCTCACTCATTTTAAAAAGACTTTGTAAGCCACTTGAGAATCTCATTAAGCTTGGCTGCTATCTATGCAAATAAAGTCAGTGATAAGTATCAGATGAACTCATTGGTTAGTGAGTACAGAAATTGAATATATTTCTATGCCTATGCCTAAATTTCTAATGATTAACTGGATAAATGCTCATTAAATTAATAATTATGTGTATATAATACATACCCCTGGATTCACAGATAAGGTTTAAGCTTAGTCCAGACTAAAATGAATGTTTGAGCTGTTTTAACTGAAAGAAACTTGCACTGATATCTTAAAATATGATCCCAATAAAATAGAAAGACAAATCTGAAGTGTCCATAGTTCAAGAAACATTTTAAAAAACATCTCGCTATCTAAGAGCGATCTATTTCTTACCATTTTCTCACTTTATCATGTTATATTTGATCTATTGTTTCATATACATAGGAAAACATTTATGATTTACAGAAGTCTATTATGCTAATACACTGTAAAACACACACACACACACACACACACACACACACACACTCCGTAATAATCTTAAGGTCACCATGATATCAGCATAATAACAGCGACTCAAGGTCACACAACCAAAGCTCTACTTGTTTTGTGCTCTTTTACTGTTTCAAAGCAGGGTTAGCAAAAGGTCACAGCTCCTAATGGATTTCTGCGAAGTGCTCTAGTGTATCAGTAACTCCATATTTCTGTAATAAAATACAAAGAAAGGCAGCTCTCAGCGAGGGGAAATTACTCCAACTTACCAAAAAGCAAGTGATAATAAAGGAGCTGGGTGTGTGTGTGTGTGTGTATGCATTCCCATTTCCACATGCTTCCAATCAGTGCTGCTTTATTTCTGTCTGCACCTCAGCCCCGCTGACCTTTGCAAAGGCCCCTGGCTTTATGAGACAGAGCGACACGCGTCATAATCTGAAAACCACGCCCACACCGGAACCACTTTTGTGTCCTTAAAACACTTGTTTTTTTGGGGGTCGACAGGTTATGAAAACGTATTATTTAATTTTTTTAGCTTGTTTGCTGTACACCTTGTCACATAGCAGCTTTTAGAAATTGTTTTGTTTTTTGTTATAAGTCAGAAATGACAAGGAGGAAGCTTCACGCAATGCAAAGTCAATGGAGACCATTGGATTAACACCTGATGTACTCGTTACATCATAAGAAGAATGGCATCTATGCTAATGTTAGTCTTTCTGTTTATTCCGAGGTTTACTGAAGTCAGCCGTATCCGGGCCGTATCCAGATCAGATGGTGGACCTGCGCCTGTACACGTCCACAACGCATCCCTGAAGTGCCAGCCTCATCAGCCCTGTGAAGGTCTCAAGGACACCTCAACAAACCCGTCTCCATACCGGCGTGAGGACTCCGACCTCCAACAAGATGGAACTGGATAAATATTGTGAATGTTCTGATCCACTCTGACCTCTGACCTGTAATGCTGCCTGGATCACAATCACACACTGTTCGCTGGTTGGCCAGAGGAGAACTGAGCCTGGGTTCTCCCAAGGTTTCTTTCTCCATTCTGACACTGATGGAGTTTTGGTTCCATTTACATTTACATATTTGGCAGACGCTTTTATCCAAAGCGACTTACAGTGCACTTATTACAGGGACAATCCCCCTGGAGCAACGTGGAGTAAAGTGTCTTGCTCAAGGACACACTGGTGGTGACTGCTGGGATCGAACCAGCAACCTTTGATTTACCAGTTCCCTTTCAAGGGAACTCGCGTTGTGTCGAAATTGACGCTATGGGGAACGCTTTGCGTGATGACGTCTTGAAGCACATGTAAAATCAGTCCAATGGTGTGGTGGAACGTCAGAGGTGGGTGACGTCACGTACCAGGAAGCTATAAAAGCCAGCCCGAAACAGAAAACGAAAGCTTTCTGAGTCTTCAGTTGCGCTCTGTGTGAAATCTGTCCCTGTTATTTGGTGTTGTCTGTCTATATTATATTATTATATTTATATATTCAGTATGGCGAGTAAGCAGCAGCAGTTTAGAGTGTGTGTTCACCCCTGCCCGCGTTATTTAACGAGTGGGGACACTCACACTCTTTGTGTTGTCTGTTTGGGTGAAGAGCATGCCCAGTCAGCACTCGAGGGTGCTGGCTGTGAGCATTGCGATGCGCTTCCTATGCGTACGCTCAGATCCCGCCTGGCTTTATTTAACCAGGATCTCGTTCCCCAGGGCTCTGGTCCCGCCGCTGCCGAGGCACGGCGTCGATCACAGACCTGGGGTTCGCAAATGGATCTATCAGTGGATGTTGAGACGGGCTCTGCCTTATCTCAGCCTCTTTCTGATAGATCCAGTGCCTCTCATCGGGGTGTGGAAGCACGCGTTGCGGTTTCTTCCCCCCCGATGGAGGCACCAATACTGCAATTGTCCAGCTCTGCGGAGTTGGACGTTGTTAGTATTGACGCTGAGTCTGAGGATTCGCCACCTCAGTCTCATGCGTTTGAAGAATTGCTCGATGTTGTTACGAGAGCTGTCGAGCGATTATCTGTTGAGTGGCCAGAGGATCGGCAGGGCGCTCGTTCGAAAAGCAAACTCGACGAGCGTTTCCTGCCATCTCGTGCACAGCCTCAGCGCAGAAGCCTTCCGTTTTTCCCCGATCTCCACACCGAGGTGTCGAGATCGTGGGGGAAACCAGTGTCATATAGAGTGTATACTGCACAAACATCACACTATTCTTCCATTCACAATTATAAAGAGCATGGTTATGGGGAGATGCCGAGGGTGGAAGAGACGCTCGCGAGCTATCTCTCTCCAGCAACGGCATCTTCTCTGAAGGCTACTGCACTACCATCCAAGCCAGTAAAATTCACATCTTCCCTGGTTCATAAGGCTTATGCCGCCGCTGGCCAAGCTGCAGCGTGTTTACACACAATGTCACTAATGCAAGCGTACCAGGCTGAATTATTGGGTGATTCTGAAGAGGGCGGGGGTATTGGTTCCGAAACTGTGTCTGAATTGCATAGAGCCACAGATTTGTCTCTCAGGGCCACCAAGGAGACGGCTAAATCCATCGGCCGTTCTATGGCAGCCCTGGTGGCCACTGAGAGGCATTTGTGGCTCAATTTAAGTGATATAAAGGACAAAGAGAAACATGTTCTTTTAGATGCACCGGTTTCCACTGAAGGTTTATTTGGAGATGCAGTTAATAATGCTGTAGCTAAAGCTCAAGAAGCTTCAAAACAGGCAGCTGCACTTCAGAAACTTCTCCCCCGCCGTTCTTTCATTGAGGCTGCTGAGCGGGAGCAGCCTCACTCATCTAAAAAGAGCGCTGAGCACCGTGCCACTCAGAAACAAAGCGTTTCCTCCTGTGCTCCCCCACAAAAATCTCGGGGAAACGGAGGGCGCTCTCAAACCCAGCAGTCTTCGAGGGGTAAAACGGATCTGCGGACCGTTATTACCGCCAAGAAGGCTGCTGGGAAAAAGTCCTGATGTCTGAGGGCTCAGGACAAATGAGGGTAGTCCCCCCCCCCCGAAGTAGAGCGCCCAACACCTCTTTTTACGGTGCCCGTCTCTCTTCGGTGCCCTCAGGGGACCGGTCTGCCAACCCTGCCGCCTCCGGTGTTTCAGGGCGCAGCGGTCTCCGGCGAGCACATATCTCAAGGACCACCCGGAAACGTAGTGGCCTCGGGATGCCCGCCCCCTCTGAGGAGGGTGTTAGAGCAGTCTGTTCAGTCGTTCCCTGCCGGTGCGCCGTTACAGGGCAACGAACCGACTACTCAACAGCAGGAGAAAAATACGGTGCCGTCTCTCTTCGGTGCCCTCAGGGGACCGGTCTGCCAACCCTGCCGCCTCCGGTGTTTCAGGGCGCAGCGGTCTCCGGCGAGCACATATCTCAAGGACCACCCGGAAACGTAGTGGCCTCGGGATGCCCGCCCCCTCTGAGGAGGGTGTTAGAGCAGTCTGTTCAGTCGTTCCCTGCCGGTGCGCCGTTACAGGGCGACGAACCGACTACTCAACAACAACACAATCCAGAAACCAGTCTTGAGAGGCTGGTACCTCTAGTAGAATCTTTGACAGCGTGGAAGCTACTGTCAAATGTTTCTCGTTGGGTCCTGCAGACCGTGGAAAAAGGGTATCAGATACATTCTAGAAACGCCCACCTTGGTTTATGGGGGTCCTGCCCACAGTGGTGGGCCCCGAGCAGGTTCTGGTTATGGAACAGGAAGTAAACACTCTGTTAGAGAAAGGGGCCATAGAATATGTACCTCCCTCCAACAGGGAAACCGGGTTTTACAGCCGGTACTTCATAGTTCCAAAGAAGGACGGGGGATTGCGTCCCATTTTAGATCTTCAAGTTCTGAACGAGTCAGTCATGCAGCTCAAGTTCAAAATGTTAACATTGAGACAAATCGTGCCACAGATCAGGTCCGAGGACTGGTTTGTCACGATAGATCTCAAGGACGCATATTTCCATCCGTCCGTGTCATTGGAAGTTCCTGAGGTTTGCTTTCGGGGGCAAAGCATACCAATATCGAGTTCTTCCATTCGGCCTGGCTTTATCACCCCGCACTTTCACCAAATGCGTGGATGCAGCTCTGGCGCCTCTGCGCCTCCGGGGTATTCGCATCACGAACTACATCGACGATTGGTTGATTTTAGCTCAGTCGCATCAGATGGCGGTTCAACATCGAGATGTTGTTCTCGCCCATATGAAAGAGTTGGGGTTACGGCTGAACGCCAAGAAGAGTGTGCTTTCTCCATTTAGAGGACCACTTTTTTAGGCGTGGTTTGGGATTCAGTGTCGATGCAGGCGCGCCTGTCCCCGCCACGCATAGATTCCATCCTGGCAGCTGTGAAAAGTGTAAAGCTAGGCCAGCTACTCACTGTCAAACAGTTCCAGAGACTGTTGGGTCTCATGGCAGCAGCTTCCAACGGGATACCTTTTGGACTACTGCACATGAGGCCCCTGCAGTGGTGGCTCAGGACCAGAGGGTTTTCCCCGAGGGGCAACCCATTTCGCACAATCAAGGTCACGCGGCGATGCCTACGTGCCTTGGTTATGTGGAAGAAACCTTGGTTCCTGTCCCAGGGCCCAGTGCTGGGAGCTCCTTGTCGTCGCAAACTGCTAACGACGGATGCTTCCCTCACGGGTTGGGGAGCGATCCTGGAGGGTCGCTCATCTCAAGGTCTGTGGGAAGACCATCATCGTTCCTGGCATATCAATCGCCTAGAGATGTTAGCTGTCTTCCGGGCTCTGAGGAGCTTTATCACAGATCTCAGGGGACACCATGTGTTAGTGCATACGGACAACACGTCGGTAGTCGCCTATATAAATCACCAAGGGGGTTTGCGCTCACGCCCATTATGCTATCTGGCACGCCATATCCTCTTGTGGTCCCAGGGGAAGTTACTGTCTCTCAGGGCAGCTTACATCCCCGGGGTCCAGAATGTAGGAGCAGACACTCTGTCGAGACAGGGGCTGAGGCCCGGGGAATGGAGGCTCCACCCCGAGGTGGTGGAGCTGATATGGAGGGAGTTTGGCCAAGCGCAAGTGGATCTGTTTGCGTCTCGAGAGACGTCTCACTGTCCACTTTGGTTCTCCCTCACGCATCCAGCTCCTCTGGGACTGGATGCTATGGTGCAGAAGTGGCCGAGGCTACGTCTGTACGCTTTTCCCCCAGTTGCTCTGCTCCCAGGAGTTCTGGAGAGAGTTCGCAGGGACCGGGTTTGCCTGCTTCTTATAGCCCCGCGCTGGCCGGGCAGAGTATGGTTTCCCGATCTTGTGTCGCTCCTCGACGGGCCTCCTCTGGAGCTACCCGTCAGGAGGGACCTTCTGTCCCAGGCAGAGGGCTCGATAGTTCACCCTCGGCCAGAACTGTGGAACCTGTGGGCTTGGCCTCTGAGGGGACCCAGCTCATAGAGTCAGGTCTCTCAACTGAGGTTGTTGAGACCATTCTACAGTCCAGATCTCCCTCCACGAGGAAACTTTATGCCCTGAACTGGAGAGTATTCACTTCTTTGCGTAGTGACCGTCGGTTGGATCCAGTCAACTGCCCAATTGGTACAGTTCTGGAGTTCCTGCAGGACCGGCTCACTGCAGGTCTGACCCCGTCCACTTTAAAGGTTTTTGTGGTGGCCGTAGGTGCTTACCACAGTCCTTTGGGTGGAATGTCTGTGGGGAAAGACCCTTTGGTATCTCGTTTCCCTCGTGGCTCTTGGAGGCCTTCTGTCCTCCTCCCTTTCGAAATCGGACCAGGAGGCGAATAATTTGCTTTGCCCTGTTCGGGCGTTAGACGCATATGTCCACAGAGCTGCCCTGTGGCGGAAAAGCGATCAATTGTTTGTATGCTTTGGGTCCCCTAACAAGGGAGGTCCAGTGTCTAAGCAAAGGATGAGCAAGTGGGTGGTTGAGACTATCTCACTTGCTTATGAGGCGGCTGGGCAGCCTTCTCCTTGGGCTGTCCGGTCGCACTCTACTAGGAGTATGGCGGCCTCTAAGGCCCTTATATCAGGAGTATCTTTGCAGGATGTTTGTGATGCGGCAGGCTGGTCCTCACCGCACACCTTCGTCAGGTGCTACTCTTTAGACCTAGACTCTACTCCAGGGTCTCAGGTTTTGTCTTCCTAGTGCTGCTCACTTGATTTCACACAGGACAGACATTTGTAGCTATGGTGGCGTTGGTATAGACGTTCCCCATAGCGTCAATTTCGCCGCAACGCGAGTTCCCTTGAAAGGGAACGCCTCGGTTACGACTGTAACCTCGGTTCCCTGAAGAGGGAACGAGCGTTGCGTCGCCTTGCCATATCTCCTTCATGCCTGTCAGCACGACTTCAGACTCTACGAAGCTTTCGTTTTCTGTTTCGGGCTGGCTTTTATAGCTTCCTGGTACGTGACGTCACCCGCCTCTGACGTTCCGCCACACCATTGGACTGATTTTACATGTGCTTCAAGACGTCATCACGCAAAGCGTTCCCCATAGCGTCAATTTCGACGCAACGCTCGTTCCCTCTTCAGGGAACCGAGGTTACAGTCGTAACCGAGGCGTTCAGTGGTTTAACCCACTAGACCACCATCTCCTTCCCACTGTTGCCTTGACTTTTGGCTTGCTTAGTTGGGGATATTTAATATTTAACCTCAGGTTTTATTCTGCCTTCAGGTGGATGATGATGCAATTTTCTTCTAGAAAGAAACTTTGTTGTATTATTGTCATGTTATGACTGTGAAGCTGCTTTGATACAATCTGTATTGTAAAAAGCGCAATATAAATAAAGGTGACTTGACTTAACTTGACTAGTCACTGAGTTGACTAAACACCACCTAAAAGTGTCCGCAAGAAGATTAAAAAATTTGGACATTTTTATAGACAGGAGAAGGGATATTCTGATGTTTACTGTGTACAGAATTTTCCAAACTCATCGGACACATGAAGTTTCAATCTAACCCAAGCCGATCTGAGAAAGCAGCAGGTGTTAGACATCTGCCATTATTTCACCACTGGGTGTCAGTGCTATTCTAAACTAGTGATCGCAACACTGAAGTGTGTGAGAACAGATAACATCAGTATGAACATTTATTTATTTATTTGAAATAAATATTTTAATCACTATTCTGTCTCATTTTTCATTGTCAATCTTTTTACTATTTACATGTTTATGCCCAAAGTGCTTAATTAAGATTCAAAGTCATTGTCCTCTACGCTGTGTGCGTTACTGTTTAAAGGTAGGGTAGGTAGGATTTTTATAAAAAACTTTTTTTCAAATTTGTTTAAACTGTCTTTATATACCAATACATAATTAAAATGTAAGTGCTCTGAAAAAGAGAGTATAAAAATCGAGTGACTGTAGACCTTTTAATCTGCAATAAACACAGCTCATTATTTCCATCCGGGACGAAACAATTGATTGGTTTGGGCGACTGTCACTCTCTCTCGCAACCATGGCTACCACCACGGTTGCTACAAGATCTGCCCATATGCGCGCATCCGTTTGCTTTGAGGAGTGCAAGAGAGGCGCGGAACCTACGAAGAGTAAAATTATGGCAGAGAAAGAGCATTCAAAATTCAAAGCACCTGCATATGCAGTCAGCGAAGGCAAAAACTACTTCCTCGGACCCTGGTTGCCCGCACTCTTGAACGACCTCCTCTGCTTCGCCCTCGACCCTGGACCTGTCCTCGAACCGACGATGCGGTACTTGTCTCCGGAGTGTAAAGTTAGTCCTCATCAGAGTCAACAATGTTTTCATCATGGAAACTCTTACATGCAAAACACCGTATATGTTATGAATCTTACACAAAATTCACCTTCATCACAGTTTAACTGATGGTAATGGAAAAACGTGTATCAATGCAACATGTTTTTAGCTTTGCCTTATAAATATAGCTCGTTACCGAATCAAACAAAATATATTTTAAACTTTACCAGTATCGATATGCTAGCTTGATAGTGAGTACTAAAAGCCATCTTATTTTTATATTTATAGTGATAAAGTTAGGTATTTTATTACATGTGATTCTGACATGATGTCACTGCATGCACTGCACGCTCCTTCCTCTCCACTCGTCTCAGGTAAATAAATAAGTAAATAAATGCGTCTTCCAGCTGAGCCTGAGCGTTTGGCGTCACGCGTTCATGTGTTTTGGGGGCGTGGCTTTGGAAGGAGCTCAGAAGGGTGGGGGTGGAGTGAATGGAAATAATGAGCTGTGTTTACAACAGTCGTGGGAGGTCTACAGTTTTTATACTCTCTTTTTCAGAGTACTTACATTTTAATTATGTATTGGTATATAAAGACATTTTAAACAATTTTGGAATGTTTTTTTTTTTTGAAAAATCCTACCTACCCTGCCTTTAAGATGAATTAAATTCATCTAGCCTATTTTACATCTCCCTAGATGTAATAAGAATGCGGAAGTAGTTGTGCAAGTGGTCCATTAGCTGTCAAAGAAGGCACCAGTGTGAATTCAATATTACACATTGAATGCAATTACATGCAAAGTATCATTTATCATGTGCAAAAAAATGTCTAGCTTAATCATATCAATCATCAATGGAAGGAACAGTGAGACTCTTTCATCAAGCAACTTATTTTTTTACTAGCTACAATCTGAGTACAATATACCCATCATAAAAACAGCATTTTGATTTAACAAAGTTCTTACACATGAATTATAAGAATAAGGACAAATGATTAATCATCATGCAATTCAAAACATTTGGATATAATATTCCATTTCATTTGGTTGAATATAGGTTATATTTACTTTGTAGATTACATAGGCAGGTTAGTAGGCAGAAAATATGTGAAACTCTAAGGCACAAATTAATGTTATTTTGTGTTGATACAGATTGTCTTCTTTTACATCTAAATGCAATGGCATGCTGTGAATATTCTTGTTTTGGTTGATTGAGAAGACATACAGTACAGACAGAAGAAAACAATGATGGTGATATAGTGCCATCTGCTGGTACATCAAGCAATCTCTCATACAGACATCTCAAATGCAAGCCACAGGGTAATATAGTGCACTGCTCTTTGGGTGTGGCTTTCAAAAGAAGTAACTCTTTTATAAATAATGAATAATCTTGCATTGGAGACACAGAATGAGGTAAATACACAAGTGCAAATTGTATTTCACTTTTGCAGGCATAAAGATTCAAGTATTCTGGTAAATAGTAAAAAAATAAAAACAACAAAACAACAAAAAACTGTATCCCTGAAATAGAGAATCAAATTCTAAATACATTTCCAACATGCACCTGTTTTGTTTTTTACAATTGCATGTATTGTATTTCAAGGTGATTTCCAACATTCAAATAGGAAGTAGGAAGGTGAAAGACTGATAGAATAAATAATAAAGGTAAAATAATATTAAATCTAACTTTGTTACCTAAATAAGGACTTGAATGCAACATTTTTACATCAAATCCAGCTCAAACTGCGTCACGGCAGAGAGTAAAAACATTAAGAAACAGATAGTTACAGTGACATTACCTTGACGTAAAAAAAATAAAAAATAATTATACATCAACTTGTAGTTTTTTTTTTGTATTCATGCAGGTTTCATATAGTTTTGAAAAACGGATGCCATTCTCACTAATTTTGAATAAATTACGAATAAATTAAGACAAAAAAATTTGTGTAAAAATAAAAACAAGTAGGGAAACAATTACAGAGTCAAACTGATAAAAGTAAAAGCAGAATTGAGTCAGATTTCACTCAGATCTTCTCAATCTCTTGGCATTCTGGTGGATCAGTCAGACTTTGCGATTGTTGACTATATTTAGGACGTCCATTAGCTGTATCTTTCTTATTCCACTCCTCAGTGATCTCTGCCAGTGTCCTCCCTTTGGTTTCAGGTAAAGTGAAACTGATAAAAAGACAAGCAGCCACACAAACAGCGCAGAAGGGAATGAAGCAGAACTGTCCCAGTCCATTAACTATGAATGGAAACGCCATTCCTATGATGAAGAGATTAAGCCACATCATGGATCCGGCAATCATGTAAGCTGTGGGACGTGTCAGTTGGTCAAAGAGCTCGGCTGGGAGGATCCCGGTGACTCCTGCGGGACCCATGCCAAAACTGAAGATGTAGGCGAACACGCAGGCCATACTCAGATACGGCATGCCGGCCACTTTGCCCTCCAGCGAGAGAGCAACAGTGAAGACCACCGCCCAGCAAGACATGAACAGATACCCGCCTGCGAGGAGTAACCTGCGTCCAACATTCTCAATCAGCAGATTACAGGCCAAAGCGGAAGTGAACTCACAGGCACCCGTGCCGATTGTGACATACTGAATCTTGTCCATTGGAATACCGGCTTCCTGAAAGATATAGGAGGCATAGAAGTAAATTGAATCATTTCCACACAGCATCATGGCACTGCTGGCAACCATTACAATGCAGAGCTGCCTGCGGAGACTTCTGTCTCGGATCAGTTCCCACAGTGTCTTGGCATGGGCATCACCTGCTCCTGCCCGCTCCTGGAGAATCTCTTCCATCTCTTCAGTGAAAACACTGCACGCTCTGAGGCGTTTCAGGGCCTGACCGCACGCCTCTCTATCCCCTCGGTCAATGAGCAAGTAACGCGGGCTCTCTGGAAACCAGGGCAAGGTGATTAGCTGTACTAGTCCGGGGAGAGCATTGCTTGCCAGTAGATAAGGCCAGAGAAACTCACTCCCCAAAACTTCAGTCAGACCCATTATCTGGCCCATCAGGATCCCTAGAGCAGTGAAAACAGCCGAGGAAAAGGCAACAGCACCTCTCAGGTTCTTAGGTGCACTTTCTCCGAAGTACATGGGCTGGACGTTCATACTAACACCAGCATTTACCCCCACAAGCAGACGTGCCAGAATGATCATCTCAAAGGACTCAGCCGAGCGACTGCTCAGAGCCAGGACTGCACTCAGAAAGAGAAAGCTGTTGTTCAGCAGAAGGGAACCCTTCCGTCCAAACTTAATAGCCATTGGGCCAGCAAGCAGGGATCCCAAAAGTCCTCCGAGTGAGTAAGTGGAAACAATAAAGGTCCATATCAGTGTCACCTGACTAGGCTCAAGAGCTGTACCCCATCTTTCCATACAGGTCTCATTAATGAACTTCTGAATATAAGATGTGGGTGCATTAATGATAGAAATATTATAGCCATACTGAAAAGTGCCACCAATGGCTGCAGAGCACACAGTTAATGCAAGAGTGCGTGTGCACCCTCCTTGCTTCTTAGTTTCATTCATTTTTTAAATAAATAAATAAATTCTTATTTATATAGTCAAAAGAAAGAAGTAACTCACATGTAAATATCTATGCCATTATTGACCAATTATAAAAATATCTAGCAGGAAAACAGGCACGTGCTGTCCCCGGTGCTCTCCTGTCATTGAACTGTGCGTTGCAGCTGGAGCACTTCCTCAAAAATGACGTCAGTCTGTCGCTCTTTCAAAATAAGAGTCCTTTTGTGTGTAATATAATTACAGTTCCAATGAACACAGTAAAACGACCCTCAGGTGAAAGACTCAATAAGCCTTTCTTAAACTATAAACACTTTAAACCTTCTGACAGTGATCTTGAAGTGGTGATATCATGACTGCAGTTACTCTCAGATCATAAACTGGGGAACAATAGTCCATTAAATACATGGAAGAAGGGAAGAAAAAGAAAGAGGAGAAAAATAAGAAGGGACTTTCAGAGAGACTACTTTACTAATGTTTGTGCTGAATAATCCTGCATTTATATTACACTGTTTCCTATTGCAGGCACTCTTCAACACGTGGGTTCGAATCCAGCCAAAGACCTTGTTCATAATATTTTGGATTGAATTAAATAAACAAAATTGTTGAATGCATACTGTTCCCAGGTTAATAAAACATATGAATGCAATTCATTTGTTGTCTTTTTGACACTCTTTCTTGAATAATAAAATATACCATATTCAGTCACTTGCACATTTGTTAGTTCTAGGCAAGGCAAGGCAAGTTTATTTATATAGCACATTTCATACACAATGGCAATTCAAAGTGCTTTACATAGAATACATTTAAATAATAAAAAGAAATATGAATAATTAAAACAGTTTCGAAAAATTAAATAAAATACAGTACAGTACAGTACAAACAGTCGGACGAACAGCGGCACAGTGCTCATTCAGTGAATGCATAGGTAAACAGAAGTGTTTTGAGTCTGAATGTGAATGTGATTACTGTAGGAGCACATCTGATCTCTTCTGGAAGCTGGTTCCAGTTGCAGCTGACATAATAGCTAAAAGCGGACTCGCCATGCTTAGAGTGAACCCTTGGTATTTCTAGCTGATATGATCCTAATGATCTGAGTGATCCGTTGGGTTTATATTCAGTGAGCATATCTGCAATGTATTGAGGTCCTAGGCCATTGAATGATTTATATACCAGTAATAATACTTTAAAATCAATCCTAAATGTAACTGGGAGCCAGTGTAAAGACCTGAGGACTGGTGTGATGTGTTCATATGTTCTGGTTCTGCTCAGCATTCTGTATGAGCTGACACTGTCTCATAGTGTTTTTGGGAAAGCCAGTGAGGAGTCCATTACAATAATCCACCCTGCTGGTGATGAAAGCATGAAAAGTTTCTCTAAGTCTTGTCTGGAAACAAAGCATCTAATTCTTGCAATATTTTTGAGATGATAGTATGCTGATTTAGTTATTGCTTTGACATGACTACTGAAACTAAGGTCTGACTCTAGTGTCACACCAAGATTCCTGACTTGATGTTTAGTTGTTTGACCCCTAGAGTGAAGGTATGCGTTCACCTTGAAAACTTCATCTTTGTTTCCAAACGCAAGGACTTCAGTTTTGTCTTTGTTTAACTGAAGAAAGTTTTGACACATCCAACTGTTGACTTCATCAATGCATCGGCACAGGGAGTCAATGGGGCTGTAATCGTTAGGCGATAGGGCTAAGTACAGCTGTGTGTCGTCTGCATAGCTGTGGTAAGCAATTTGGTTCTTTCTCATTATTTGGCTCATTGGGAGCATATACAGGTTGAACAGGAGTGGCGCAAGAATTGAGCCTTGAGGGACTCCGCATGTCATGGATGTCCACTCAGACTTATGGTCTCCTATACTCACATAATAACCTCTCCCATCTAAGTATGACCTGAACCATTTTAGGACTATCCCAGAAAGCCTCACCCAGTTTTCCAGCCTGTCCAGAAGTATGTTATGATCGACAGTGTCAGATGCAGCACTGAGGTCGAGTAGTACCAGCACTGATAATTTGCCTGAATCAGTATTTAAGCGAATATTGTTAATTATCTTTATGAGCGCTGTCTCTGTGCTCTGTGCTTTAAAACTGAAGCTCAGCAAACATCAATCCTCAGAATGTCCTGTTGTGTACTTTTGTGAAGTTCAGAGTCGACTAGTGATGGGTGAAACGAAGCTTTTCAAAGCTCTGAATCAACTGAACAAAATGATTCAGTGTTTCGAATCGTTGGAATCCTGCTGGTCAGAACAGGGAATGCAGTAACTCAGGCCAAACTTGCACTAAAACAGCTTTTACAAACACATGCAAATGTTTTATTGAAAGTATAATCCGTCAGATGCAGTGAACTAAACATCTAATAAGATTAAATATCAGGTGTCTGTATAATATCTGTTCTTTTATCAATGTTTGGTGCTTGTTGTGTTTCGAAGCTTCACAAGGAAACGTGAAGCAAAAACGTAATGTTGCTTATTATAGCACCACCATGTGGCTGAATCTCACAAGATTTGATACAGAGCCTCATTTTGACACATATATATGCTAATTATCATAACAGTCAGACATTATGAATTGACCTTATTAGCTGCTGTGATTTCATTGGCTGCTGAAGGCCAAGTTTGTTGAATTGTGTGAGTGATATTTGAAGAGTGTGTTATCATGTGACCCAGAGAAGATGAATATCAGGATTTATTGGGTTTGATCGTGACGTTCAGCAGATGCAGATCAACATATACAAATTATCATTTAATATCTTCACAGTGTTTTGATGTGTCAGGGTTTTTTTGATGACTTTTTGTCATGAGTTTGAGTGAATTGGATCAAACGATCGAGGAGAAGTTTATTTTATTTCCACGCTTGAGATCTTTATGACTTACAGTCTCTGACGCCCAGACATGTTTAGAGCAGGAAAATAATAACTGATAAAACAGTGCAAATATAATAATGTTGCAGCGGCTTCAGTGCTTGAACCCATAAAATACACCTGGATTAAAATACGTTTAACAAATCCCACTTCTACATGATTTATAAATGATTGATGTGAATCTACTGTGAAACTAAATGAAGCTGATCTTCATCAACACAAACAGAGCTTGAGAAAAGCACATACACACCGTCACACACACTGATGTCTATATGAGGATTTATTACACAGTTATTCTGACGTGATATTTCAGTGACAGAAGTTCAGCTGTGTTATTAATGTAATGAAGAGAAAATAAGAGACTCTATAACATCTCACTGTTACTGATTTATCATGAAGCTCAAAGCATTATGGGTAGAATCTCTCTACAGTCTATTCTCATTCATCAACAGTTTCACTGATGATCTATCATGAACCTTAAACCCAGGATAGAGCGGCTGAGTGAATGTGGTCTTCTCTTTGTGTATGAGGCTCATTGTGTCTCCGTCGACGCTGTAGAAGGACAGAGTTCCTGCACTGTGATCCACATACACTCCTACTCTACGATTGGACTCTACAGGGAAATCAGTCTTTATGCCATTGTACCAGAATGAGTATTTGGAGGAAGAGCAGAACAAACTCCAGGACTGATCATTTTGTCCAAACGAACACTCTTTACCCAGTCCCTTCCTGCTGATGCTCTTATATGACACTGATATATACACAATAACACCACTCCACTCAATCTCCCAGTAAAAGCGTCCACTCACACTCTCTCTACACAACACCTGAGGAAAATTATCAAATCTGTCTGGATGATCAGGATACGACTGGGGTGTGCCAGTGTTAGTAATCACTCTGTTCCCCTCAGACAGACGGAGCCATACATTCGCTGTGTACAGATCCAGAGTGAGCTGACGGGAATCTGATGGAGATAAAACACATCACAATCAGGAATTATGAATCTGATCTTTTAATGTATCTGAACTCTTCATGTTCAGTATATCAGCAGTGTCTCAGTGCAGTTTAATCATCATTCACATGATCAACTCTAAAACTCTTCTGTCATGTTTTCTTTCAGCTTCTACAGGAAGAACATGAACACACTCAGTGAGTTTCTCTGCTTGTTTTCTGACTTACATTGAAGGAAGTCGCTCCTGGTCTCGGGATCAGTGACTGTGGAAATCAACAGACATGAAGAGTGTGATTATCATGACAAGAGAAAGTAATCCTGCATCCATTACTAACACATGCAGAAATCCTCCAACACAGAAGATACTGTATTTAGAGATGTCTCTGCTGTTTACAGAGCCCAGATCCTGACACAACCACTGTTGAGGGTTTGATATTATTGACATGTCACCATATTTGATTTGGCTTCTGTAGACATGAACTGATCACAGATTTGATGAGAGGGAATATGGTTAATCATATTAATCATATACAAAGTAATCATATTGCTTTATAAGACTTGGATTAAAGCTCAACCTCCTTTTTATTCTTTTTCAAAGAGACATCAATTGATCAATACATGTCTAATGCTCAATCATTTTAATCATTCTACTGCTTATTATGAGAATTTCTGTGAATACATGAAAGCCACATTTTAGTTCTAATTATTAAAATCATAAAAATGCATCATTGATGTTTGGTTTTAAATGCTGATATCACAAAATCATATCTCTTAAATTCTTAAAAACATATTGTTATCAGATATTCATTCGACTCCTGGTATCAATAGAATCAGCAGTATTTAAATGTGTGATTTTAACAGTAAATATCAAAAGTTTCCTTCATGTTCACAAATGCATTGTTGTAAATAGTGTCTACTTAAAGTCACAGAGTATGGGGATTTAATGTCAGATATACTGGTTTTAATTATTGGCTTAAAGCATGTTCAACTCGTTCAAGTATTTGCAATAAGACAAACTGACAACAGAGAATACGGTGAGTTGTGTTGTCTGTAATATTGCTGTCATGATGTGGTGAACTAATTCATACACTATATTAAGCTTTAATATGCTAAAATATTGAATCTGTTCTCGTCTTTCTCATTTTATCATTGAACAGCCTGGTCCCATTGTTAATACGTAGGTATTAATACGTAATTTTCAGAGACACAAAAATGTAAGTTTTTTGTACATGTGGATAGATGCTAAAATGTATAATGTGGACGTATCTGCAACATTTAAACGTAGCATTATTACATTTTTACAGCTACAGAACGTCACATATTTACAAATCTTACATAGCATAAAGATATCTGTATCATTTTCCTTTTACCTAAACATACCCTTTTTATACAGAATTTAAACAAAATAAAACGTAATGAACAGAGATGTGGCGGCATTTGGAAAATTTACATTTTAGAAACAATATAGCATTAAAAAGATGTTTTGAGCTGCTAGGTTAGGCCGCTATGCCTAACACATAACCATTTCTTCAAACTACGTAACGTTATGAAGAAAAACATAACAGACAGACAAGTGTAATCACAATCATTTATTTATTGTGAAAATGTCAAAAACGCCACCAAAAGTCGTTCATATGACGATGTGTCACAGTCGCAGTATGGATTCTAAAGAGTTGGATTACAGCGAGCGAATACAATTGATGTCTTTTGTGAATTTCTGATCTGTTTTGGTGTTATACGAGCGTATGGGACGCTCAGAGGGTTCGGTTAAGCTCTAGTAGAAATGGTGGTGGGAGTTTCCGATTAGAGAATCTGGAGCAAGAGAGCAGAAGGGTTTTAGTAGGGTTATTTCCTTTACAATGAACTTCTGCATGCTTTGCATTAATAATGATTATTATCAAAGAATATAATAATGAGATTTGTATTTGTTAAATATATTATTTATATTAATCATAATCATTTTGTTTTCAGGGATGACTGAGGTCTTTTTACATTGGGCTTAAAGGATTAGTTCACTTTCAAAAAACTGTTTTGCTGATAATTTACTCACCCTGATGTCATCCAAGATATCCATGTCTTTCTTTCTTCAGTCGAAAAGAAATTAAGGTTTTTGAGGAAAACATTTCAGGATTTTTCTTCATATAATGAACTTCAATGGCAACCAATGGTTTGAAGGTTCAAATGTCCGTCTCAATGCAGCGTCAAAGTCTCGACACGATCCCAGTCGAGAAATAAGGGTCTTATCTAGCGAAACGATCGGTCATTTTCTAAAAATATATATATATATATATACTTTTTAACCACAAATGCCTGTCTTGTACCATCTCTGAGATGCACCATGCATTGCGTCATCACGTTGGAAAGGTCATGCGTCACATCATCTATTTAAGTTATTTGTCTGTGTACTCCGGTTCAGAAAGGAGGGAAATTAAAACATCTTTGTTTTAATTTATTATTATTATTTTTTTTTATTATTATTTTTGTGACCTTTCCAACGTGATGACGTAATACGTGGCGCATCTCAGAGATGGTACAAGACAGGCATTTGTGGTTAAAAAGTGTATATATATATATATATATATTTTTTTTTTAAATGACTGATTGTTTTGCTAGATAAGACTCTTATTTCTTGACTGGGATCGTGTCGAGGCTTTGACGCTGCATTGAGATGGACATTTGAACCTTCAAACCGCTGGTTGCCATTGAAGTCCATTATATGGAGAAAACTTCGGGAACTTACTCCTCTCTGCTTTTCATCGAGTTTGGAAGACTGTGTTTGTCCTGTGCTGTGCTGTTTACCTTGGATTTACCTCAGAAGAACGCGATTTGAAGACAAGAAAGATGTAAGGTAAGAAATTCTTCATTATTAGTTCATGTTACTGTTGCATAAACTTCACATTGCAGTTGAACTGTTTCTAGATATATGGTGAATATTATAATATTTGGACCCGTGTTTACTGTTACTGTGTTTGTGGATATGTTCGATCGCGTTTGAAAAGCAAAACCAAACAAACAAAGGCTTCATGTTTTTACTATTATCTCATTTCATATCATCATAACGAATGGAAACATTTGAAGTAACATATGATAATCAAAATATTTTTCTCTAGCGTAGTTGTTACTGAAATCTTTTGGAAGATTTATATGCTGCTATAGGTTATTGTTATTATTATTTTATGCAGCACTGTGCATAGCCTATGCTTACAAGGCACAACAAACCTGGTGTTCATTATATTATAAATTGTTGGAAACATTTGTGTGTGTGTGTATTCTGTGAATTTTAAAAAGCAATTTTAACCAGAAAAATCTATATATTCCCTATAGTTTCTCTTGCTATCAGTATGTTCACTTTTTTTTTCTTTCAGGGACCAGATGCCACTGAGTCCTGCTGACTTCAACATTCACATGAGTCTCTGTATATGAACATGGTAAAGTGAAAATCAAACACCTTGGAAAGGTATGTACAATATTTTTAGGAATGGCACAAAGGTCTCTGTCTTTGGATGATTGTTTTCAATAGTGTGCTTTATTTGTCATTTGTTGTGTATATTTGGATTATGTTGTGTTGTAAATAAATCCAAACAATCAAAAAGCCATTCTTTTTTAAATATCCTCATTCTTTGTGCAAGGTTGCTCAGAATGATAGGGCCTGATCACTCATAATAGGGCCGTTAGGGGAGTGTCTTTGTCTTTCTCAGGTGTAAAGCTTACATATTAATGAGATGATCACGCCCCTTCGCATAAAGCTTTCTGACACAAAACACGTCTTAGAAATTTTAAATCAATATATTGTCTTCTCTGAATGAGCAGTCAGGATGATTTTCACATAGTTTTGGAGCAAATATTCTAGGCTACGTGATACAATTTTCAAAAGTCTTGTGAAGAAATAATCAGTATGGGTTTCATGACCTTATTTCAGTGACAATTTTTTTTTGTATTTTCACAAACCACGCATAAATGTCATTATCTCAAAACTACAAACTTTTACATATATGCTGCTGATATATTATTGTAGCAGAGTTTGTGCTGAATACAGTGTAATCAGACTTTAGCCATGAAAATGTCACAAGTAACAGAAATAAGCACAAATGTCAGAGCATGTCAGAACACCTCCAGGGCCCAGAAAACCCCTCAGACCCCAGAGGGTTAAGAGTCAACAGTTTTTGTGTTTTAAGTTGATTATTTGTTTTTGTGTTTGTGTTTAGTTTATGATTGTTGTTGTTTATTTATTTATTTTATTTTTATGTCAGCTATATCATCTGGTGCTCTTTGGTCTGTTTTAGTTAAATTTTCTGTTTTAATCTTTTTTTTTTTTAAATCACAGCTTCATCGGAATGGTACGAAACTTGGTGACTTTTACGTTACAGCATAAGAAGATAATCTTAACTAATTTTAGTGTCTTTGTTTATCCCGAGGCTTTCCCGCAGCCTGTCGGATCCAGGCCGTATCCAGATCTGATGAAGGACCTTTGCCTGGACCCGATGACAACGCAGTGCTGAAGTGCCAACTAGTCTCTCCCTATGGAGGATCCCTTTACCACTCTACAGATAAAGCGTTGTCTGGAAAATTCGTTCCCGACAACACATTTTTAATAAAGTTCAAGTATGTGCAAAGTATGGGTGGCGATGTGCCTGTGACGATCTTGCGAGACATCGGGTGCGATCTAACATGGCGGCGCCCTGAACGCAACTAAAACAAAAATAAACCGATCTGCTCCTCAGTTATCTACTATTACAACTTCCATCATCTTAAACACCAGAACTGGATCAAGAGACAATGTGGAAACCTTGGAAAAGTTTATAGATTACTACTTCAACAATTTGACCACCATGCCACAACCACAAAAGAAACATCCGCGGCGGGAATACTCAGCAGAGTCCGAGGATGGAACTACTACAACAATAGAGGTGGGTCTTCTAGAATCCATAAACAATAAACTGGCAATTCTTGAACTACTCCATCAAGACATCAAGGATCTTAAAACCAGCCTCGAATTCAGTCAATCCCAGATAGAGTCGTTGCAAAAAGCCAACAACGAAATGCATACACAAATATCAGAAATCACAACAATAGAATGTCTCTCAAACGAAAATAAACTATTGAAAGAATCCTTATTAGACATCCAGTGCCGCAATATGCGAGACAACCTGATCTTCTCTGGTATAGCAGAACAAATCCTAGATAACCCAGAACAAGCGATCAAAGATTTCATGCATTCTTCTCTCAAACTCCCAAAAGTACACTGCCTCGGATCTAACAACAATAAAAACGCCGACACTAAACGTCCGCGTCCCATCATTGCAAAATTTGAACATTACAAACAGAAAGAACTGGTCAAGAGCAAGGGCAAAGAACTGCGTGAAACTACCTTTGGACTTAACGATCAATTTCCACGGGAGATTCAGAACAGACGGAGAATATTGGTTCCAATCATGAAACAATTTCGCCAAAATGGAAGGAAAGCCGTTCTCACGGTAGACAGACTATATGTTGATGGCCAACTTTACAGGAACGACACTGTGTACTGGTTATAATCCACCGCGAAGGGAAGATTGGAGAGAGAGAGAAAAAAAAAATCATATGATTTTTCTGACCTTGGTGACGAGAGGCAGCTAGCAGACGGTCGGTTTAGCCAGTCTGTCATGGATGAATACCATCTCTTTTCAACAGGTCAGGTTTGCCCCAAAAACTTTTCCAATTGTCTATGAATTCTATATTATTTTGCGGATACATACACTTTCAGGGTGGAGGGAGACAGCCTTCGCTCCAACCCTTCTTGCAGGAAGGAAATCACGACACTGATCGGGCATTTCGTGGGTTCTTGTTGTTTAGAGGAACACCAGTTGACGAAGAGGTTCCACTTCAACACATAGGCATGTCTCGTGGATGATGCTCTAGCGGAAGTGATGGTAGCCCCCACCGCTGGTGGTAGGGTACTCAAACCTGCCTCGTCCCGTCCAGGAGCCACACGTGGAGGTTCCAAAGATCGGGACGAGGGTGCCATAGGGTGCCCCGTCCCTGAGAAAGCAGGTCCTTCCTCAGAGGGATTGGCTAGGGAGGTGCTGTCGCGAGAAGTACTAGTTCTGGGAACCAGGTGCGGTTGTGCCAATACGGGGCAACCAGATTACCTGTTCCTCGTCCTCCCTGATCTTGCGCAAAGTCTGTGCAAGAAGGCTCACTGGGGGAAACGCATACTTGCGGAGGCCCCGCGGCCAGCTGTGTGCCAGTGCATCCGTGCCGAGCGTGCCCTCGGTCAGGGAATAAAACAGGTCGCAGTGGGACGAGTCGTGGGAGGCAAACAGATCTACCTGTGCGTCCCTGAACGGATCCCAAATCAGCTGAACCGACTGGGGATGGAGTCTCCATTCTCCAGGGAGAGGCCGAAGCCGAGACAGCTCGTCGGCCGCACGGTTCAGGTCTCCCGGGATATAAATGGCTCGAAGCGCCCTCAGATGCTTCTGACTCCAAATGAGGAGGTGGCTGGCGAGTTGCAACATACGGCGGGAGCGCAGACCACCTTGTCGGTTGATGTACGCTACTGTCGCGGTATTGTCTGATTGGACTAGTACGTGCTGACCCCTGAGCAACGCACGGAAGTGGTGCAGGGCGAGACGTACAGCCAGCAACTCGAGGCAATTGACATGCCAAAGCCGCTGGGGTCTTGTCCAGGAGCCCGCGGCAGCATGTCCATTGCACATGGCGCCCCAGCCCGTGGTTTTCTTGAGGCATCTGTCGATACAACAACATGCCTGGAAACTCATTGTAAGGGCACTACGGCCCATAGAAAACTGAGGTTCGACCACGGGGTGAAGGTCTGACGGCAGGTCGGAGTCACTGGGACTCGGAGCGTGCCGTGTTGCCATGCCCACCTCGGGACTCGATCGCGAAGCCAAAGCTGAATCGGTCTCATATGAAGCAATCCGAGCGGCGTCACTGCGGCTGCAGATGCCATATGCCCCAGGAGCCTCTGAAATAGTTTCAGTGGAACCACACTCTTGCCCTCGAATTGACGAAGGCAAGTCAGCAGTGACTGCGCGCGCTCGCTCGTAATCTGCGCGCACATGGCGACCGAGTCGATTTCCATACCGAGAAAAGAGATCCTCTGCACGGGGCAGAGTTTGCTCTTCTCCCAGTTGACCCAAAGGCCCAGATGAGCTAGGTGCCGGAGCACTAGGTCCCTGTGTTCGCAAACCTGGTCTCGAGAGTGAGCTAGGATCAGCCAGTCGTCGAGATAGTTCAGGATACGAACCCTGTGTTCCCGTAGGGGAACAAGGGCTGCCTCGACGACCTTCGTGAAGATTCGAGGAGACAAGGCTAGCCCAAAAGTGAGAACTGCGTACTGGTATGCCTGCCCCTCGAAAGCAAACCGTAGGAACGGTCTGTGTCGAGTAAGAATGGAGACATGGAAGTAGGCGTCCTTCAGGTCGATCGCTGCAAACCAATCCCGCGGCCGCACGCATTCGAAAATGCGTTTGGCCGTGAGCATCTTGAATGGCATCCTGAAAAGGGAGCGGTTCAAGACGCGCAGGTACAGGATTGGTCGTAACCCACCGGATTTCTTCGGTACAATGAAGTAGGAGCTGTAGAAGCCGGACTTCATTTCGGCTGGAAGGACAGTCTCGATTGCACCCTTCGCCAGTAGGGTGGCGACCTCCACTCTCATGACAGGGGCATTGCCACCGACCATAGTGAAGCGAACTCCCCGAAGCCGGGAGGAGACTGCGCGAACTGAATTGTGTAGCCGAGCCTGATGGTCCTCGCGACCCAGCGGGACAGCCAGCGGGAAAAATGAATTCTCAGACCCCCTCACATCAACCTGGCTGAGCCCATTCCTGGACCACACCTGTGGACATCACCTGGCCCAGGGATCACGCAGGTACCGATGTCGCCATAAAGCGAGGTCAGTAGTGTGCGTGGCGGATCGACCAGCCCGGACATGGGAGGCATAGCGTCCCTGCGTGGGGGGCGTGGTCGAGTTTCCGCGTTCTGTCAGTGTTGGCCAGGAAAGGACCAGCGTTCCACGGCGGCCTGGTCTGACAGAACTCCCAAGTCAGCACTGCCTCGAAGGCGACACACAGCACTGCATGCCTGTGTCACGATAGTGACAGAGAACATACAACCCATGATCTCCACGTGATCGAGTGCAGCGAAGGCAGAGGACACCCGCGGGCCGTGATAAGTCATGGGGACTCTCGCGAGCCGGAGGTGTCCTGATGCACGTCCGGGTGAAAGGCACTGGAAGCGAGTGCTGTAGAGCAACACGCACACAGGAACCAATTATAAGCCTACAGCGCTCGGGGGGAGGGCGGCGTCACTCCAACCGATGCTTTCAGCTGCCCGGGAAAGCATGACCATCAGCTCTGGATCTGACTCGACTAACGCTGACAGTCCCAAGGGAGGCTTGTTTTGTATACTCGAAGGTGAGAGGGTTTCTAAGCGAAACCCCATTCGTCGTCACTGACGTAACTCGTAGTGACCACGAAAGAGAACATAAGTTATCTATTTTATTTGTCCATTAGTAGTTGATAAATTGAGGAACATTTATGTTGGATAAAAAGTTAAAACAACCTCAACATGTAAATGTAGTGTTGAGCTCATAAATCACAGAGGTAACGTGAATCTTGTCTGGATGTTACAGGGACAGATGAACACATGTGTTTTTATCTGGTGGAGAGTGGCTCAAGTCCAATGTAATCAGTGATCGTGTCCTCGCGCTTCGCGCACTCGCACTCTCACCATCACTATCAGCCCACAGATCTCTGCGTGTCTCTCTCCATGAATCGAGCAGGATTAATCTGCTCGATTGCTCCTGTCTGCCGTGCTGCTGCTGCTGCTGATGCTGCGTTGCATTGGTTTGCGTCTGTAAGCTTCGTATCTTTCTGTTTTAATCATTATTTACTACCATTCCTTGTTATTTATACTGCTAAATATAACTTAATCAACATCACACATTAACCTGACATCGCTAGCTTCAATCTAAATCGTTATTGCTAGCACAACACGCTTAAAATTTGCTAGCCTGTTAGCTTGCCATCCGTGCGCTCGCATGGTGGTAAATTTATTTATTTATTTATTCTCTAGCGCGCTCGCACCTTCCGTGCGCTTTTTATTTATTTATTTATTTATTTATTTATTCTCTAGCAGGCTCGCGCCTTCCATGCGCTCTTTATTTATTTATTGTCTAGCGCGCTCGCGCCTTCCGTGTGCTCTTTATGTATTTATTTATTTTTATCGCGTGCCTTTTACGAGTTCATAAAAAAAAAAAAAAACTGTGGTGTATGGCAAGCCGTTTGAACTTTTATTCATTTCCAGGATATGAATCCTTGAAATCAACAATTCAATTTTCACTAGTTAAAATGATAGTTATTGATATCAGGAATTAGATTTCTACTAGTAACAATGGCTATTTTTGATATCAGAAATTACATTTCCACTAGTAACAATGCTAATTCTTGATATCCACAATACATTTTCACTAGTTAAAATGATAATTCTTGATATCAACAATTGAATTTCAACTAGTAAAAACTATAATTCTTGATATCTGTAATTGTATTTTCACTAGTGAAATGTCACCATAGGCTGCCATTCAAAATCAATTGTTGATATCAAAAATTGATTTCTTACTAGTTGAAATTCCAATTTCACATATCAGAAATACAATTCTTACTAGTAAAAACCTTTATTTTTGATATCAAGAATTCAGTTGTCACTAGTTGAAATGTCTATTCTTGATATCAACAATTGAATTGCTACTAGTAACAATGTTCATTTTTGATATCAATAATTCCATTTTCACTAGTGACAATGTTCATTTCTGATATCATGAATGTGATTGTTACTAGTAAGAAAGTAATTTTAGATATCTGAAATTAAATTGATATCAGAAATAAATTTTCAGATATCAAAAATGACAATTTTTACTAGTAGCAATTCAATTGTTGATATCAAGAATAGACATTTCAACTAGTGACAATTGAATTATTGATATCAGTAATTCACATTTTTACTAGTAACAATGCAATTATTGATATCAAAAATTATATTTCTACTAGTAAGAAATCAATTCTTGATATCAACAATTGATTTTGAATGGCAGCCTATGGTGACATTTCACTAGTGAAAATATAATTACAGATATCATCAATTAATTTGTTGATATCAACAATTACATTTTCATTTTTGATATCAACATTTTTTATTGTTGATATCAAAAATGTAATTCTTGATATCAACAATTCATATCCTGGAAATGAATAAAAGTTAAAACGGCTTGCCATAGTGGTGAGTATAGGTCAACAAACACAGTGAGTCATGTCATCTTCTCCTCTTATTGTCACCTGCACCTCATGTAACATGTATAGCATAGCCTTCTCTGCCAGCACAGGTTTTACATGTGATAAATGCAGGGAGATAGTCAGGCTGGCGAAGAAGTTTTCAGAACTAGAGACACGCATCCAAACTTTAACTGGGGATAGTAAGAATGCAAGGGCTTTAGATACTGCTTTGGATACGACTAGCTTAGTGAACTCTGCACACTGTTCGGTTCCGGCTACAGAGCCCGTGCAGCAGGGCAATTGGGTGACGGTGAGACGCTGTAGTCGCGGGACAAAACACAGCTCTTCCATTCCGATAACAACATTAAACAGGTTCTCCCCACTCAGTGAAACACCCACTGAGAATCCTGTTGATTGTGCCCTAGTTATTGGCGATTCTATTACACGGAACGTGAAAATAGAGACACCAGTCTCCATAGTCACATGTTTGCCGGGAGCCAGAGCGCCTGACATCAAAGCAAATTTAAAAGTGCTGGCTAATGCTAATCGTAAATGACATCATCATTTACGAAATCATGACATCAAGGCTAGATTATTGTAATGCTCCACTGGGTGGTTGCCCTGCACGCTTAATAAACAAACTACAGCTGGTCCAAAACGCAGCAGCTCGAGTTCTTACCAGAACCAGGAAGTATGACCATATTAGCCCGGTTCTGTCAACACTGCACTGGCTCCCTATTAAACATTGTATAAACTTTAAAATATTGCTGATTACTTACAAATCACTAAATGGTTTGGCTCTGCAGTACTTGAGCGAGCTCTTAACGCATTATAGTCCTTCACGTCTATTGCGATCTCAAAATTCCGGCCAGTTGATAATACCTAGAATATCGAAATCGACTGCTGGCGGCAGATCCTTTTCCTATTTTGCACCAAAACTTTGGAACAGTCTTCCTAACATTGTCCGGGAAGCAGACACATTCTGTCAGTTCAAAGCTGGACTAAAAACACATCTCTTTGACCTAGCATACACATAACACATTATAGACTTCTATAATTCCATATTAGGCTGCATAGATTAGGCCAGCCGGAACCGGGAACACTTCCCATAAATCGTGATGTACTCGTTACATCATAAGAAGAATGGTGTCTACGCTAATATTAGTCTCTCTGTTTATATCGAGGTTTACCGCAGTCCGTCGGATCCAGGCCGTATCCAGATCTGATGAATGACCAGCGCCTGGACGGGACGACAACACAGTCCTGAAGTGTCAACTAGTCTCTCCTCTTCCGCCGGATCCAGGCCGTATCCAGATCCGATGAAGGACCTGCGCCTGGATGCAACGACAACACAGTACTGAAGTGTCAACCAGTCTCTCCGTTTCCTGAAGTGAGGTGGACCCCGGCCGTATCCAGATCAGATGGTGGATCTGCACCTGGACCTAACCATGACGCATCCCTGAAGTGCCAGCCTCATCAGCCCTGTGAAGGCCTCATCGACACGACCAATCTGACCTCTGACCTGTAATGCTGCCTGGATCATAATCATACACTGTTCATTTCTTGGCCAGAGGAGAACTGGCCCCCAACTGAGCCTGGGTTCTCCCAAGGTTTTTTTCTCCATTCTGTCACCTGATGGAGTTTTGGTTCCTTGCCACTGTTGCCTTGGCTTTTGGCTAGCTTAGTTGGGGACATTTAATATTCAACAATATTATTGATCTGCCTTATTAAGGGTGGACGATGATGCAATTTTCTTCTAGAAACAAACTTTGTTGTATTATTTTCATGTTATCAATGTGAAGCTGCTTTGATACAATCTGTATTGTAAAAAGCTCTATATAAATAAAGGTGACTTGACTTGACTTGAATGAGGTTTCCCGTCCCTTATGTGCGATCTCTCCATGCCAATCACTGAAACAAGACACAGGTGTTTGTCATTTGCACTTGACCCACTTACGTCGCACCTGTCTCCCGATCCTCTCTCCCGTCACAGACTTCGCTAGATAACGCCACCCTTGCCACAGACGCATTTGCCAGCGCCGGGCGGAGAGGAGCGCAATGCATGTAGTGACATCATGGTAGAATCACATGTAATAAAATACCTAACTTAATCATTATGAATATAAACAACTAACATGGCTGTTAGTACTCACTATCGATTCTTCCTAGCTTCCGTGCCTCCCCCCCTTGAGTCAAACGGGCGCGCGCATGTGGGCAGCTCCTGTAGCGGCAGGGGTGGTAGCCATGGTAGCGAGGGAGAGTGACAGTCGCCCAGCCAATCATTTCATTCGTTCCGAATGGAAATAAGTAGCTGTGTTTATTGCGCCCTGCGAGGACTACAGACACTCGATTTTTATACTCTCTTTTTCAGAGTACTTACATTTTAATTATGTATTGGTATATAAAGACAGTTTAAACAAATTTGGGAAAAACTTTTTTTCCAAAAAACCTGCCTACCCCACCTTTAAATCAACCCTAAATGTATTAACAAAATAAATGGGTAGCAGTTTCTTCAAAAAGACCACAAAATGAGCAAGTTTAATCAATATCAAGATATTTACAGATAAATGAATTAAACGTGTCGTTCAAATCTTTTAAGTTGTTGCGCGTGTGATAATGCGTCGTAGGTCACATGATAACGTCAACATAGCAGATATCCGGTTCGCATTCATACTCAACGAGATCTGGCTATAAAGTACCTACTCTTTTAGCGCTCGTTAAGTAAGTACTTATTGAAATTAAGTACCTACTCATTGAGTATGCGGTTTCGAACGCAGCACTAGTCTCTATATTAATCTAAAATACTGCATTAATAAAAAAAAATTAAAAAAAAATTAATTTCTTTTTAAATTATTTTCAATGGCAAAAATGGACCATAATTATTGCATAAACATGAATAATTACCATCAAATCCTCTTAAAATACAATTTTACATTTTACAAATTTGACAAAATAAAACAATTTCAGGTGTCCGGTCACTTTTCCATGTCTCCGCGGGTTCCATTCTCACACTGCGCATGCGTCACGTCTGAACGCGTTGTTGTTTTTGGAGCTCTATCGATTTGATTTATAATTCTTGATTTTTCTCTTTAAACTCACTTACAACGAACATTTTCTACTTTTCCTCGCTGAGAAGCACTAACTCTACTGCTCAAACCTCATAGTTACAACGCGGACTGTTGAGCAGACGCGTCTCAAGCCTATTAGTGATCCAACGCTGGATACTCTTAAAGGTACGTCCGTGGATCACGGCTGAACACGTCTTCTCCACACTCATTTACAAACAAACATTTTTTTCCGCCTATCGTGCGTCTACTCTACACCCCTACCACTAAAAAAAAAACGGATTATATCCAAGACTTCAGTCATAAATTAGTATTAATATTGATAGCATCACTGGTAGCTTCGTTGCTAACTCACTGTCCATCTGTTAAAATGGCGAATATATCAGATGTAAGTAGTCTACCTTTTGGTGCAGGTGAGGACACATTTGAGCTGCACGCACTGCAGTCTGAGCTGGAAGCTGTTGAGAAACAGAAACATACACGTAGATAATCCAAATGATGCGTTAGGGGCTGCGTTTACAGATTTATTAAATTCATTTGGGGTCAAGCAAAACGTCACCGGACCAACTCATCGTCTTAATCATACACTCGATTTAATTATATCACATGGAACCGATCCAACCGATATAGATATCATTCCACAAAGTGATGATGTCACTGATCACTACATGGTAACTTGCATATTACGTACTGCTGTAATATGTCATGCGGCGTCGCGTTATCAACCATGCAGAACAATCCTCCCATCCACCATAGATAATTTCTCAAATTGCTTATCTAATCTGTCTCAGCTGCTGCCTGAACCCAAACAAACAGATGAACTAGAAGAACTAACTAGCACTATGAGCACCATTCTCTCTAGAACATTGGATGTGGTTGCACCTATTAACCCTCTGAGGTCTGAGGGGTTTTTGGGGTCCTTGAGATGTTCTGACATGCCCTGACATTTGTGCTTTTTTCAGTTGCTTATAAACATATTAATGGCAAAAAAAAATTACACACTATTTAGCACAAACAGGGCTACCATAATATGTGAGCAACAAGAATGTACATGTCTGCATTTTTGAGAGAATAATGTTTATGCGTGGTTATTGAAAAAACTAAAAACTAAAGTTTCTGAAATAAGGCCATAAAACACATGCTAAATATGTGCCAATAAGACTTTTGTCTAATAGATGTCATTGCCTAGTGTTTTTTCTTCAAAATGATGTGAAAATCATCCTGCCCTTATCATTCACATAACACAATACATTGATTTGAATTTTGCAAAGCACTTTCTGTTTGGAAAGGCAATATGCGGAGTGGGCGTCAACGATCATGCATATTTAGTGGTTCACACCTTAGGAGACAATGGGGCCCGCATACTTAATGACCCTTTCATTCAGGTGAGTCACTGAGCCACAAGAATGCAAGAGCAACAGTTGGAAGCATCTCAATTCTTTTTTATTTTTCCACATATTGTGCTTGCAATTTGGCCTATAATATCCAAGGAAAACATGTCTAGTAATTGTGCAGTTAATTCTCATACTGTATTTTCAGGTTTTGGAATATGTATCCTCTCCCCAAATTTGTCACTAATAAAACACAATAAAAATTATTTAAAGAAAAGGCTCATATTTACCTTTTAATAGTTTGTTTACATCTACCTTGTAAATATATTTTTTTATTAAAAAGGTTACAATTACAACAACAATTCAAGTGTAATCTTTCTTTGTAAAAACTAAAGTATACATTTTATCATACATATTTCAAAGTTAAAAAGGTTACAACAACAATAATTACAATTTCAACAATATTTCAAGTGTACTCTTTCTTTGTAAAAAAAAAGATTATAGGCCTACATTTTATCTATGTATTCATTACTTTGAATATAGCCAACATTGGAACAGCTAACATCTTAGTTGATGACTTTATTTTTGACAAAAATAGTAGGCTATTTTATATATAGAAATTGCTAAACAAAAGCTTATTTGATGTGGCAGTATATTCTACAGTAAAAACTGTACCCAAATCTACTAAACAAAATGTTGTCTTTCATATTTCGCCTGACTGTAACGTTGTGAACGCACCGGAGAAATGCACATTTATTAGGCTACATAGTTTTTTTGTTTTGGATGGTTTTGTTTAGAACCAGCTTTCTGTAAATATATTAAATTTTTTTTAGACATGTGAGGCGAGTAGGCTACGGGTTCATGATGATCTCCAGTTCAGACCTTATGTTGTGATTGCTAGCCTATATTTACTTTAAATCCAGGAAATTTGTTAATGAAAAAATTATTAAAATTAAGATACAATTGATACAAAACGAAATTCGTTTTAAAGAAAGGATTTGTACTTTCTGTTTTGAGGTCTCTGTGAATGTTTGAAAGTATTTTAGTGCTTAGAGCGCTCGCGTCCATAATGGAGAACTGTCACGTAATATTGTTTTTTTCCTCATAAATGCGAACACGAAAAATAAAAGACAAAAGACTTTTAAGTAAAACTTACTCCGAAATTGTGTCCTCGGCGGAATTCGCTCTTCAATATGCTGCCGTTCGTCGTCTGTTACAATCTTCCTCTGAGGAAACAACCCGGTATCGTGCATTCTTCCTCGCTGTCCAGAATCATCTGAAGGGCGTCTTTATTACCGGAGAAGCGTGCCATACTCAAAACGCGATGAACTATCAGTAAGTCTGATAGAAACTGTGTTTTTATGGCATTGATCGGGGGGCGTATACTAGATCACCTAAACTATTTAAATGTGAATCGCGCCGGGGGCGGGGCGCCCGCAGCTGATTATAAAGATAATGAGGCAGAAGGAAAAACGGTACCTCTCCTTGCTTTCAAACGGATTACATGAGTTGAAAACATTTGTGTTTTATATAAATTACTTCATTTAAAAGAAGAGATTTCAAGCTTCATAAAGACATAACTCACATGCCTGTGTGAGAAGTATTCGCTGAGTTATGATTCATTTTCGGACGCGTTTCGGAATGGACTACACGGACAGAGAGAAGGCAGAACCTAGCTTCGTGTTTATTTTTCTTTATTTGGCAAAAAGCACCACACTTTGTTTTTATTGTGAGTATACACAAAAATAATACACATTTAACAGAATCGATTGATGTATGAAACTTGCTTGTAATATCAAAGTCAACAGAGCAAAATTAATTTCTTTTGAACTGAACTGAAAAAAATCCAGCAAAACGCGTGGGCGCGTTTCTCGACCTCAGAGGGTTAAATAAAAAAAGGTCAGAGAGAAAAATAAAGCACCATGGTACAACAATACTATGCATGTTTTAAAGAGAGAAACGCCTCGGTTACGACTGTAACCTCGGTTCCCTGAAGAGGGAACGAGCGTTGCGTCGAAAACTGACGCTATGGGAACGCTTTGCGTGATGACGTCTTGAAGCACATGTAAAATCAGTCCAATGGTGTGGCGGAACGTCAGAGGCGGGTGACGTCACGTACCAGGAAGCTATAAAAGCCGGCCCGAAACAGAAAACGAAAGCGTCGTAAAGTCTGAAGTCGCGCTGGCAGGCATGAAGGAGATATGGCAAGGCGACGCAACGCTCGTTCCCTCTTCAGGGAACCGAGGTTACAGTCGTAACCGAGGCGTTCCCTTTCAAGGGAACTCCCGTTGCGTCGAAAACTGACGCTATGGGAACGTCTATACCAACGCCTCCATAGCTACAAATGTCTGTCCTGTGTGTAATCATGTGAGCAGCACTAAGAAGACAAAACATGAGACCCTGGAGTAGAGTCTAAATCCAGAGAGTAGAACCTGACGAAGGTGTGCGGTGAGGACCAGCCTGCCGCATCACAGACGTCCTGTAACGATACTCCTGATATAAGGGCCTTAGAGGCCGCCATACTCCTAGTAGAGAGCGACCGGACAGCCAAAGGAGAAGGCTGTCCAGCCGCCTCATAAGCCAGTGAGATAGTCTCAACCACCCACTTGCTCATCCTTTGCTTAGACACTGGACCTCCCTTGTTAGGGGAGCAAAAGTCACTTTTACGCCACAGGGCAGCTCTGTGGACATACGCGTCTAACGCCCGAACAGGGCAAAGCAAATTATTCGCCTCCTGGTCCGATTTCGAAAGGGAGGAGGACCTCCAAGTGCCACGAAGGAAACGAGATACCAAGGGGTCTTTCCCCACAGACATTCCACCCAAAGGACTGTGGTAAGCACCTATGGCCGCCACATAGACCTTTAAAGTGGACGGGATCAGACCTGCAGTGAACCGTTCCTGCAGGAACTCCAGCACTGTACCAATTGGGCAGTGGACTGGGTCCAACCGACGGTCACTACACCAAGAAGTGAATACTCTCCACTTCAGGGCATAAAGTTTCCTCGTGGAGGGAGCTCTGGACTGTAGAATGGTCTCAACAACCTCGGTTGAGAGACCTGACTCTATGAGCTGGGCCCCCTCAGAGGCCACGCCCACAGGTTCCACAGTTCTGGCCGAGGGTGAAATATCGAGCCCTCTGCCTGGGACAGAAGGTCCCTCCTGACGGGTAACTCCAGAGGATGCCCGTCGAGGAGGGACACAAGATCGGGAAACCATACTCTGCCCGGCCAGAGCGGGGCTATAAAAAGCAGGCAAACCTGGTCCCTGCGAACTCTTTCCAGAACTCCCGGGAGCAGAGCAACTGGGGGAAAGGCGTACAGACGTAGCCTCGGCCACGTCTGTACCATAGCATCCAGTCCCAGAGGAGCTGGATGCGTGAAGGAGAACCAAAGTGGACAGTGAGACGTCTCTCGAGACGCAAACAGATCCACTTATAATTTCCATATCAGCTCCACCATTCCCCGGGCCTCGGCCCCTGTCTCGACAGAGTGTCTGCTCCTATATTCTGGACCCCGGGGATGTAGGCTGCCTTGAGTGACAGCAACTTCCCCTGGGACCACAAGAGGATATGGCATGCCAGCGCAAACCCCCTTGATATAGGCGACTACCGACGTGTTGTCTGTATGTACTACACATGGTGTCCCCTGAGACCTGTGATAAAGCTCCTCAGAGCCCGGAAGACAGCTAACATCTCTAGGCTATAGAATGCCAGGAACGATGATGGTCTTCCCACAGACCTTGAGATGAGCGACCCTCAGGATCGCTCCCCAACCCGTGAGGGAAGCATCCGTCGTTAGCAGTTTGCGACGACAAGGAGCTCCCAGCACTGGGCCCTGGGACAGGAACCAAGGTTTCTTCCACATAACCAAGGCACGTAGGCATCACCGCGTGACCTTGATTGTGCGAAATGGGTTGCCCCTCGGGGAAAAACCCTCTGGTCCTGAGCCACCACTGCCAGGGCCTCATGTGCAGCAGTCCAAAAGGTATCCCGTTGGAAGCTGCTGCCATGAGACCCAACAGTCTCTGGAACTGTTTGACAGTGAGTAGCTGGCCTAGCTTTACACTTCTCACAGCTGCCAGGATGGAATCGAAGCGTGGCGATGACAGGCGCGCCTGCATCGACACTGAATCCCAAACCACGCCTAAAAAAGTGGTCCTCTAAAATGGAGAAAGCACACTCTTCTTGGCGTTCAGCCGTAACCCCAACTCTTTCATATGGGCGAGAACAACATCTCGATGTTGAACCGCCATCTAATGCGACTGAGCTAAAATCAACCAATCGTCGATGTAGTTCGTGATGCGAATACCCCGGAGGCGCAGAGGCGCCAGAGCTGCATCCACGCATTTGGTGAAAGTGCGGGGTGATAAAGCCAGGCCGAATGGAAGAACTCGATATTGGTATGCTTTGCCCCCGAAAGCAAACCTCAGGAACTTCCAATGACACGGACGGATGGAAATATGCGTCCTTGAGGTCTATCGTGACAAACCAGTCCTCGGACCTGATCTGTGGCACGATTTGTCTCAAGGTTAACATTTTGAACTTGAGCTGCATGTACTCGTACAGAACTCGAAGATCTAAAATGGGACGCAATCCCCCGTCCTTTTTTGGAACTATGAAGTACCGGTTGTAAAACCCGGTTTCCCTGTTGGAGGGGGGTACATATTCTATGGCCCCTTTCTCTAACAGAGTGTTTACTTCCTGTTCCATAACCAGAACCTGCTCGGGGCCCACCACTGTGGGCAGGACCCCCATAAACCGCGGTGGGCGTTAATAGAATTGTATCTAATACCCTTTTTCCACGGTCTGCAGGACCCAACGAGAAACATTTGACAGTAGCTTCCACGCTGTCAAAGATTCTACTAGAGGTACCAGTCTCTCGAGACTGGTTTCTGGATTTTGTTGCTGTTGAGTAGTCGGTTCGTCGCCCTGTAACGGCGCACCGGCAGGGAACGACCAAACAGACTGCTCCAGCACCCTCCTCAGAGGGGGCGGGCATCCCGAGGCCACTACGTTTCCGGGTGGACCTTGAGATATGTGCTCGCCGGAGACCGCTGCGCCCTGTAACACCGGAGGCGGCAGGGTTGGCAGAACGGTCCCCTGAGGGCACCGAAGAGAGACGGCACCGTATTTTTCTCCTGCTGTTGAGTAGTCGGTTCGTCGCCCTGTAACGGCGCACCGGCAGGGAACGACCAAACAGACTGCTCTAGCACCCTCCTCAGAGGGGGCGGGCATCCCGAGGCCACTACGTTTCCGGGTGGACCTTGAGATATGTGCTCGCCGGAGACCGCTGCGCCCTGTAACACCAGAGGTGGCAGGGTTGGCAGAACGGTCCCCTGAGGGCACCGAAGAGAGACGGGCACCGTGAAAAGAGGTGTTAACCGCTCTGCTTCGGGGGGACTACCCTCATTTGTCCTGAGCCCTCAGACATCAGGACTTTTTCCCAGCAGCCTTCTTGGCGGTAATAACGGTCCGCAGATCCGTTTTACCCCTCGAAGACTGCTGGGTTTGAGAGCGCCCTCCGTGTCCCCGAGATTTTTGTGGGGGAGCACGAGAGCACACACTCTGTTTTTGAGTGGCACGATGTTCAGCGCTCTTTTTAGAGGAGTGAGGCTGCTCCCGCTCAGCAGCCTCAATGAAAGAACGGCGGGGGAGAAGTTTTTGTAATGCAGCTACCTGTTTAGCAGCTTCCTGAGATTTAGCTACCGCACTGTTTACTGCATCACCAAATAAACCAACAGTGGAAACCGGAGCATCTAAGAGAACATGCTTTTCTTTCTCTTTTATATCGCTCAAATTGAGCCACAGATGCCTCTCAGTGGCCACCAGGGCTGCCATAGACCGCCCGATTGATTTAGCGGTCTCCTTGGTGGCCCTGAGAGACAGATCTGTGGCTCTGCGTAGTTCAGCCACTGTGTCAGGACCAATTCCCCCGCCCTCCTCTAAATCCCCCAATAATTCTGCCTGATAGGCTTGCATAATAGACATCGTATGCAGACACGCTGCAGCTTGACCAGCGGCTGCATACGATTTATGAACCAGAGATGATGTGAATTTTACTGGCTTAGAGGGAAGTGAAGGAGCTTTCAGGGAAGATGCCGTTGCTGGAGAGAGATAGCTCGCAAGCGTCTCCTCCACCTTCGGCATCTCCCCATAACCATATTCTTTATATTTGTGAATGGAAGAATAGTGGGATGTTTGTGGTGCATACACTCTGTATGAAACCGGTTTTCCCCACGATTTCGACACCTCGGTGTGGAGATCGGGGAAAAACGGAAGGCTTCTTCGCTGAGGCTGTGTACGAGATGGCAGGAAGCGTTCGTCGAGCTTACTTTTCGAACGAACGTCCTGCCTATCCTCTGGCCACTCAATAGATAATCGCTCGACAGCTCTAGTGATAACATCAAGCAATTCTTCAAACGCATGATACTGAGGTGGCGAATCCTCAGACTCAGCGTCAATACTAACAACGTCCAACTCCTCAGAGCTGGACAATTGCAGTATTGGTGCCTCCATCGGGGGGGAAGAAACCGCAACGCGTGCTTCCACACCCTGATGAGAGGCACTGGATCTATCAGAAGGAGGCTGAGATAAGGCAGAGCCCGTCTCAACATCCACTGATAGATCCATTTGCGAACCCCAGGTCTGTGATTGCCGCCGTGCCTCGGCAGCGGCCGGACCAGAGCCCTGGGGAACGCGATCGTGAACCGAGCCAAGCGGGATCGGAGCGAACGCAATGGAAGCGCGTCGCAATGCACACAGTCACCACCCTCGAGTGCTGACTGGGCATGCTCCTCACCCAAACAAACAACACAAAGAGTGTGAGTATCACCTCCCGTTAAATAACGCGGGCAGGGATGGACACACACTCTAAACTGCTGCTTGCTCGCCATACTGAATATATATATATAATATAGACAGACAACACCAAATAACAAGGACAGATTCAACACAGAGCGCAACTGAAGACTCAGAAAGCTTTCGTTTTCTGTTTCGGGCCGGCTTTTATAGCTTCCTGGTACGTGACGTCACCCGCCTCTGACGTTCCGCCACACCATTGGACTGATTTTACATGTGCTTCAAGACGTCATCACGCAAAGCGTTCCCATAGCGTCAGTTTTCGACGCAACGGGAGTTCCCTTGAAAGGGAACCCGTATTTTAGAGCGTAAATGGAAACAAACTAATTTAGAGGTCTTTAGAATCGCGTGGAAAGACAGTATGTCACGTTATAAAAAGGCCCTAAAAGCGGCCAGGGCTGAGCACCTCCGCAAACTAATAGAAAACAACCAAAACAATCCAAGGTTTTTATTTAACACCGTTGGCTAGACTAACAAATAAACAGACGTCACCTGAACAAAATATCCCGTTACAGTTCAGTAGTAATGATTTCATGAACTTCTTCACTGAGAAAATAGAAAGCATCAGAACCACAATTGTAAACGTTCAATCTTCAATTGCGCCTTATAATTTAGCTTCAATTATCACCCCGCAAGAACAATTACAGTGCTTTACAACTATAGAACAAAAAGAGTTAAATAAACTTATCACTTCATCTAAAACAACAACATGTTTATTAGATCCTATACCAACTAAACTACTGAAAGAAGTGTTACCTCTAGTGGAAGAGCCTCTCCTCAATATTATTAACTCGTCTTTATCTTTAGGTCATGTTCCAAGAACATTTAAACTGGCAGTTATAAAACCTCTCATTAAGAAACCACAATTAGATCATAATAATCTAGGAAATTATAGACCCATTTCAAATCTTCCATTTATGTCTAAAATATTAGAAAAAGTTGTGTCCGCTCAACTGGGCTCTTTCTTGCAACAAAATGATATCTATGAAAAGTTTCAGTCTGGATTCAGACCGCATCATAGCACTGAAACTGCGCTCGTTAAAATCACAAATGATTTACTTTTAGCTTCTGACCAAGGCTGTATCTCAATACTAGTTTTACTTGATCTTAGTGCTGTGTTCGATACTATAGATCACACATTACTCTTAGATCGACTACAAAATTATACTGGTGTTCAAGGACAAGCATTAAGCTGGTTCAAATCATACCTATCTGACCGCTACCATTTTGTCTATTTAAATGGAGAAAAATCGATCATAACTCCAGTAAACTATGGAGTGCCGCAGGGATCTGTGTTAGGCCCTCTGTTATTCTCAATATATATGATGCCACTTGGAAATATTATAAGGAAACATGGAATTAGTTTCCATTGTTATGCTGATGACACTCAAATATATATTTCATCACGGCCGGATGAAAACGCTAAATTTTCCAAATTGACAGAGTGTGTTAAAGATATGAAAGATTGGATGACGCGTAATTTTCTTTTATTAAATCCAGACAAGACAGAGGTAATACTTATCGGTTCAAAAAACCGCCCACAAAACCTTGCACAATACAACTTTAACATCATAGGATGTCCTGTTACTTTATCCTCTACAGTAAAAGACCTGGGTGTTATACTCGATTGCAACCTGTCTTTTGAAAATCATATTTCATATGTTACAAAAACAGCCTTTTTCCACCTTAGAAACATTGCTAAGCTACGTAATATGCTATCAGTTTCTGATGCAGAAAAGTTAGTTCATGCATTCATGACCTCGAGACTGGATTACTGTAATGCTTTATTAGCTGGTTGTCCTGCATCCTTAATAAACAAGCTACAGTTAGTCGAAAATGCCGCCGCTAGAGTTCTTACGAGATCAAGAAAATATGATCATATAACACAGCTTTTATCATCACTGCATTGGTTACCTATAAAGTTCCGTATTAATTGCAAGGTATTGCTACTGACTTATAAAGCCCTAAACGGCTTAGCTCCAGTCTATTTAACGGATCTTCTATCGCCCTATAATCCATCGCGCTCTTTAAGATCACTAAATTCAAGGCTTTTGGTCATATCTAGGATATCCATAACCACCAAAGGAGGGAGAGCATTTTCACATTTGGCTCCAAAACTCTGGAATAGTGTTCCTGATACTGTTCGTTGCTCAGACTCGCTCTCCCAGTTTAAAACTAGATTAAAGTCGCATTTCTTCAGCCAGGCATTCATATAATCCTACAGTTCAAACTACAATCCGGCCTCTAGCTCATAAATGCCAGAGGAGAACTGGCCCCCGACTGAGCCTGGGTTCTCCCAAGGTTTTTTTTTCTCCATTAGGTCACCTGATGGAGTTTTAGGACACCATTAGGTCACTTGATGGAGTTTTTCGGTTCCTTGCCACTGTTGCCTTTGGCTTGCTCAGTTGGGGATATTTTGGGGATATTTAATTTAATTTTATCAATCAATAAATTCCTCTTGAAACAAACTTTGTTGTATTATTTTAATTTAATACTGTGAAGCTGCTTTGATACAATCTGTATTGTGAAAAGCGCTATACAAATAAACTTGACTTGACTTGACTTAACTTTTGACCACGAAGAGAATAAGAGTGACTCCCAAATGAGGAGCACCAGAGGGTTTTAAATGTCCTATTGGTTTTCATACAGAGAAATGTACGTGTCACTTGTTCAAGGCATTGTATTGTGAATGTCATATGATTAAGTACACTAGCCTACATTAGACATCAATTACATAATATACTCTGCGTCTTTAAGGACTATTTGTAACAACATGAATAAAGGAAATAATACGTTCATATATACAGTCAAGTGAGAAACACTTTACAACATGTTACACATTTAATTATAGCCACACATGTTAGGAAATATGGTTGTCAATGCAAACACTGACTGTGAATGAAGCGAAATATATATATAAAATAAAAAAAAGTGCAAATGACACCTACCTGAAGACTGTATGGGGCCGATAGTATCACTGGCTTCACTCACTTTCACTTTACCCACTATCCTGTAGCGGATCGAGTATTGCTTTCCAAACTCCAATCCAGTCAGAGTAAAGACTTCATCAGCTGTGTTTATGATAATCCACTGTTCCTCAGCACCAGAATCTGCTTTCACCTGCTGGTACTCCACTCTGAACTGCACAGTTTCTCCAGTTGGGGACTTCTGCAGTTTCAGGGACACACCGTGTGCCAGGACCTTCATCACTTCTGGTGGAGGAGGCTTCGACACGGGCTGGAACTGTGTGTCTGTCAGCTTCCCTTTTTCATACAGATAGATAGAGGAGCCAGGATTGGAGGGATCAGAGATGGCAGAAATAATGAATCGATATCTCTTTTCATCTTTAGTAGCCTCTGAAAAACTTCTGAAGAGGGATAAGTTATCTCTCATCTTTGAGATGACATCAGGATCGTTGAACCACTTTCTGACAGATGCTAAAGTGCTAGAATGTGGTTTCATTCCCACATTTAGGCCTTTAAACTCATCAGATTCCAGAAACTTCTTCATGGCTGAAAGATACGGGTCTTCATACTTCAGAGATGTGAAGGTCAAGCACACCACAACATCAATATTAGGATCAAGGAGGATGATGTTGAGACGGTTTGAGTCTTCAGTATTGATTCCCTCCAGCATCTTGGTTTGAAAACTCAAGAGGTTAACTTCAGCCTTTGCATGATCTAACCACTGGTTAGGGTTAGGGTTAGGGTTAGGGTTAGCCTAACCCTAACCCTAACCCTAACCCTAACCCTCTGGGGACCAAAAACGCGCCCGCGCGTTTTGCTCGTTTTTTTTTTTTAGCAATGAAAATAAACACTAAATGCTCTGTTAATTTTGATCTTTCATTTTCGTGTAATACATCAATCGATCCTGTTCAGTTTCTATTTTTTTTCTGTATATTCACAATAAAAATAAAGTGTTTTGCTTTTTGACAAATAAAGAAACTTTAACATGATGCGATTTCTGCCTTCTCTCTGTCAGTGAACTCCCGTTTGAAACGCGTTCGAAAATGATCTGATAACTCTGCGAAAATTCAGTCAAACAGGCAAACAGACCCACGGGCATAAAGCTTGAGATCGCAGCTTTTAAATGAAGTAATTTATATAAAAAACAAATATTATCAGCTTCTGTAATCTGTCTAAAAAGAGAGCGATTCCAGTCGAGCTCATTACGAGCTCATTGACTTTAATTCGTTCACGCCTACTCACGGAGCGCGCTATTCATAAGATAATGTGTTAAGCCGTCTATGCAAAACAGGTAAACGCCCCCAAGCAAATGCATTAAAAGCTTCAAGTTTCATCATTCAGTCACCTGCGCGTTGGGAAGATGACACGGTACACCGGTGCGGAAGCCCTTCAGTTCGTCCTGGATACTAGCGACGAAGAGTCCACATTTTCATCAGAAGAGGAGCGCGACTACTCTGACGACGACCGTTTGTATTTTGAAGAGCGTCTTGATCCAGCCGTGGATAGAATTTCGGATGAGTAAGTATTTATTCTTACTTGCATTAGTTGACAAGCTATTCAAAACATGAGCTTACATATTATACTGGGTGGACTTGCCATCCAGAGTATTGACATTTGATATCTTCCTATATTCAACACGAACTAATGAAAGTGCATATCTATACCATGAATTTAATATCTCGTACCATTTCAACGTCAAAAATGTTTTGTTTTGTTTTTTTTGTGTACATATGCTACACCCCTTGGTTAGGAAATTTGTATTTGTATGTGTAGCCTAAATGATATGTTTAGATCATTATGTATGAAAGATAGAATTTAGAAAGTAGGCCTAGTAGGTGTTTAGATTATATTTTGACTATATAAATGCTGCCTCATTATCATTAACGATGCATGCTCGCAAATATCAGTTGTAAATGTGTGTAAATGTACTGAAATGTGTAAATATACCCAGTTAATGAAGTGCACAAATGTGTTAGGCTAATGTTTGCGGTGTGCCTCTCCGGTAATCGCCCATTGACACGCATATAGGCTTATTGCACGCGTCTAAAATTATTTACATCAGTTATTCATTATAGACTAATTCTACTATAGTTATATTTATGTAATAATATTCTTCAACTTTTTTAAAAGGAATGTAGCGTCATCACTACGTCCGCCTGCAACTCGGAGTGCGCTTAGCAACACAGTCAGAAATCAGAAAGAGTAAGTACATATTTACCCACTATTTTACAGATGTTAGTTACATTTTGTTTATACTTAGTGTTAATAATATGAGCCTGTATGACTTTATTATTTATTTTGGGAGATTGGTTGATGTTACATATGTTTTATGTTATCAGCATTGCTAAATGTCCATCAGTTATGCATGTGCTGAAATGGTACTCTGTAAAACATATGATAATAACAGTTTTTAACTTTTTTTAAAAGGAATGTAGCTTGTTCACTCTCGCCTTCCACTGCAACTCGCAGGACAGGCAGCAACGGAAATCAAAAAGAGTAAGTACATATTTACCTACTATTTTACAGATGTTAGTTACATTTTTGTTTATATACAGTACTTAGTGATGATACAAATGTAGCCTATATGTGCCTGTGTGGCTTTGCAAAAAATGTGTTGTTATGCATGCACAATATAACAATTATTGATTGGTAATGTTAATATAAAAGAGCTTATATTGTGTTGCTTTATCAGCATTGCTAAATGTCCATCAGTTATGCATGTGCTGGAATAGTACTCTGTAAAATATATGATAATAACAGTTTTTAACTTTTTTTAAAAGGAATGTAGCTTGTTCACTCTCGCCTTCCACTGCAACTCGCAGGACACGCAGCAACGGAAATCAAAAAGAGTAAGTACATATTTATCTACTATTTTACAGATGTTAGTTACATTTTTGTTTATATACTTAGTGATGATACAAATGTAGCCTATATGTGCCTGTGTGGCTTTGCAAAAAATGTGGTGTTATGCATGCACAATATAACAATTATTGATTGGTAATGTTAATATAAAAGAGCTTATATTGTGTTGCTTTATCAGCATTGCTAAATGTCCATCAGTTATGCATGTGCTGGAATAGTACTCTGTAAAATATATGATAATAACAGTTTTTAACTTTTTTTAAAAGGAATGTAGCTTGTTCACTCTCGCCTTCCACTGCAACTCGCAGGACACGCAGCAACGGAAATCAAAAAGAGTAAGTACATATTTATCTACTATTTTTTTACCTACTACTGTGGCTTTGCAAAAAATGTGTTATGCATGCACAATATTACAATTATTGATTGGTAATGTTAATATAAAAGAGCTTATATATTTTTTGTTTTATCAACATGCTGATTGCCCTGCCCTGACATGCTGATAGTACTTTGATCAACCTTTATTAACCTTTATTAATATTATTATTTTTATAGGAATGTGGCAAAGAGGGCCAAGACAAACATTCAGACGAGCAACAAGGAGTCCACTCTGTCATGGAAAACAGAGACTGACATTGATATGGTTCCACAGACTCTGAGATTCCTGCCTGCCCGGGAACTTGGACCACAGCTGAGTTCTGCTGACACACACACTCCCCAGACTCTCTTCAAAATGTTTTTTTCTGAGAATGCAGTTTCAACTCTGTGCCACAACACCAATGCTCAGGCTGCTGGTGCAATTGCAAAGGGGCGCAAATTTAAATGGACTGATGTCAGCATCAGTGAGATGTACCGCTACATTGGGCTGGTGTTTTACATGGCCATGGTGAAGGTCAGCTCCATCAAGGACTACTGGCGGCAAGACAGTCTTTTCTCTTTGCCTTTTCCTGCCACAATCATGGCAAGAGAGAGATACCGCACCATTTCATGGAATGTGCACATGAGTCACCCAGATGCAGATAAGGAGAATGACAGAAAGAGGGGCACACCTGAACATGACCGTCTTTTCAGAGTCAAACCTCTCATGGAAACTATCCGTCATGCTTGTAAATCCATCTATCATCCTAGAAGAAACTTAGCTGTGGATGAAAGAATGGTGGCATGCAAAGCACACACAGGTATGACACAGTACATGAAAGCTAAGCCAACCAGATGGGGTTTCAAGTTGTTTGTTCTTGCAGACTCCTCAAATCAACGGAGCATAAGCATTTACTGTGAGATACCTTTTGTTTTTACAAAATTACAATAAAACAGATTGAAAAACAAAACATTTGAATCTCCTCATTCTTTAAGGCTGCCTCACTCGATGGCCCATTAGCACTTGGGGGAGCGTCTATGTCACACCCCTGGTCTGAATCTCATTAATATTGATGACCCATTACCACTCCCACGCATAAACCTCTTCTGACAAAAAAACTGTTTTACAATGTTTAAATCAATGTTGTGTTTTATGTGAAAGATTAGGCAGGATGATTTTCAGATCATTTTGAAGCTAGAACTCAAAGGGACAACATCAATTAATCAAAAGTCTTGTGGACAGATATTTAATATGTGTTTTGTGGTCTTAATTCAGCAACTTTCATTTTAATTTTTTCCAAAAACCACGCATAAACATTATTCTCTTAAAAATACAAACATCTACATACACGTTGCTCGCATATTATGGTAGGCCTGTTTGTGCTATATAGAGTGATTTTACACCTTTGCCATTAACATGTTTATAAATAACTGAAAAAAGCACAAATGTCAGAGCATGTCAGAACATCTCAACGACCCCAAAAACAGCTTGGTCCCCAGAGGGTTAAAGGGGGAGCTGTTGTGGATCTTCAGGATGTCTTCCAATGAATGTTGCTCCATCTCTCCTCCTCGTATAGCAGGCAAGACCTTGGCCACTACTTTCAGGAGCACTGTTTCGTAAGTGCTAAGAGAGCCCTGAAATAAATGGAACCTCTCTTTGATGTCTTTGAAAACATTTACCCGTGTTTTTCTGGAGAGGTTGTTGCATGTCCTCTCTACTTCTCCCAGCCCCTCTATTATATCTTCAGTGTTGGAAACCAGACTTGTGCTAATTTCTCTCTCCAACTTAGCAGCTTTTGTATCCAGTAGAGAAAGAGGATAGAGCCAGACTTTTATTGGAACTGCATTCTGTGGATTCTCCTTCAGTATAGTGGGGAGCTTCTTGTACACCTCTAGGGCCTCTATGTAAGTGGTGGGGTTCTGCTCAAGGCGGACGTCACCATAAAATGTGCAGGCAATATTTTCAGCCACTTTCTTTTGAGCATCTGTCATATTTACAGCTCTGTGTCCCTTAATGGAAAATTGAGGAATCTGCTTGACCATGATATTCAGTTCTCCCTCAATCTCCTGCTTGTCTTCCTCTTCTGAAAATGTCCTATCAAACACCATGACGGCCTGAGCTCCGTATAGTACACCTGTGACCACATGAGTTGCAGTTTTCTGGTCAAAGACCTGAGGGTAGGTGATCTCCTCCCAACTGAGTCATAGTGAGCTCTTCGAATCTTGTGGTTTCACTGTAATACATTGTAACTCTGGACTGTTGGTGTGAGGATTTGGTGTCACAAAGGAACTTGGCAGATCCTCCCACCTCCACCAGCCCTCCCAAGAAGCTGGCCTTCAGGGAAGCACTCATATCCAGGAGACTGGACTTACTAGAGAGAGAGTCAGAGCTATTGAACTTCAATTCTGTCGTTGTCTGTGGATGACTGTCCAAATCTTCTCTCAATGATTTCTTATCCCACAGAGAGACACCTGAAATGAGAAATTACTTTTAGAGTTACTAGTGCAAAATGCCCGTGCAAAATCAGTTTTTGTGTGTGTTTTTAGTAATTGTTGGTTTGGTGTGTTTGAGTGCTCATTGTTACAATTACACAGCTAAAGTTCAGTGACATTTTTATTTGTGCATGGTAGAAAGCACACAGTGAACCGAGAAATCGCTATGCTTGAGCAAACAGTTTGGGAATAGGCTACTACAAATGATGCCCGCGAAAGAGACTGTGAATGCATTGAATAGGATATGTTTAGCTGGTGAATAGCATAGGCTACTATTACACAGCAGCGATAACATTAAGTGCACCAGAATGAAAAATAATATTCAGAAGTAAACAACATAGCTGACTTACAGATTCAGTTAATGATGTTTTATTAATGTAGTTCGGGATGAATACGTCAAAATAAGCTACTCTATTGCCACCTGCTGTCTACAATCAGTAATCAACAAATACTCTAGAATCACCAGCTGTCTACAATCAGTAATCAACATATCTACCCAATCAGCACGAAGGTAAACCATATATAATCACAGTCAAACCTACCTAAGGACATTCTACAGTCTTCAGAACAGGTTTCGCCTAACAGCCGCCATGTCGGAGATTGAACTCTTCCCGTCTGATGACAAATCTCTCTACTCTCAGGACTCTGCATCAATTCCAGCCACCCCAAACAATGCCATTACACCACCAGGTGCCATCGCCGAGTCTCCAGCTTCAGTGCGCGGTCACCAGCCAATCTGCACCGCTATCCATACTCCACAACGACAAAGACAGCGCTCACCTCCACCAACGAGACGCACACCTTCTTCCTCGTCCTCGTCCTCATCCTCATCCTCATCCTCATCATCCTCCTACTCACTGGCCCAGCCAACCATTCCTGCAATCGGGAAATGGACAGTGTTAGGTCTAAGGCAAGCTTTGACCAAGGCGGATGTCCATTACCCCAGACGGATGAATAAAGCCGAATTATACCAATTATACACTAACCTACAGTCAACGTGCACCCCCTTTAAACCCTCATCTCCCTCTAAGGTCTCCAATAAAGCGAAAAACAAAACCAACAAAGGTAAAACACCACGTACCTCCCAAATCCAGTATTCCTCCACAGCGAGACCGGACCACCGTCGATCATCATGTAGGGGCAGTGCGCCTTCAGCGAGCCTGGGACGGGCCCCAGATTCCGCCGCCGCTAGACCGCTATCCTCTCCGCCTTCTGCTCAGCATCACTCATTACCGGTCACTAACAGCGACCGTCTTCCCTCTAGCGTGAGGTTGCCTCCGCTAGCGGGGCAGGCGCAACCTGTTGTTACCATCCCAAATTCTCTCCACCGTTCGTGGCGTGCTGCTCCTGACGTGAGTTTGCCTCCGTTAGAATCGCGGGCCCAGACAACTCTCCCTTGTCCTTCTCCTCCGGCTACCACTAACCCTTTTTTCCAGCTGTGGCCTGCAGGAGACCCAAGTGTAAGGATGCCCCCACTAGCAGCGCAGGCCCAGTCACCTTAAGTTCCACCTCAGCTTTCTCTCTCCTTCCCGGTTGCTTTCCAAGCTCCAGGGGCCGTCGCAAACGCAAGACCATCTCCGTTTCCCACGTCGGCCCCGGATTGTCTCCCCCAAAACACGCTTCCTCAGGCAAAATCACCATTTTCTCTGTTTACAGCAACTCAGATGTCCATACCTCCAAATGCCATCGCTTTGGAACCGCCCCCTGTCTCCAGCAACATCAGAGTGCAGATTCTTTCAGAAATTCAGACAGTTGGCTCCAGAAGCAGACCCCAACCCAACGCCAGTACCTCATTATTCAGAATTGATCTTCCCGTAAACCACTCCTTGAGACCACATCTCGACGCATTTCTTGATTCTATTTTCCAAGCCTTTTCCCCCAGAACTCTCCAATCATATTTAACAGCTTGGAGATGTTTTAAAACCTTTCATTTAATTTTTAACCTACCCTTCCGGGATGTCTCTCTGCTCACAATTATATAGTTTGTCTCCTACCTCAACACAGCAAAAAAACTCCACGTTGGTTCCATTAAAGGCTATTTAAGTGGAATCCAATTTTTCCACAAATTAATTTTCGGCTCACCCTCTCCTGCTTTAACAAACTCACAGACATCATTGCTTATTAACCCCCCGGGGTCGGCCGTATCGCCGGCGATACCAGCTCGCTTTTTTTTTTTTCAGTTCAAAAGAGATTAATTTTGCTCTGTTGACTTTGATATTACAAACACGTTTCATACATCAATCGATTCTGTTAAATGTGTATTATTTTTGTGTATACTCACAATAAAAACAAAGTGTTTTGCTTTTTGCCAAATAAAGAAAAATAAACACGAAGCGAGTTCTGCCTTCTCTCTGTCAGTGTAGTCCATTCTGAAACGCGTCAGAAAATGAACCATAACTGAGCGAATACTCAGTCAAACAGGCATACAGACACACAGGCATGAAGCTTGAATTCTCTTCTTTTAAATGAAGTCATTTATATAAAAAAAAAATATTCTCAGTTCATGTAATCTGTAAGAAAAGAGCGAGATGTCAGTCGTTCTCATCTCAGCTCATTACGTTTTAATCTGCCCCGCCCACAGAGAGCGCTATTCAAACGCAAATTACTGAGGCGATCCCATACAAACTGAGAACGCCCACATATCAGCTCGAGAAAACACAAGTTTAATCAGATCATTGTAATTGTTTACACTGTCTCGCAGCGCTGTGAGGAATAATAATAATGGAAAATGTACCTCAGAAGTGCTGGTATTTCGAGGAGTAACGGATGGAATACTGTAGTAAGTTTTTTTCATTCTCAAGTAAATCGCGTTTCTGTCTGTGTGTGAATGAATGAACGGCAGAGATGCGCTGTTTACCACAACTCACAAAAAGACGGTTTAAATTTGAATTGCGTTTCTGTGTGTGAATGAATGATCTGCTTTTAGCAAACTATTTTGCTATACTGAGTAAAAATCGACTGAAATATGTTGAAATAAAATGTATTTGTATAAGCAACGTATTAAACTGCAAATTAACATTTATATTCCTTATAATAAAAACGAAAGACCTATGTTACAGACAAATGAAAGACAACATTTCGTTGATTAGTTTTGGATAGATTACACATTTTTACTGTAAAATATCTGCCACCTCAAATAAGCTTTTGTTTGCCAATTTTTGCTAATATGTTAAATATAGTATGTTTTGTCAATGAAGGCTATATTCGAAGTAATGAATCCTTAAACCATGCTAATGCAATTCCACTAATGCCAACATCATTTTCGAGTCTATTTAAAAGAATGTTGTGGTCAATAGTATCAAATGCAGCACTAAGATCGAGTAACACTAATAGCGAGATACAACCACAATCGGATGATAAGAGCAAATCATTTGTAACTCTGATGAGAGCTGTCTCAGTACTATGGTACAGTCTAAATCATGACTGAAAATCCTCACAGATATAATTTCTTTCTAAATAAGAACATAGTTGTGAGGATACCGCCTTTTCAATGTTCATCTTTGACAGAAAAGGTAGATTCGAGTTCGGCCTGTAATTGACTAATTCTGTACGATCAAGTTGCGGTTTTTTAACAAGCTTACAGGCTTCCGTACGTGGACCGCGTGTTCTGGGATTTTTAACGGTTCGATTCTCTCAAGTCTGTATTCAATGCATCCTCGATATCAAGAACTCATCCGGGTTCTTTCATGCGCCCTCTGTATTTCCGTTCTTCAGTATTGGAATTGAACTTCGACAGTTGATGATGATGTAGTACGAGAACACAAGGACACATGATCGCTTAAAGCGACACTATGTAACTTTTCAACCTTCATAATATATTTCCAAGATCCTTGTGATGGTACATCGACTTACAATAGGTTGAATGACACGTCTGCCATAGCCTGACAGGGTCTGTATCGCTTTTACTGGCACTATGTAACTTCGGTGTTCGGGTAGTAACAAGAGCACAAAAAAGAACTACAAAATTCGACTGCTTTACGGCATACGTCACTTCCCCCACCACTTCGTCAAATTTGGACGTGAGAGGCCAACCAGCGTTTGTTTTCGGCTTTCGTGCGTATGTTTTTGTCATGGGGGCTGTTTACACCTGGCCACTTAATGCGTTTTCTCAGATCGGATAGCTATCCGATCGTGAAAAGTCCAGGTTTAAATGCCCTCCGAAACGCATTTGAGATGGATTTGAATCCGATCCCTTAAACCACTTCAGGAGGAGATCTGAGACGCATTCCAGACGAAACTGGACAAGTGTAAATGCATATGGTTTTTGAAACCACATATGTAAATTGTACTCCTACCAAAAATGCTAAAAAAAAACAAACAAAAAAAACGTGTGAGAGCGTTGTATAGGCTATATGTTATATCCAGATTAGAGCTGTAATCGGGCCTTAAAAGTTCGGCCCGAAAAGGCCCGAGCCCGACAGAGTTTGGCCCGAGCCCGACAAGTACATTTTGATTGACAGCTTTTTAAAAGCCTGAACCCGTTTACAGCCCGACTGTCCAAAAGGCCGTCTATCAGCAGTGATAAGAGTGTCGGAGAATAGCGCGGACACGCGCTTCACACCGCGAGCCGGCACACGCACCACTCGGCGGAAAAGGGAGAGAAAGGAAAAAAGAGACTGCGCCGCACGCACACAGCTTTGTCTTTCGTAAAACAAAGGAGTAATTTATACATTTTTTAACATCATTTATTCATGACTAACGGAGGCTAGAGGCCACTTGGAAGTTGGAACAAAGAAATAAAATAAGTCCTCCAGAGACCAGCCTCCATTTCACCTCCTCAAGATCCATTTTCACGCTAATCTAAACACATCACCTGACCGCTCATTTACCACGCAACCCGAAGCGCGAGCCCGAGCCCGGCCCGAGCCCGTGTAAAATAATAGAAATTAAGACCGAACCCGACCAAACCCGTCGGGTCCCGTCGGGTCCCGTCGGGTTCGGGCAAAGATCTTCAGCTCTAATCCAGATATGACGACGCGCTGGAACACGCATCACCGCAGATGAGCAACTGCATCAAGCCAACGTGCAAACTATCGCAAATCAAAGTGAAAGTAAGTCGCAGACGCTTATCACACAATCTTCATCATTAAAAGTAAAGAAACGAAATTATCTACCAGGGCTGTTACTGCTCTCTCTTATTGCGGTCTTTGATTTTGAAATTTTAGCTGATGATCTATAAAATGCAGCTCATATCTGTTGCTTTCGGAGACGTGAACTCCATTAAATCTGCATAAAGCGCAAGAATTGAAGATCGAATTTAAATCCGTTTCGCAAAAATACATTTATGTGACCAGGTGTAAATGGAATCGTTTTGATAAATCAGATAGCTATGCCTCACGAATTAGTTTGCCAGCTGAACTCAGGTGTTGTGAGGTGTATTTATCACGTAGTCCTGAGGGATTTCAGAGGACGCTGTTGACGTTGATTCCTGCGATTATCATGAGAACAGCTTTCAATATCTCACATAATTATCATAAATAAGCCTAACGTAGAGGTTGTAAATAGTGTAAACGAGCACAATTTGCAAACTATTATGATTAATTGCAATAATCATGTCTAATGACATCATAACGGCCAATGTTATGAAATAATGCGACGTACATTTAACTTAATTGATGTTATCTGGCATTTTGTAATGTTTACATTCCAATAAAAACAACACAAATTAAATTATACAGTAGGCCTAGACTATAGACTATTTACTTGTGATTTAGCTGCAATCATGTAAAAATGTTATAATATAATTTACGACAGTGCAAGTATTCCACAGCGACTCTAGGGGTCGCTGTTTGACAAAAACACAATTTCTACTTAGTGTGGCTTTAAGAACGCATACTGAGAAACAGCCATTAAGAACTAATAATTTTTGCAATGGTAACAAACAAAGGACACAGGAACTAAACACAAGAGAACACAGAAACAATAGGAATAGAAAATAACTTCAACCTTAAAGTCCTTCAGACAGGAATCATGACACATGTGTTGTGTGTTTTATTTCAGAGTCAGTTCAGAGGAGAAGATGGAATGATTTGAGAGTGATTCACCTGCTGAACTAGCCTAGAAATCTAGACGCACCCTAGCGGCAGCAAAATTATTTTGCAGCCAGGGTGGGTCTAGCAACTCTCAATAGACCTTTTTGCTGCAAAAACCTAAATTGGGTCAGGCCAATCACGTCGTGTATAGAGTAGGCGGGGGCGGGCTTAACATATGACGACAGAGTTGCGACGGTTCCTGCCACTTGAAAACAAAGAATGACGGCTGCTGCGGATGGAGAACAGCGGTCTTTCGAATCGGCTTTGGCCGCAACTCTGGAGGACTTGGAGTTAAGTTTTTCTTTGAGAAAAGAACAAAGAACGGCACTTAAGTCATTCTTAAAAAAAGGAAGATGTGTTCGTAGTTTTGTCGGCCAGATTTAAAAGTTGAATCTATCAACTAACGTTAGCTCCGCTGTTGGGAAAACGCTCTGGTTGGTTGAAGCGCTGTCCTATTGTGTGCAGAGGGAATTTGAAAGACAGCCGTTTATCCCACCCATCAGATTGACCGTGTCTATGGTGAGTTGCCAGACTAAACATCTTGATGTACGTCTGGCTTGCCAGGCTACTGCTGAACACAATCACACACAAGAATGCGCATTAAATATACCATTTCTGTCATCTTTATTGTGACTCTGGTCATCATAGAAAAGGAAAACAACATTATTTCAAAGTAGGTGCTTCTCTCAATCTCCTCTATTTATTCTTCCGTATGTGTGAATAACAGTCAAAGAGCACTTTAAAATCAAAAGTTGTCTGGTGTTTTTCATTTTTCAATTTCTATTAAAGGGATATTTCACCCAAAAATGATCATTCTGTCTCATCATGCGGTTCCAAACCCGTTTGGCTTTCATTCTTCTGTGCAACACAAAAGAAGATATTTTGAGGCTGTTGGGAACCAAACTAAACTTGTTATCATTGTATGGACAAAAACCTCCCCAAAATCTCTCTGTGTTTTGCAGATAAGAGAACATCACATATGCTTGGAAGGACATGAGGGAGAGTAAATTATGACAGAATGATCATTTTTGGGTGAACTGACCTTTTAGCACTAATAGCGACTATCACGGTTTCTTCTGACTCTTTCAGGGTGTCTGATAAACTGAGCACACAACTAACCCCGCTTCTGCTCGGCCCGTCTCTGTCCGCTCCACACAACGCCTCGGCAGACCAACACCTGGATCATCTTCTGGAGAACGCCTCGGTTGACCAACACGAGGATCATCTTCTGGAGAACTCGACCTGGTCCATCCAGCAGAGCGTGTCTCCAGCGTCTGCGTCAGGAGGACAGAAACACATTCTTCTGCTGGCCACCACTCGCACAGGCTCCTCTTTCGTTGGGGAGTTCTTCAACCAGCAGGGATCAAACATGTTTTACCTGTTCGAGCCGCTGTGGCATGTGGAGCGCATGCTATCGGTCGAGTCTGGCGGGACGAATGCCTCAGTTGCTGGGCCGGCGTATCGTGACGTTCTGCATCAGCTGTTCCTCTGTGAGTTCTCACTGCTGGAGAGCTTCATCGAGCCAGCACCACAGGATCATGTGACGGCTTCGCTCTTCCGCCGTGAGTCCAGCCAGTCGCTGTGTGAGGATCCCGTCTGCACGCCGTTAGTGAGGAAAGCGTTTGAGCACTACCACTGTCGCATGTGGCGCTGCGGGCCGCTAAACCTGACGCTGGCCACTCAGTCCTGCAAGCAGAAGGAGCATCACGCCATTAAATCCGTCCGCGTGCGACAGCTAGAGACGCTACGTCCGCTAGCTGAGGATCCCAGACTCGACATGAAGTTCATCCAGCTAGTCAGGGACCCTCGCGCAGTTCTCGCCTCTCGAATGGTTGCCTTCTCCAGCAAGTACAAGATCTGGAAGAGGTGGGCCGTGGACGAAGACCTTCCAGTGGACGAGGACGAAGTGAGAAAACTCAAAGGAAACTGCGACAACATCCGTATGTCTGCTGAGATCGGACTCAAACAGCCACCATGGCTTCGCGGACGCTACATGCTGGTGCGCTACGAGGACATTGCACGATTCCCAATGCACAAAGCTACAGAGATGTACAGCTTTATAGGCATTCCCTTCACCGTAACGGTGGAAGAGTGGATCCTACAAAATACTCAAGCATCTAAGGAGGTCAGTGGAGTTTATTCCACCCAGAAAAACTCCTCTGAACAGGTGGAGAAATGGAGGTTCAACATTCCCTTCAAACTGGTTCAGCTGGTGCAGAAAGTGTGCGGCCCCACCATGACTCTGTTTGGCTACAAGTTTGCGGAAAACAAAGACATGTTGATCGATAAATCAATAAGCCTGATCGAAGAGAGAACATTCTTATGATACTACTCAGACTTCATGAAGGAGACTGCTGAGATATTTGAGGATCAGGGCTTGACATTAACACCCACCAAATGCGGGTGGATTTCAGCAGTGGCGAATAACGCAGTCACTCCTACTAGACACTTTTTTTTGTCCCTAACCCTAACCCATACATATGATACTGAAATATCTAAAACTCTTCCAATACAAATTTTCTGCAGAATAGACACACGATACCAGCTGAGTTTTCTCGCTCTCTCGTCTCTCTGACAGCGAGTTACACACAAACCCGCCTCCCCTCACTCACTCGTTTCATTTGCTCCGGATAAATTTTGTTTTAAATATTTTAAGTAAATATTGTTGGTGTTACAAAGCTTGAATTTTGGCGTGGGATTGTGTGTATTGTACATACTTTGAATCATTCCCACAGATTTTGTGCTCAGACCCAACTAAGGATCCGTGCGTCAGGTCTTAAAGTACCTGCCATAAAGTCCACTGCAATTGACTGAAATTTCCAGCTTTCCGTGTTTTCACTGTTATACGATAGGGGGTGCTATTACACAACTTTTGAAAGAGTACTGAATCTCTGGATCAAAACACAGGCGAAGAAGAAGCAGAAACAAGCGATAGCATATGTAAGCGTATGCATTTGTAAAATAACTTGACCATCAACATTAAACAGCATATAAATCAAAACTTCCTAATGTTACTGAATGAAATGTCGACCCAGGACAAGATACAGGACTGTGAAGCTCTAAGGTGTTGATGGACTTGATCTACTCCATCTGTGTTTGATCATCGCTTTGAATCTGATCTGGATGGATTCTTTGACAAAAATGTCAATTTTTACACCTTTTTGCTCAAAATGTTGCTTTTTTTAATTAAACTTACCCACATTCAAGTGTTGATAAAAAAGGAATGCATGAAGTTAGAATAAAACATTTATTTTTTCAAAATATTCTGGGGGCAATGAAACTTGTGTGAAAATGATAAAAAATGCTGGTGATGGCTGGCAATTTTTTTTAACATTTTGTCAGGGAAAGAGCTAATATACCATTTGCCAAATTATGAGTTAATATTCCCCCATGGTATCGATGTCAAAATGGTGGCCAGTGAAAATGCAGAGTGGACAGTAACTTTGGAAAACCACTTGCCAGAGTGGCTGGTGAGCAAAAAAGTGAATGTCAAGCCCTGTGTAGGATGTTTGTGACATTATTGAAACATTATGCGAAAAATTTATTACATAACTTCCTTAAAGGGTAACTAAACCCTAAACCAACTTTTTTTAGTTAATGATCTGTAAGAATGGGGCTTTATTAGTGCTGTTCATTGATTCAAGTAATTTTTTTGACATTTGTGCTGCTTGCTGCAGCATCTGGATCAGTTGGAGAGGTTTGACTGATGCTGGAAGGCCTGCCAGGAGAGCATTACAATAGTCCAGTCTGGATAGAACAAGAGCTTAGACAAGGAGTTGTGTGGCTCCGATAGGAAGGGCCGGATCTTTCTGGTGTTGTATAAGGCAAATCAGCAGGATTGCATGGTTTGGCTGAAACCATAAGCAGTTTTGTCTTGGCAAGGTTAAATTGAAGGTGAAGGTCATTCATCCAGCAAGAATTTTCCATCAGGTAGGCTGAGATGCGAGCAGCAACCGTCAGATCCTCTGGCTGGAATGAAAGGTAGAGATATGTGTCATTAAGTGATAGGAAAACCCATGTTTCTAAATGACAGAGCCTAGTTACAATACAAAAAAAAAGAAAAAGATAATAGATGGGTGGAATCTAACACAATCGTGGTCTTACTGAAGCAAAACCAAACCTTGTGCAGCTCCAGTGGCCTCACAAGGTTCAAATGAATATTCACATGGGAAAATATAGTATAAAACAAATTAAATTTTCTGCCACTTTTAGTGCAATCATATGGAATCAGAAGACTCGGCCATTACAATATTTTAAATTACTTCTTCCCATACCTTGTTTGCCATGATCATTCTGCTTTCCACTTGACCTGAAATCACACACAATTTTTTTTTTTTTAACACAGTATTACATTTGCACATGTCAGAATATAGCTATGTTTCCATCAACACGTTTTTATCCGAATTATGTGATATTGAATGAAAAATGCCTTATGGAAACAGTAAAATTCGATGGAATTTCTTGAATATCGACTAAAATGAAATACGGTCGGTCTCATCGGATTTTATCTTGATCGATATACGGTTTATGCGATAAACGCTGATGGAAACGTTATTTGCCGAATAAATAATGGATTGCGATTAAGTATTAGGTCATTTTATGGGTACAACCCGCCACAAAAGAAGAAGTTTTAGTTAATTTCCGCCCAGTTTGCACCCATTATAGGCTACATTCTGGTTTGCACACATGGCCGGTGTCAACAAAGTGGACAAACGAGGAGATGAGATACTTTTTGAATTTAATTTAACAGAAAAATAAAACGGCTATTATAGCAACAATCTAAGAAATGCCATAATAGTCAAATAATGTCGCTATCAGCTGTCACATAAGCACCTAGAGTCCTGCAATGGGTTGGGTACCCGCATAAAAGTGGCTAAAATGGGTGGATTGTGACATTCCTAAAATTCACAGGCGGGGATGCGGGCGGATAATGAACTCCTTGCGGGCGGGTAGCGGATGAAAAATATGTGCAATATTTGTATGTCTAAATTGCCATTACACACTCGCAAATATGTGTTTTGGGCATCCTTAAAAATATTCTTGTTTGCCGTTACCCGACCGATCCTGTCAATTTAGGACCGACCCAATAAATTTTTTTCCCCTTTTAGTCCGACCGACTGGCCGGTTGTAAACTTGCGTTGAGATCGACCGATTTATTTTTTTACTCTTCAAACAACTAATACAAATGCAATAAAATAATATTAATTATATTTTAGTAGGCCTAAGTATTGTGTATATAAATTGCCCATAGCCTATATAGGCCTACAAACGTAGGCTACGCTCTTTCTTTTAAATAAAAACCCGTCAAGCAAAATAATATTCAATGATTGTAGGGCAGGCTAATAAGCCTATGTGTTGTAGCCCAGTCATTAAAAAACGATTTAGTTTCATATTCATGTTTAAATAAAATAATATATATATATTTTTATTTTTTATTTCATGTTGATTATATGAAAAGTGAAAAAAGCATGAATAAGATAAGATGATCCCGAATATCGGGAGACAAATGGAGTGGGCAGACATGATTTTGACCACTTTATTAAGTTTGTTTTTGTAGAAAGACTTTCTTTAAAGTGAATTTCGTTTTGTATTAATTGTAATCAATTTTAATCAATGTTTAATCAACCATTTTCCTGGATTTAATACATAAGAGCTAAATATAGCAGTATAAATATAATCAGGACACGGAGAGGCGCCCGCGCGTGAACTGGAGGTAGCCTAGGCTACTTGAATGGCCCAAAACAAAGCGCACTTTAGCGCTCATTAGCCCATTCATGAGGCTATTGTGATGTTGAGAGAGGTGCGAGATAAAAAATAAAGCACTTTAAATGGAATGATTTTAGCTTGTGTGCGATTTATCGCGGGCACGGGTCAGATCTGGTGCTGAACTTTGCGGGTACGGGCGGGGGCGGGTCTCCAAAAATGGACCCGTGCAGGACTCTGCACTATTACAACTTGTGCAATATTGATCATTTGTTGGTAGATGGCGCGATCCATTTTGTCTAGCAAAACTTTGTTCGCAAATGTTTGCTTGAATGTTGTGTGATTCAGTGCGAAAATGAATGGAAACACCTTAAAATGTCTCAAATCAATTCGATATACCAATTTGATCGCAAAACAGCATGTGACGTCATTACGCACAGGTTTTTATTCACTTTAAAGCCGTTTGATGGAAACACACTTTCACCAGCTTTATTCGCATGATTTTTTTTACCGAACTTCAGATAATTCGATTGACAAGTTGATGGAAACATAGCTTATGTTCCACTGGGACAATGCAAAACCTCAACTGACGTGTTGGCAAGCATGCAGCCAGAATATGCAATTTATCATGTGGTGTTCATATTCTAGCCTCATGTGTTTTCCTGTATCATCAACAAGTACATTATTTACTGAATTCGTTTTCTTAACGGTCTTGATAGCCATGTTAACCCTTGTGAAAATTAACTATGGTTAACCAAAAAAAAACTGTGGTTATTAAAAATGGTAATAAAATCCGCCAAAAACGTGGTCACTATTTTTTAAGAGAAGAGTTTTCAGCTTCCAGACAGTGTTTAAAAATGTCCCGCCATTTAAGAGATTGATTTACTGACAGATACTATCGCGTATTAACAAAGATTTTATACACAATTAAACGGACTTTATGTATAACAAGTCTACGAAAGCTTGTTTTAGGTCTTTTTTGAGGTGTGGGTTCAACTGATCTTTCTTAAAACAGATGGGAAATGTAAAGATGCATGCTACATTTTCAGTGTTTTGCCTCCAGCTCTCGCCAGTTAACTGAACATCATTTAAAATGCTAACGTTAGCTTGAAAACTGTAACGTAAACTTAACACAAATGTAATATAAAATATCGTTCACATGCAGACTCTTACCTCAGCCGGTGATCGGTTGGCATGATGTCCGCTGTGACGAACCAGGCTCACTGAAAAGTGCGTTATTTCCGAAGAATCCAAACCAATAACATTATATAGATCAGTGATCCAAACAGACTGACTGACAACAGGACTCCTGCTCACGGCTGCTCTCGACGAATACGATTGCTTTGAACCACTGTTAATCTCACAATCCACTTCACGAGAGTAGACTGAATTCAAATCTCCCGCTTGCCCTTGATACAGATCCAAAGTCGACTGATCAGCTAACTGTTGTGGGCGGGACTAAACAGCGGAAACGTAATGGCGGCGAATTTGAATCTGCGTCATCGCGTGGGCGCACACGCACACACACACACACAAAGCCCTGAATGTGCAGCAACGGAGATTTGGAAAAATATTAATAAAATATACATGAAATTATGGGAGAATAAGACAATGAAATAATGATCAAAATGAGCATCTATTTGCAAGACAAGATTAAAAGACTATATGCAATAAAAAAGAATTCAATACAGGTCTACTGTAGCCTATGTAGGGTAGGCTACTGTATGTACAAATACTATTATTTAACCTTAAAAAAAACTCACTTTAACCCCCACATGCTTAATAATCTGTAAGGACAACATATTGAATAGATGCAGATTTCTTCAGTTATACCTTCTTTTCTTTGTTTTCTAATTTCACAGAAAAAAATCTGTAAAATATTACTTTGTAAAAATACAGACAAGTTCCTTTTAAAAAACGTAAAATTGATGTAAAACCAAAATACAAGCAAGCAATTACCTGTAAATTTAATAGTGGACCTTTAAATTACAGCAAATATCTGTAAAATAACAGGCATTCACTATAATGAAAAAACGGTAAAATTCTGTAAAAAAAATACAGACCATTACCTGTAAAATTACACTTTTTTTTACAGTGTAGGCAACATAAATAAAACCCCAAAATGTAGAAATTTACATTATTTATTTACTTAAGAACAATCAAATAGTACAAGAACAAAAATAAGACAAAAAACTGAACAGAAAAAAAAACAATTTATCTTTTTGATCAGCTCCGTGAGCTTCGAATTGATGGATGTGCCTATCTGAGCTAGGCATCATGTATAACAGTTGCCAAAGTGAGATATGAGCTACAAAATGACCATCCTGCCATGAGCTATATAGGAGACTTATCTTGTATGTACATATAGGGCTTATATGTATATATAAAGAAGCAATACAGGAGACCTATATGGCCTGTATATGCACATATATGCACCTCAATTTTGCCTATATATGGCATATATACGCATATATGCAGCATATATATTATCATATATGTGCATATATGCTGTATATATGCAGCACATATGCTGTATATATGCAGCATATATGTGCATATAAACTGCATATAGGTTTCATATATGCGCATATATCCTCATATAGATTCTTTCCATGTGGGATCAGTTTTTCCATTGAAGTGTAACAAAGTTTGATGATTAATCCGATTGTAACAATTTACATTTTATCTGCTTCTGCTTTTAATTACCATTGATACTTTTACATTTAATCATTCAGCAAATTATTTTATCCTAAACGAATTACAAATGAGGAAGATAGCATGCAATTTGATAGAAAAGTCACAATATTCTTTGTACACAATGTCAAGTTAAAAGTAAAATCAAGATTACAAAAAAAAACTAGATAGGTGGAACTCAGAAATGAAGAGGGAGACCGTGTTTAATGGTTGATGGGAATTTTAACAAAATTTAGCAAAGAAAAGGCAACTGTTATTCTGTCACAGAGTCAGAGTACTTGCATCCTTGTGAGACCTGTAACCATAACTGACTCATTTACAACTAAGGGGAATTCATGAAAGACAGTATTTGTCAGATAATTAATAACCAATATGCTCTGTGTCTTAAAGCATAACAGAAGGGAACAGATCCAACCATGTTGTAATGATTCACATAGAACAACTGTAATAGCTACAGTCGAGTTTCACTCATTCCCACATTTGTCCTCAGTTGTACAGTAAGTGATGTCAAACCTCAGGACTGGCCCGCGTCTGAGAATGAGGCATCCGGAGAGAGAAAATAGCCACACGCACCTGAGCTTGACTGAGTATATAAACAATACTATTGATTCACCTGGTTTTATAAGAGTTTCCCTCAGGTTAAAACTTCCCCGTCATAAAGTTTTTACCAAAAGAATGAAAAGCAGCCCTAAAGCAGCAAAAAAGAAATGACATGGACCAGACTTGAAAACCACAAATGTTTTTTGTTCAGACATCTCAAGGAATTTTTTTTAGCTGCCTCCTTTTCTCTGTTTGTCTTTTTGCTCAGAATAGATTTTGCTGCAAACATTTCACATTCCTTTGTGTGTGTGTGGCAAATGCCATGCCACTGTTTGGAGTGTTAGTGTCTACTTCATGCCCAAAGTTAGTGAATACATCCGTTACTGTATCTCCCTGTAACTCTCAGTTTAGAATATTTTTTAAAGGGGTCATATAATGTCATTTTTGTACAAGCTAATATGATTCTTTAGGGTCTAAATTAAAAGTTTCTAATATACTTTAATTAAAAATTCTCATTAGTATTGTAAGAAAACACTCATTTTACCTGGTCAAAAACAGCTCTGTTTTCAGCATGCCGTTTAAGTGCATGTGTCTTTAAATGATTATGAGCTTTGCTCACCCCGCCCCTCTGTTCTGTGCGCACACCGTAACACAATAACACAATAACACAATAACCATAACGCGTTGTTCATTATAAACATGGGATTATGAATTATATTGAGAACGTCATACAAAGAAAACATGCTGTAATGTACCCTGAGTGCAAACAGCCGCATTCATCGTGAAGCGTGCAGCAAGCGCTTTGCAAAGATTAATATAAAGATTAATATAAAGGTCAATAAAACGTTACACTCACTTCAGTTCTTCTGGAGGTGCAGCAGGAACACGAATAGTTGGTACTGATCATTTTTTCAGGAGCAGCTTCTTAGCAAATAACCAGCTTTATACTGACCCTCGTTTGTAAAGCAGTCTGGTGAAATGATTCGCGCAAACATGAAAGCATTGACGTTGATCGTGGGGAATATTCCCTTCGAAAACAAACTCAGCCACTGCGTCTTTAGCTGTATGGATTTAGGAACATCAACTTGATGCTGTGTTCGTTATTGCACCGAAGAACAGAACACCACAATCGCTTAGATGCCATTCTACTCAGTGCTCCAGCGTATCAACAATGATGCGCCGGTCCGCGCTGGCTATGATTGACAGCTCGCTCACGAGGGCGCGAGGGCGGGTCTGTGTTGAAACGCTCCTGTCAATCAACCATCGTGGGAGGGGCGTCGATTTTGCGACGTCACAAAATCGAACAGCTTGATTTGAGATGGGAGGAAACATATAAGAAGATTTAAAAAAAAACACTGGATGGATTTTTATTATTTTATGATGGTTGTGTACAGGCACTGCCAACACACATTTCAGTACAAATCAGCTTGTAAAAGTGCATGTACCATTATATGACCCCTTTAAAGCACAGGAAAAACACAACCTCTCCCTGCAAAGTATTTAATCTGCAGTCTGTTTGTTCCATAAGTGTATTGTACTGTCTTTGAGGTCCTGAAGAGTTGATGTTCAGAAATGAACTAAAGCAAAGCAGGGTCAGTATCATAACTTTATCAAAGTTTAGTTTTATGTGATGAACTATGAGAGTTTTTAAATGTTTTTGTACTGAACCAACACACACATTATTCACTACCTTATTGCTACTCCAGCAAAGTTTGTGCAAAGAGATTTTTTTTCCTGATTAATTGCTCAGTGTTGATCTGAAGTCAACTACTCCATGCTTACTTACAGTCCCCCTGCAGTCAATAGTTTTATCCCTTAAAACTCATCTTTGATCACCAAAATGACACATAAAAAAAATACAAAATCCAGTGAAAATAATTATCTCATTCCTTAAAATAGCTTGAATGTAGCTCTACATCCTTACTTAATTTATATGCGGATTCATGAATATGCAAATAAGCCCTGCCTCCACTCACAGCAGTTCAGAATACCTGATCCACTCGCTCATCTTTACTATAGTAAACGCTGCTCGATGGGAAGTGGCAGTGGCGGTTCTAGACCACAGTAACTGGGGGGGCCAGGCAGGGGCCACTTGTGCTTTTAGGGGGCACACCTTTAACATTCATCTTAACCTATTTTCAGTATTATTTCAAGTCATTTTTCACCATGTCATGCATGACTGCAATCTCTAGAAAAAACAAATAAATGATAAGCTAATAAAACAATTTCAATTCAAATGAATGTTTCATTATGTTTAATTGTAGTGTGATATAATGATCAATAATAACACATTTTTAGCATCTAAGCACATCTAGGCACTTTTTTACACCTGGGGTGGGCGATATGGCAATAATATCATATCACATATTATTTTTATTTTTTTCAGGAAAATCACGATTTTATCACGATTCTTTTTTCATGTTGGTTTTACTATTTTGCATGTGACTGAGCATTACAGCCAAACTAATGTCCCTATTTTAAAAGCAAAGCCTTAAATATAGGTAACAAAATATAAAATAAAAAAGAATTCAGTTCAGTTCAGTTCAGTTCGAGTTTATTTATCCCTTAGGAAATTGGTTTTGCACAGGTGCTGCACATCACAAAAAACACTCACATAGCAAACACTCACATAATAAACACTCATGATTATGGCCAGTTCTAATGTGGTACCTAAAAGAAACAGGTCTATTTGATAGAATTTAAGATCAACCAAGAATAAACCTTTTTATATATATATATCTATATAAGTGTCTAAATCCGCATTGAAGCTCCACACCCCAAACAGTTGGTGGCGGTAATGCACCAAATTGGTATGACAACCGCAAATAAATTTAAAGAAGAAGAAGAAGATGCTCTGGGTTTTTAATTAGATCCAGCAAGTCCTAATCACTAGAATATTACTATATAGCATAGTTATGGGAGAAACAAAGCTTTTCTAAACTCTGAATCAATTGAACCAAATGCTTCACAAAATAATTCACCGTTGCAAAGTTCTCAGAACGGCCACAAGATGGCCTGCTGGTCAAAATGGTTTATGCAATGAAAACAAATAACAAATAATTAAATACCATTAAATATGAAATATTCTGTGAAATTTGTGTTCTTTAATTAATAACACATGCTTGTTTTGTGTGTTATTAGGCACGGGTTAGAAAACTAGGTCAATCAGATGAGTAAAATATCATTTAAATTTTTTTGGTTAAATTTATAAAAAATTTACCTAAATTATAAAACTGACAAGATCAGGTAAAACCATTAGATTGCCTTTCATGAGTTGCAATATCAATCAGCATAACGAGCTGTTTGTACAGCTAAATATAAAAGGATGACTTCAGAAGACTTGCACATTCTAATTACAAATGACCCTTGTTGTGTTCATGTGTTGTATAATGATATAATGTGTGAGAACAGAAGTGAAAAGTGTAAACAAGATGGATTAAGTTCACTATGTCTGTCTAGTGTCTAGTATATCTGACAGATACCACAGCCGTGCCTGCTCTTGATTTTAATATAAGGACTAAATTACTAAATGAGAGGGTTTAATGAGACTCTGACATATCCAGTTTAATAACTTTAGTCCCTTCTCCGTGAGGTCTTCAGTTTACATGTGGCACAGTGTTGAAGACACTGAGGAAAATCACAGCAACACAATGACATATTCAGAGCCTTGTGAGAATCATGTGATGCAAGACATCAGATGACAATGATTTCTCTGTGATGAAAATCTAATTTTTTATGTTGTTTATATGTTTATGTGGTGTTTTAAATATGCCTTAAGACAAACCATGTGCAAATTCATCAGTCAAAACCACTGATGATATTTTTTCTCCTTAAAACTGCAGTTTAACAAAAACGCGATTTGAAATTGCCCGTTCTCAACATCACAAGCATGTTGTAACCAATCCCGTCGCGAGGGGGGCGGGGCTTTAGCACATCATTAACTATTCTCTGAAGCAGAGAAGCAGATTATCCCAGTATATTTTTCTGTTGATATGAAAAATCGGGTACATTTAGCAATAAAGCAGGTCAATTATGAATATGATGTATATTACAATGTTATGATGAACTATATGCCTTTCTCCACTGACGTTATGAGTTGTTCAAAGTGTTTCTAAAAATACAGATTTTTAGAAGGCAGTTGTCTGCAACACATTATTAGCATTTTGATAACATAATCAAGCAAAAACCTAATCATATTATTTACCGTTATGTGTCCAACGTTGTAAAGAGCGATACATAAAACGCATTACCATTCTGATACATCAACTTTGTAGACGACCCTGTATAATTCACTCTTCCACTTCTTTTTCTGAATCAATTTCTGGTTCAAACATATATGGCTGAATTAACCCAGTATTTCCACTTCCCAGTGGCGGTTCTAGGGGGGGGCCCGGGGGGGCCAGTGCCCCCGTGTCACCAAGCTTGGCCCCCCCTCTGGCCCCCCTAAATTTGGAATCGTAAAATCACACCAAACAACTGCGCATTTTATCAGTTGCGGCGCCTTCATCTATAGGCTACACTGCAGCACGACGTATATTCACATCAAATGTTAACGCAGAGGAACGGGACACTGCAGTTCACAAAAGTTCATTATTTGCATGTGCTTTAAAGCCTTGCCGGTTAAACATGTCATTCGCTGCTGATGCGCTGTTCAAATATGCGCTTTACTGAGCGCGTACACTCGACGCGCACATGCACTAAAAGCCTGTTACTGGACTAAGTTATCTTTTGAGTCTTATATTGCGCTAATACTGTCAAATACAGACAATGTTTACATAAACAAAGTTGGTTATGTCTAAAGTGAAAGCAAACAGAGAAAATTGATTAAAATCTGCTTGTCATATGCGTGTATATTAGACGCGTCGCGTGCAGTTCTTAAAGAGACAGTAGCCCTAATAATAAACATGCTGCCGCTTGTCCTTAACCCTCTGGGCGCCACGGTCGAGTTTACTCGACAAGATGCGGCACTGAATAAAACGGCCGATTTTGTCAAATAGGGTGTCAAATTTCGTTCGACCTCCCCTCCACTAGTTGGCAGACATGTCATACTTCATCCCCGACTCAAAAAAAAGTCATGCTTCTATACAAAATATTCGAGCTAGAGCGCATTGAATCAGTGCGAACAAAAGCGGAGCTAGTGTGCGAGTGAGCCATTTCATCAGAGCAATATTGTCAACGTCAGCGAGTATTTGCATTAGATTATTATTATTATTATTATTATCTAATGGCATCAATAAAGCTTACCCGCAATGAAGTGTTGGGTCTTCTATTCGCGGACCCTGATTCTGAAGGGGAATAACGTTATCTGCCTTCAGAAAATGACGGTGATTCTGAAAGTGAAAGTGTAGCCCTACACCAAGCACAAACGGTGAATCCTTTGCCCAATATAACGTTAGATGGTCCTTTGCCCAATGTCAGTGGTGGGAACAATGTTTCCCGGGGTCAGAGTGTTCATCGCGAAGTTAGCAGGCGTGTTAGTGTTGTGGGGAACGAGGCGGCCGCGGGAGATTTTTACCGCGCTAGCCATGGTGACCGTGTGCCTCTCCGCAATCGCGGCGACAGTATTGTGGTGGAGACTTTGTCTAATGCCACTGGGTATGTTAGACGAGGTCGAAGTATTCATAGGACAGTTAGGGGGCAACGTGGAGGCAGGGTGGGGAGTCGCAATGACAATGACAGTAGTCCGAGCTGTGCACACTCGACGCGCGCGCGAGGCAGATCTGGCCGCGCCCGCGCTGCTGCTCGTAGCAGGAGAAGAGGCGATGTGACACGGGGCAGAGGGGCTATTATGCATAGTCTATCGCAAGACCACACCATGAAACACTACAAGAAACGTCACCTGGATGAATATGGAGTCATTATCTCTACAGCAAAAGCCCTGCAACAATTGTTTTTGTCTGCCATTTATTACACTGTTGATTTACTATCTATTTCCCTGACCATTTAGTAGTGCACAATATGTGTTCTTTTTTGTGTGTTCATGTCCTTGTGATGTGTGCGTCTTTGTCAGCTAAAAAACAAAAAAACAACCAAATAAACATCAACAAAAACCATAAAAATTCTATAATCCAAGATGGCCGCCACCATATGACGTCATAATATGCTAATTAGATGGGAAAATGTAATCCCTACATAAACTTTGGGTCATCCTTAATATTTCTCTAATTTACAGAAAGTCTCTATCTTTTATCACTTTTAAGATATAGCCTTTTGAAATTAAGATGTCAAAATCGAACGTTTTAGGAAAAAACCTCTGGCGCCTAAAGGGTTAACATTAGAATAGCAGTTGGTATGAATGAGTTCTTAAACCTCCTTGTTCTCCCTCCCATTACTCTATATCTACGTCCTGATGGAAGAATAACAAACTCTTTGTGTAATGGGTGTGTTGGGCAATTGATTATCGCAAAGGCTTTTTTGACAACCAGGCCTTTTTAAAATGTCCTGGGGCAGTATCTGCTGAGCTCCAATCACTTTCGAAGCAGTCTTTATCAGTTTGGTTATTCTGTTTCTGTTGGACAGGCTAATACAATGAAACCATACAATGTCACAATAAGAAATTACGGATTCAATAAAACTCCCATAAAACAGTGTCATTAACACTGAGCATACTTTAAAAGAGTTCATTTTTCTTAGGAAAAACATACGCTGCTGAACCTTTTTACAAATGGCATCTGTGTTAGCATTAAAATTTAATTTATTATCAATAACTGTACCCAGATAACGATATTCTTCCACAAACTCAATATCTCTTCCATTTATGACAGTAGGAGAAACTGAAATGGCAGATTTTCCAAAATCTATGATCATGTCTTTGGTCTTTGATATATTTAGACCTAGGTTACATTTTGCACACCAGGAGACAAAGTCCTCCACCACTGGGCCATGAGATGTCTCCTCATTTACAAGAAGACTCACAATCACAGTATCATCCGCGAACTTTAACATATACCTATTGTCAAATGTGCTCCTACATGTATCTGGCAGACATTTAGGCAGACATTTAGGCAGAATGGCAGACATTTAGGCCAAAGTGGCGAAAATAAAAATCTTTGTCACTATTTTCTTTGTTATTAAAAATTAAGAACAGAGATACATATTACACATACACAACTTAATATACAAATGAAATAAACAGTGCTTTATTTTTTCAGCTATAGGTGTATTTAACAGTAGAATTGAAGAAAGTAATTAAATGAACAAATCTGAAAATAAAACACAACAGACTTAAAGTTCTCAGTCAAGAGCAGTGAATGATTTCCTCTGTGTGTTTTGTTTTTTTATTAACATTAAAGGGATAGTTCTCCCCCCAAAAAGTCATAATTTACTCTCTTAAGTTGTTTTAAACCTGAATAAGTTTCTTTCTTCTGTTGAAAATAAACTTTATTTGAAAGAATGTGAGTAACCAAACAGTTGATGTACCCCTGACTTCCATAGTATATTTTTTTCCTACTATGTATGGAAGTCAATGGGGACCAGCAACTGTTTGGTTTTGGGTGAACTATCTCTTTAACCCTTTAGGCGCCAGAGGTTTTTTCCTAAAACGTTCGATTTTGACATCTTAATTTCAAAAGGCTATATCTTAAAAGTGATAAAAGATAGAGACTTTCTGTAAATTAGAGAAATATTAAGGATGACACAAAGTTTATGTAGGGATTACATTTTCCAATCTAATTTGCATATTATGACATCATATGGTGGCGGCAATCTTGGATTATAGAATTTTCATGAAAAGTCACATGTTTAAATGATAAAATGCAGCACTTCTTTCCCCCCAAAATGTCCCTCACCTTCTGTATGCTATATTGCATAATACTGAATGCTCAAGTAAATAGTAAGTAGTAAACAAACTGTGTAAATCATTAGAAACAAACCGAATGGCTCACTCTTACACTAGCTCCGCTTTTGTTCGCACTGATTCAATGCGCTCTAGCTCGTAGATTTTGTATAGAAGCATGACGTTTTTTTGAGTCGGGGATGAAGTATAACATGTGTGCCATCTAGTGGAGGGGAGGTTGAACAAAATTTGACACCCTATTTGACAAAATCGGCTGTTTTATTCAGTGCCGCATCTTGTCGAGTAAACTCGACCGTGGCGCCTAGAGGGTTAATGTAGAAAAAGAAAGTAAACCCTCTACTGATAAATGTGTATATCCTAATTCTTTGACTTTTTCTAACAGTATGATTCTCTCTGTGCTGTATGCTTTACACTCTAGCAATACATGTTCTACAGTCTCTCTTTTGTCACAGTTTATGCATAGTCCTGTTGCGTGTTTCCCTAAACGACTGAGATTGTGATTGAGACCTGTATGTCCAATTCTTAGTCTTGTGATCACCGTTTCTCCCCTTCGCTTTGTCACGATTCACTGTCACTGTCATCGTCACTGTCTTCTGTTAGTTCCGTCAGCACTACATTTCCCATCATCCTCTCCGGCTCACACCTGCACTCAATCCATCATTACCCGCACCTGCCAGCCATCATCATCGTCTTCACTCATCGTCTTCAGCTGTTGTCTTCATTGTTCTTCTGTGTATTTAAGTTCCCTTCGTGTCATGTTCAGTGTTGGTTATTGTTTGTGCATGCTCACTGTTTTGCATCCTGGATTACTATCATTGTTGAAATAAATTTTCTTGTTATTTTTATATGCCAGTTGTCTCCATCGTCATTGAGAACCAGCGTTACAGAATAACCAACCAAACTACCAAATGGATCCTGTGGTTCTTCTGATTCTCCTGGAGCAGGACCAGCTCTCTCTTGAGGCCCACACCATGGCTTTTCTCGACCTGGCGTGCCTTACTTCCTTTCCTGACTTTTCATTGAGTTTCTTTTTCTTTTTCTTTTTTTACACAGGTGTCAATGTGGAGACAAAGGCACGCCTGCCTGGTGTAGGACCTCGAGAGAACTTCGAGGCCTTTGTTGAGTGTGTATTATTCCACTGTGGTTCTCAGTTCACCATCGGCCCTTCCATCAGCGATGACCTTGAGACCACCCTTCCTGAGTCCCCTGTTCCTATCCTAGTCCAGAAACAAGAGTCTTCACGTTATGTCAACCGAGCCTGAGAATCATAACCTGTGTCTTGTCCACAGAAAACCGAACACCCCACCTGTTTCCCCACTTCTCAACAGTGCGGACTGCTGCCTGTAGCTTCTTTCCAACAAATGCTGCATTATGACCTCTTACCCATATTGCCCTATCATATGCATATAAAGACTTCCCAAGGCTAGCATCAACCTCTGAAAAAAACCTCATTAATCATGATATTAAATAAAATAGGACTACATACACTTCCTTGTGGTACCCCATTTTCTATAGAGTAAACATTGGATTAAGATACTCCAATTCTTACCTCTATAGTCCAGTCCTTCAGAAAATGCATAATCCAGTTGAACATTCTTCCACCAATTCCCATGGATTCTAATTTAATAAGGAGACCCTCTTTCCATAACATATCATAAGCCTTCTCCACATCAAAGAAGACAGCAGCTACCAGTTCCCTTTTTGCCTGAGCCTTCCTAATTTCATCCTCCAAACATATCACAGGATCCATGGTTGACCTCCCTCTACGGAAACCATTCTGCTGTGGTATTAGCAAATTCCTACTCTCTAATATGTAAGTTAACCTGTCAGTGACCATACGTTCCATTATTTTACAGAAATTAGATGTCAGTGCGATAGGTCTATAGCTAGTTGTTTCGCCTTTATCTTTCCCTGGTTTCCCAAATGGGATAACAACAGAGTGTTTCCATGCTGACGGCAATACCCCTGATTCCCACACCTTATTATATAGCTGCAGGATCACCAACTGCGCTTGATGAGTTAGGTTTTCAACCATTTTATAACATATTTCATCCTTACCAGGGGACGTTGCTCTGGCTCCTACCAACGCTCTTTTCAGCTCAAATAAAGAAAAGGAAACATTTAGTGTTCCATTAAAATCATCCTTTTCCATTAATATGTGGGAGGGTTCTCTCATTACTTCATCTCTACCTTTCCTTGCATCAGATGTCAGATTTGTAGAGCTATGAACTTTTACAAATGTTTTTGCCAGGGCCTCCGCCTTATCTTTATTTGTTATCATAATTTAGTGATTATATTTGATAGCTGGCAATGTATACTCCCTCCTAATTCCTGCCATCCTTCTTATCATACCCCACACTTGACTAATATGTGTTTCTCTCCCCATGTTATTTCAAAATTGCTTCCAGTAATTTCGCTTAGCTTTTCTAATCGCTCGTCTAACTTCTGCTTGTGTCTTTTTGTATTCGATTAGGTCATTAAAAGAAAAGGATCCTTTAACTTTCCTAAAAGCTCTGTTTCTTGCCTTAATTGCTTTATTGCATTCATCTGACCACCAGGGGACTACCTTATGTTGTTTTAATCCACTTCCTTTACCAATAACTTCTACTGCAGTGGAGTGCATGATTTCTACTACGTTTGCATTAAAATCATCTATACTATCATACCTGTTTTAACTCATTCCTTCTAACCTCATACTACATGTCATATTATAAAGTGCCCAGTTGGCATTTCTTAATTTCCATCTAGGGAAACCTATTTCCTCCAACTGAACTGGTCCCACTCCTATTTCACAGATTATTAGGTAATTGTCACTACCTACTGTGGTATCGTGTACAACATCCCACTTACTGACTCTTGCTATTTGTTTAAATACCAAAGTGAGATCAATTGGAGATTCCAATGCTGCGTTCCAGTCCACTTTTAGACATGCACTTGCGAACTTCCCTAAGCACTTCCCCTCGGGGGAATCCCTGCCGCCATTTTGAAGTGCGTTCCACTTCGTGAAGTGGACGAGGGAAGTTTAGATGGACAGACCCTCGTTCCCTCGATTTTGACCGAGGGAGCGAGTCTACTTCATATGTACACTTCAGGCACCTATATGTCCCACAATGCAGTACGATTGTGACGTCACCACAGATCTCGTTTTATCACCACCACAACAGACAACTCTATGATATATTATATATATATATATATTTTTTTTTTAAAACAACCCAAACACACATATAAACATTTGGATGCTGCATTAAACAAATTCTTAAAGGAAAAAAAAATGTAAATAATAAATCAACTACATAGCTGATTCCAAGTGATCAAGGGCTTAGGACGTTCCAATTCAGCCCATTGCAGTTTCCGCCAGTAGTGGGCACTCGCAATGACGTACATCCGAGTGAACGAGACTGAGGGAAGTTAGCAAGTGAAGGGCATGACAACTTTGGACTGGAACGCAGCCCAACCCTCTTCTTCTTCTTCTTCTTTAAATTTATTGGCGGTTGGCATACCAATTTGGTGCATTACCACCACCAACTGTTTGGGGTGTGGAACTCTTCTTCTTCTTCTTCTTCTTTTTCATTTTATTGGCAACCGCACTTTACAGTGCATTACTGCCATCATCTGGTAGCTTGGAGCTCGGACCAGAAACATTCCTAGCTCTTAATATTTCTAAGCACCCCCCCCCAAAAAAAAAAAAAAAAAAAAAAAAAAAAAAAAAAAAAACACCCACTGGCGCTGCGTGTTCAGCTCCTCCAGCTTCCACCCCATTTCCCTTTAACTCCCGCTTCCCATCCGTAACCTTATTTACCTCCAAATTGACTTACCCTATCTCACACTATACTTCTATACATCTTCTACCTCTCTCTATAAACCTATATACATATTTATCCTACATTCTCTTCATTAAACCAGTATTATTCAAAAACTGAAACAACACAATAACCATACTATTTCCTATATCTGAATCTAATATATTCTTTAATGTTAACTCTTTCCCTTCATTCTTCCATAATTCTTCTCTTAGCACTTCTCTTTCTTCCTCATAACCATTACAATTAATAAACACATGTTCTACAGTTTCACTCTGCCCACATTTCTCACACAAACCCGTTGGATGCTTAGAAATTAAATGTAATGTTTTATTCAAACCAGTATGTCCCACCCTTAGTCTCGTAATTATACTTTCCTCCCTTCTATTTCTCCCTCTTTTCCTACCTTTTCCTACTTTCTTTTGTATTGCATATAAATGTCTCCCTTTACTCTCATTATCCCAATATTGTTGCCACTTTTTAATCATTTTCTCTTTTATTACTGCTTTAATTTCTTTTAAACTAGGGTGTGGAACTCAGAGCAACTTCCGGAATAAAATGTTCTATCTGTGCAGTTGTGCATCATGGGTAGGGTGGGAGAAACCAAGTGTGGAGGATGAAGGGGATAATTTGTTGTTTTAAAATTGAACAGTTGTTCAAAGGTTAAATATGTACAGTTTACATGATTGTTAAATATATATTATATTAAAAATAATTTATATTGATTAGGGGAAGTACAAAAATCTAATAAAATTGAGGTTCATTTATTTGGTGAAGTTAATTTGGGGTTACCTACTTGACTATTAGTCTAATGGTTGTGCCCATGGGTTTAAATCTTCACACATTGGCTGTACTTTGTCAGTAGTTGAAATGGTAGTTGAATGAGGTTGCTGGATGAGACTGATTGAAAGCGGCTGGGTTTTTATTGGGAAAAGTTCATCAAAAGGTATTTATTCACACCCTATCTTCATTTTTATTTGAAATATTTGCCCTGTTTTTGTATATTTGATACTACTTTTGTTTTTCAACTATTCTGAAACCTCTAACCAATGCAATGTATGTATTTTGAGTTTGAGTAAATGGCTTGAGCCAATTTTGTTGGCTGTTGTTGGTACACACTAAATACGTGTGTGGGTGTGTGGGGGTGTGTGTGGGGTGTGTGTGTGTGTGTGTGTGTGTGGGGTGGGGTGTGTGTGTGGGGTGGGGTGTGTGTGTGTGTGTGTGTGTGTGGGGTGTGTGTGTGTGGGGTGTGTGTGTGTGGGGTGTGTGTGTGGGGTGTGGCCATTTAATAGATCTCGCCCCTCTGCCCTGTTTTCAGTATTGAGTGTGTTTGAGGAATCGCCGTTATCCTGCGACGTATGACTTTTTGTTTGTGTTTATTTTGTCCTCTCAGTAGTTTTCTTTTAGTGTTACATTTGGTCCCTGCCGAGCATTGCTCGGAACAATGTTGGGCCTGTTTTTTTTATTTATTTTTATTTATTAGGAATGTGCTCTGGTTGGTTATGTGGTTTAGAACTAGAGTGTATGATATTCATTTTGTTTGTTTATGTTTTGATACTATCCGTGAGTGAGATGTAATTTCTTATTCCTTAAGTCTGTCAGTTATAAGATTGTATTGGCTGTTTGTATAATATATTATTAGCATTGTTTTTATTTGATTTGGGAGTTTGTATAAGTTGTTTGTCTGCGTGGTACCTGTGCCCTTATGTGCATTTGTACTTAAAGGTTGCTTAAATTGTAATTGTATAATCACTTACTTTAACTTTTGACCATTGGTGTTTAAAGCGGTTTTGATACAATTTATATTAAATTAGTATACACTGTATTTCACCGCTTCAGTTCCAAATTTTCACAACTGACTTGATTCTAGCCAATAGCCATATTGGCTCATCTTGGGATTGACTGAGACCTAAATTTGATCAAAGAACAAAATGACACCATCTTTCTCTACCAACTTCACCAAACTTTGTAGGGTTTTGAGAACAGTTGACACTTCTTGGAAATTCTCTTCTGTGCAATCATTCTTTTGAATTTTATACTAATTCTAACTGAAATGTGATGTATCTTCCTCTAGGTGAGCTGGGTGTGTGGTTGTTCTCCCTTCAGAATGGAAGTTCACATGTTGACCCTACCGTCCACCTTGAGGCTCATGGTACAGAATTCCAAGTTCTTCTAACCCTTGTTTGACCTTTTAGTGGCGGCTGTTTCATCAGCTCACAGCTGTGTCTTAGTTACACCACAATCAGAATGTTCTTAGTACTCTAGACATTTAATAGTTCCTTTTTAATAATTGTTTCAGTCAGATTCTGACAATGCAAACCCCAACCTTGAACCTTGAATTTTAGATTAGATTCAACTTTATTGTCATTACACAAGTACAGGTACAAGGCAACGAAATGCAGTTTAGGTCTAACCAGAAGTGCAATAGCAGCAAGTGCAGGATATACAGTGGTTCCATAAGTGCAGAACATGGATATGTACTGAATAAATATAGAGTTGAATACTATTATAAACAAAAAATTACAGATAGATTTGTCCTATGAATATAATATACAGATAACTATTACTGTGAACAGAATTTACAGCTAGATATGTACTGAATATAATATACAGATGGCTATTACTATAAACAGAATTTTTACAGATAGATATGTACTGAATATAATATACAGATGGCTATTACTATAAACAGAATTTTTACAGATAGATATGTACTGAATATAATATACAGATGACTGTTACTATAAACAGAATTTTACAGATAGATATGTACTATGAATATATATACAGATGGCTGTTACTATAAACAGAATGTGAGCATAATATACAGATGGCTATTACTATAAACAGAATTTTACAGATAGATATGTACTATGAATGTATATACAGATGGGTGTTACTATAAACAGAATGTGAGCATAATATACAGATGGCTATTACTATAAACAGAATTTTACAAATAGATATATGTATAAGTTAGGCTAAAATGAGCAGTATAACAATGGATTTAAAGTAGTGCAAATAAAGTTTGGACAGAAGCTATCCGAGTGAAAGTGCAGTGGAAGTAATTGCATATTACAGTTAAAGTACGGTATTGCAAATGTATATGTAAACAGTCGGTACTGTAAATAAACAGTCGGCAGTGCAAATTGAGCATATTCCAGTCAAGGTAGTAGTGCAAGATGCATATGTAAACAGTTGTTTCTATAATAACAGTCAGCAGTGCAAATGAACATTATAGTATTGCAAATAACAAAATGGAGGCAGGTGTGAGGAGGGAGAGGAGAGTCAATCAGTATATGAGGGAATTGAAGGCTAACCTGTGAAACATTGTGTATATTGGTCTCTTTCATGGGTCAACAGTTTTATGGTGACTGCCAGCATTTTTAGTAATGATTTTTGTATTATGCTTTGAGTTATTATGCCGGTTTTTATCTGTGCCTTTTTATTTTTGCAAATAGGACCCTTTCGTTTTGTCCCTGTCCTCATTGTATTTATTTCTGCCAATATTTCTTTCCTATTTGCTTTTGTATTTTTCCCCTTTAAACCATTGTCTTTGTCCTACTTATGGTTGTCAGTCACATTAAGTTGTTTGTCTGCTTGTGCAGACTTGGGTATCCTTTGGAGTAATTCATTTTTTTGTTAATTGTGATCCCTGATCTTGAGTGTTCAGTGTGTGGGCGTTTGTGACGTTTTCTGTTGTGAAGTGCTGAGGGTTGGGGATATTGTGTGCAGTGAAGAACACAGATTTTATGTGAGTGATATGAGCTTTAGTTTTTTGAGTGAGTGGCTGTTTTCCTTGCACTTTAGCCCTCAGCCTTATCTTTTGCATTTAGAGTTTTTCATTGTGTTGTGTTTTTTTTTTTTTGAGGAAAAATAAAAAAGCTTCCCTTTTTAATCTTTACCAGTTTTTAGTAATGCTTTTGTATTATGCTTTGAGGTAATGACTATTTTTGTTCTTGTATTTTTGCTGGTGTTATCTGTTCCTTTTGAATTTTGAAATTTTGCAAATAGGACAATAATGACATTGTTTTTGTTTTTTGTCCTACTTATGTTTGTTGCATTTAGTTATTTTTCAATGCACATTTTGAAAAGCAGATTTGTCCCTTGTACTTCATGTTTTTCCTGTTTTAATGCCTTCTATCGTCTTTGTGTTTATAGGAGCATTTTTTTTTTCTCATTAAAAAATGTATAAATTAATGTCATACTCAGGAAATTTATTTGACGACTTTTGTTTTTGTATTTATGGCTTGGCCATTTGTTACCCTTTAAGCCTTGTTTAATTGTACCTTTTCCCCCCTTAATGTTTCTTTCATCTCCATTTTTGTCTGATTGATCCTTTGCAATGATGGTATTATGCTTTTGTTTTGGTCTTTTGTATTTTAAACCTTTCACTTATTTCTTCCATTGTCTGCCTTTTATGATATTGTATGCCTCTTGTATTGTAAAGCTTTGAATGTATGAAAACCTGTATTTTTTTTTGTGTGCCTTGTGCCAACCTATTGTGTCCACCTGCCCCTTGTTGACTCAATTTTGATGGCTGCTACACACTCCAGAAAAGTTGGGACAGAGGCATGTTTACCTATGTCACTTCACCTTTCCTTTTAATTACACATTGAGGATACTAATTGTTGAAGTGTTGCAAGTGGACTATTTGCCCAATCTTGCCTGATACAAGATAGCTGCTCAACAGTTCGTGGTCATCACTGTCCGATTCTCCTTTTCATGATGGGTCATACTTTTTCAATAAGAGACAGATCTGGACTGCAGGCACATCCCTTCTATGGTGCAGAGTGTGTAGAAACCACTCAGTTTTAGCATGTGTAGAATGAGGCCTGGAATTGTCTTGCTTCTCAGGAAAGATGTGATCTTGATGGCTTGATGGTTTATGTCTCTGTACAATCCAAACATATCGTCCCCTTGGAATTATAAGGTTCAATCTGACATTTTTGTCAATTTAGTTATTCACATATTCTTATTCTATGACCACTTCTTTACATTATGTGATGTTGTTTTTTTAAGTTGTGTACATTTTTTGGAACTTTTTATTTAGAAAATAAAAAGGTTCTTTCTACATAGTCGAATGGAATGCAAAAACTTTAAAGCTCAATATCTCAAAACTGCTCAGAACGCAGATAGAACCTTATAATTCCAAGGGGACGATATGCCTCCACATCAGTGGTACCTTCCCACAAATGCAAGTCACTCAAGCCGTTTGCACTGATGACCCCCAATACCAGGACAGATGTTTGCTTTTGCACCTGTCACTGAGTCTGGTTGGACCCTTTCGTCTTTGGGGCCAAGAATTCAATGTTTGTTTTTCCCAAAAACAAGTTGAAACGTGGACTCATCTGACCACATCACACATTTTCTCTGTCTTCTAGACCATCTGAGATGAGCTCAGGCCCAGAGAACTCGCCGGCATCTTCGCATAGAACGGATGTATAGCTTTCTCCTTGCGTAACAGATTCAAGTGGCATTTCTTGATGCAGCGTCAGACTGTGTTAAGTGAAAATTGTTTTCTAAAGTACTCCTGAGTAAATGTGAGTATTTAACAGAGTAGCATGATGGTTTCTCATGCAATGCCATCTGAGGGCTCGAAGGTCACGCACATTCAACAGAAGTCTCCTGCCTTGACCTACACAGACTGAGATTTCTCTGGATTCCCTGAATCTTTTCACAATATTATGTATAGAAGATGGTGGAAGACAAATTCTTTGCAATCTTGCATTGAGAAATGTGATTTTTGAATTGTTTGACAATTCTTTCATTATATTTAGCACAAAGTGGTGAGCCATGACCCATCTTTGCTTGCAAATAATGAGAAGCTCTTTTAAACTCAAACACGAATCCCTCAGCTATTACAAATTCACTTGCTCATTGTGGATGGTTTTGAAAGAGTTGGATAATCTAACTTGAATAATCTATTCACTTTTATTTAGCCTCTGTTCCAACTTTTTTGGAGAGTGTTGCAGCCATAAAAATCTAAATGTATTTATATTTACAAAATACCAATATGTTGGTCAATGAAAAAATTGGAAAACTTTTCTTTGTAACTTTTGTCAGTAAAAAAAAAAAAAAAAAAAAGTTTCAAGAGAATTAACAAATCACAGATTCTTGATTTTTAATGCATTTTATAAAATGTCCCAAAGTTTCTGGAAATGGGGTTGTAATACTAACAGAGGTGCATTGAACAATGTGGCTGTTAAAGTTTTAGTGGTGGTTATTTATTGATGCATTTATTGAATGTTAATGTTAACAATCTTTTTTTTTTTTTTTTTAATCAGCCTTGAAGTTTGTTCTTGCTAATGTTGATGTGTGAATGTGGATTGTAATTTGTAAGTTTGCCTGTCAGCATTTTCTTGTACTCATCTGCATTCTTTGCATTTATTTAATCTTGTAATACCTCCATAACTCTGTTCCCTTTCCCCTTTAAATTACTTGTATTTATGTCTTTGAAATCATTTTGAGAAGCACTATACAACTAAAATTGAGTCAAACAAATAGGACAAAGTGGCTTTATGCCACTTTATTTTAGCCTTTGTGCTCTTTTGCATCATTTTGTAGTTATGTCCTTGTGTCCTCTTCAATGCACCATTTGTTTAAGTTTATGACTGTAATTTATTTATTTTTTTGGCCTTTATGTCCCTTTCCTATTATTTATTATATATTTGAACATTTCTGTTTGTTCTGCAAGTTAGGTTTTTGATACCGTCTTTATACCTTTTTTTTGTATTTGGCCACTTTTGTGCCTCTTTGTATTATGATTTTTATACTCTTTTTGTATCCATTAAAACTGATTTTTTTCTTCTTCAGTGTAATGTGCTGTTAAACGTCTGTATGATTTATATACGTGTTCTCTATGCCTTTGTTCCTTGTATTTTTGTGCTCTTTTTATTTTATTTGTTATTTTTGAGTTTTGGGACCCTTTCCATTTGTCCCTGTCCTCTTTATATTCTTCTGTATATATATATATATATATATTTTTTTTTTACTATTATTTCCATTTATACCCCTGTATTTATGCCTTTTGTCCTACTTGTGTTGTGTATTGTACTTATCATGAGCATTTTTTTTTCTTGGGCTTTTTATAATAATTATGATACTTTCTTGAGTATTAATGTCACACGCATTAAATTTATTTGACAATTTTTGCTTTTTGTATTTATGGCTTGCTATGCTTTTACGGCTTTAATGCTTTTTCTTTTTTACTTTTTTCTTTTTTTTCTTTTTTTAAAGCAGCTTTGTCCACTTGATAATTAAAGTTTATGCTACATTGTATTGTTTAACCTTGCATTGACACTTTTTTTGTATTTATGCACATTTTAGGATTTTGTCATAATTTTGTTGCATTTATGCCCTCTATATTTCAATCTGTCTTTGTTTTTTTCCTTTTTGTATTTAAATAAATAAATAAATACATACATGCATATACATATATTCACACTCACACACTCACACACTTCCATTTAAACTTTTGGTTCTGTGTGCCTTTTATAATTTTGTTCTGTGTTAGACTAGCTTCGACAGGACCATACAGTTCACAGGCATAACAGCTGCATGTCTCAGATTATTCTTCCTTTGCATTCCTTTTCACCTTTGTGCTTTTTATTTATTTTTTATTTTTTTATTTTTTTATATAGTGATGGTTTTTATAGTTTACATTTATGCCTTGTGGTGTTTGATTTCATTTTAAAGTCTTGTACTTTGTCCCTTTTGTTTTATTCATGCACTTTATACCTTAATGCTCCTTTATTTTTTGTCTCTGCACTTATGTCCTTATCGTGGTACCTGTGCCCTTATGTGCATTTGTACTTAAAGGTTGCTTAAATTGTAATTGTATAATCACTTACTTTAACTTTTGACCATTGGTGTTTAAAGCGGTTTTGATACAATTTATATTAAATTAGTATACACTGTATTTCACCGCTTCAGTTCCAAATTTTCACAACTGACTTGATTCTAGCCAATAGCCATATTGGCTCATCTTGGGATTGACTGAGACCTAAATTTGATCAAAGAACAAAATGACACCATCTTTCTCTACCAACTTCACCAAACTTTGTAGGGTTTTGAGAACAGATGTGACACTTCTTGGAAATTCTCTTCTGTGCAATCATTCTTTTGAATTTTATACTAATTCTAACTGAAATGTGATGTATCTTCCTCTAGGTGAGCTGGGTGTGTGGTTGTTCTCCCTTCAGAATGGAAGTTCACATGTTGACCCTACCGTCCACCTTGAGGCTCATGGTACAGAATTCCAAGTTCTTCTAACCCTTGTTTGACCTTTTAGTGGCGGCTGTTTCATCAGCTCACAGCTGTGTCTTAGTTACACCACAATCAGAATGTTCTTAGTACTCTAGACATTTAATAGTTCCTTTTTAATAATTGTTTCAGTCAGATTCTGACAATGCAAACCCCAACCTTGAACCTTGAATTGAAGGCTAACCTGTGAAACATTGTGTATATTGGTCTCTTTCATGGGTCAACAGTTTTATGGTGACTGCCAGCATTTTTAGTAATGATTTTTGTATTATGCTTTGAGTTATTATGCCGGTTTTTATCTGTGCCTTTTTATTTTTGCAAATAGGACCCTTTCGTTTTGTCCCTGTCCTCATTGTATTTATTTCTGCCAATATTTCTTTCCTATTTGCTTTTGTATTTTTCCCCTTTAAACCATTGTCTTTGTCCTACTTATGGTTGTCAGTCACATTAAGTTGTTTTTCAATGCATATTTTGTAAAGCAGCTTTGTCCCTTTGTATTAATAATAATCTGTATTAAGGCCTTCTATTGTCTTTGTCTATAGCAAAGGAGCTCTTTTATTTCTCTTTCTTTTCGTTTTTTTTGGTTAATGTCACACTCATGATATTGATTTGACAGCATTTATTTTTGTATTTATGGCTTGGCCACTTGTTCCCTTTAAGCCTTGTCCCTTAACTCCACTGTCCTATGTTTGTTTTAAAACGTAACAGTTTTTCAATGAGGAAATATGTATTCATGGCTGTTAAATAATAATTTGGTGATTAGGGCATGTACAGAAAGTTTATTATATTGAGATTTGGTTGTTTGTTGAGATTTGGTTGTTTGTTGAGTTTTGGTTGTTTGTTGAGTTTTATTCCTGGTTGTTTGCATTGTCAGTGGTTGTGCCCATAAGTATAAATGCCCACAGGCTGATCCTGCACAGGACTGTCAGTGTGTGATGTTGGTTGGAGAGTGAAGGACCAGCTGACGTGAGGATAAGACATTTATTTTATTGTTGTTTATTTTTCAATTGGTCTTGTAGATCTCTACCATTTCTGTATATTTGTATTTTCATAAATCATTTAGAAAGTTTAATGCAGTGTAGCTTAAATGTAGTGATGGGAAACCGAGGCTTTCAGAAGCATTTGAGGCTTTCATCAAATTGTGCAGAAAAAGGTTAATAATTTTAAGCTTTTTACACATTAGTGACATCTGGTGGTCAGACTTGTTTTCTCCACCATATCTAACAAAACACTGCAGAACACAAAATAGCACATGACCAAACAAAGCTTCGGAAGTCTGTGACATAGAAAAGTGGGATCAATACAGTTCTATCTTGCATTGTGCTAAGAGATATTTTCAGACATTTCCATGGTTAGTAGCATTGTAAATCTACCAAAATTCTTATACTTTGTTATATAATTCTTATACTTTTTTTTTTATACTTTGTTATAATAATTTTGGTAGATTTACAATGCTAATTACCATGGAAATTTCTGAAAATATCTTTTAAGAACACAATGCAATCACTAGTAAGACTTCCTGTTAATAAAGTATCTGGTAAGAATCTATTCTATATTACCAATGCTTTAAATCACATTACACATTAATATAAATAAAACAAATTAAGTGATGTCTCATGTCTGAAGTCAAATGAATTACGGGTCATTGGACAGGTGTCCAATCACAACTGACTTCCGGAAAAGGTGAAGTAACCAATGACATTTGAGGTTGTTAAAACAGTAAGTCCCGCCCCTCGACTGCCAAAAATAAGTGTTCGAATCAGCAGGCGAGAAGAAATGAAGCACGAGAGCGTGGGGAATGATCCTGCGCGTGCGAGGGCTTGTATTGCGTGCAGAGGAGATGTCATGCGCAGGGTTTGAATGAGCTCGCGAGATCCCCTTTCATCACATGTAGATCTGTTATCCTCTCGCGAAAGTCATTTACAGCGCGCGCCAGCATCAGTTGTGCGCTCGGTTCTATTTGTCATTGATTTGCTGGCATACTTAAGTATTTATTTTATGACAGCAATAACTGTAAAGTGACTATTGTAATGGGGTAATGTAGGCTTATATACGGTAGGCCAATTACTAAGCTCAGCTTCATTTTACCAGTTCAAATTTTGTGTGTGCTTTTGTTATTTATTTAAATTTTGTGATTTAAACATCTGCTTTAAAAATCTTTTTTTAGATTGAAATATTCTAATGTTCTTCTAATAACCGTAAAATGTATTACAGCTGCCAAACAAAACCAGAGAGAAATGTATTCATACATTTTAAAAACAATCTAATTAAATCTTACATCATTGTAGCCTTATTTAAGTTGATTTTCTGTATACTGTATATTTATTTTTGGACTGATAGTGGTTAATAAAGTAAAACAATGGAATGTGAGATTGTCAGTGGTAATATTGTTGTGTAACAACTCTTGCTTAGCTTGACAGTTAGCCTGCCCTGGACCAGGTTAGTTTCCCAGCATAAATTGCCAGAGTAACTGAGTTTGAACTATTTTAAGTTTGCTTTATGAAACAGAATCAACGACTGCCTGGCTTGTATTCTAATCTTGTTTATGGAACAACCCTCCAGTTTGGTATATATTGTATTTGTCTATTTTTCTGTTCTTGTGTTTCTATAGTCTTCACTGGTTTATGTTTTTTTTATTTGACCTGTTAGTCTAATTGTGGCTTGTTTTATACACCAACAATGTGTTGATCTGAGGAATTGGTGAATTGCTTTTTCATTGTCAAGTTTATTTGTATAGCGCTTTTCACAATACAGATTGTATCAAAGCAGCTTCACAGTATTAAATTTAAATAATACAACAAAGTTTGTTTCAAGAGGAATTTATTGATTGATAAAATTAAATTAAATATCCCCAACTGAGCAAGCCAAAGGCAACAGTGGCAAGGAACCGAAAAACTCCATCAAATGACCTAATGGTGTCCTAAAACTCCATCAGGTGACCTAATGGAGAAAAAAAAAACCTTGGGAGAACCCAGGCTCAGTCGGGGGCCAGTTCTCCTCTGGCATTTATGAGCTAGAGGCCGGATTGTAGTTTGAACTGTAGGATTATATGAATGCCTGGCTGAAGAGATGAGACTTTAATCTAGTTTTAAACTGGGAGAGCGAGTCTGAGCAACGAACAGTATCAGGAAGACTATTCCAGAGTTTTGGAGCCAAATGTGAAAATGCTCTCCCTCCTTTGGTGGTTCTGGATATCCTAGGTATGACCAAAAGCCTTGAATTTAGTGATCTTAAAGAGCGCGATGGATTATAGGGCGATAGAAGATCCGTTAAATAGACTGGAGCTAAGCCGTTTAGGGCTTTATAAGTCAGTAGCAATACCTTGTAATTAATACGGAACTTTATAGGTAACCAATGCAGTGATGATAAAATCGGTGTTATATGATCATATTTTCTTGATCTCGTAAGAACTCTAGCGGCGGCATTTTGGACTAACTGTAGCTTGTTTATTGAGGATGCAGGACAACCAGCTAATAAAGCATTACAGTAATCCAGTCTCGAGGTCATGAATGCATGAACTAACTTTTCTGCATCAGAAACTGATAGCATATTACGTAGCTTAGCAAGGTTTCTAAGGTGGAAAAAGGCTGTTTTTGTAACATATGAAATATGATTTTCAAAAGACAGGTTGCAATCGAGTATAACACCCAGGTCTTTTACTGTAGAGGATAAAGTAACAGGACATCCTATGATGTTAAAGTTGTATTGTGCGAGGATTTGTGGGCGGTTTTTTGAACCGATAAGTATTACCTCTGTCTTGTCTGGATTTAATAAAAGAAAATGACGCGTCATCCAATCTTTTATATCTTTAACACACTGTCAATTTGGAAAATTTAGCGTTTTCATCCGGCCTAGATGAAATATATATTTGAGTGTCATCAGCATAACAATGGAAACTAATTCCATGTTTCCTTATAATATTTCCAAGTGGCATCATATATATTGAAAATAACAGAGGGCCTAATACAGATCCCTGCGGCACTCCATAGTTTACTGGAGTTATGATCGATTTTTCTCCATTTAAATAGACAAAATGGTAGCGGTCAGATAGGTATGATTTGAACCAGCTTGTCACTGGAGAAGAGTGAGTAAAAGTCAGCTACATCCCACACAGAGCTCGTATGGTGTTTATCCCACAGCAAATTAATTTGTGCCAATGAGGCCACAACTCGTGCATGTCACGGTTTCCAGCTAGTCATCACCTCCTCACTACATTTCCCATCATCTTCCCTGGCCCTCGCCTGCATGCACTTCCCAATCACAGATCACCGTCACCTGTCACCAATCTTCACTGATCATCATCCAGCACTATACTTTATAAAGCTGTATAAGTAATTTGCTTTGTACAACACCATACTCCTGAAATTGCTGCTTTTGTATTTATGCCTTCACTTCACCTCATGTATCCAATTTAAGATTTGTTTGTCTATGTCTGCTGTCTCAATGGCCCTTTTTTATTTGTGCATTTTCTCTATTTATTTATTATATTCCTATCTCTTGTCTTTGCATTTGTGATTGCTCTTGTCTTTTGCATTTTTTTCTAAGCCTATTTTTTTAAACGTTTTTTTTAGTTTGTTTATGATTTAATGTCTTCCATACACCTTTAATTTATGCTCCTTGCCTTATTAGCCATTATGCTGTTTTGTGGCCCTGTCCCATTGACTATTTTATGCCCATTGCTATTTTTCCAAAAAGGTTGTATTTTGTATTGAAATGTACTGCATAAAATGTTGTGTCTTTACTGTTTGTGTATTTTGTGAATGTATGCACTTGTTTTTATTATCTGACTGCCTTTTGTGTGTTAGCATTAGTGACTGTCTTACTATGCCCTTTTTCTGCTTTGTGATGTTTCTCTACGCTCTTGTGCCCATTAGTATGTGTCTGATGCTGCGATTTTCATTTAACCTGTTTGAATTTATTTATTTGTTTTCCCTTGATGGAATGGGTTAGGGTTCACTGGCTACTTCATTCATTTTCATGAACTTTCATGAATGTGGAGAACTTTTCTTTTTAAGTGTTCAACAGTTGGACTCGGGTGTGTGGGACTTGTGTTTGACTTGGGTGGGACTTATGTGGATCTTGGGTGGGTTGGACTTGGTTGGTACTTCGGTGGGTGGGACTTGTCCAGGATAGGTTTCAACCCTGCAACCCAACAGTCTATCAACTGCAGGTGCATATCAAAGTCACTTAAGCTACAATATATATAGGGGTGCCTCCCACTCACAAAGACAAAGTTTTTTTTTTTCTTAAGTGTTTTTATTTATTTATATTGTACTAATGAGCTTTTTGTATTAATGTTTTCGCCTCTTGTTCCCTTCAAGATCATGTTTGTCTTTGTCCCTTTTTTTATTAATCCTTTTATTTCTATTTTATGAACCTTTTTGTCTGTGTCTTTGCATTTATGGTATATTTAGGTCTTTATTTAAATTTTTGCTTTTAATGTTTTTAAATGCATTTCACTTGTTTCTTGTATTGTGCGTCTGCCTTTTATGCCATTGTTTGCCCCTTCTAATATTGTAACGCTTTATATGGAAATTGTAAACTTACTTGTCTTGTATTTTGTTACACT
>NC_138744.1:38919942-39032942 GCF_965113295.1 Leuciscus leuciscus | reverse complement strand
GGCCAGTTGTGCTATGGCCCGTGCATAACCAGTTTCAGACCTTGGGTCGGGAACTTGGATCGTATTTCCCCTAACCCTAACAGTACTTATCTGAATTACTTCATCCAATCACACAGTCAAGATCACTCAGATCGGGGGACTCTAACTTACTATCTGTCCCTCGAACCAGACTAAAAAATAGGGGTGATCGTGCTTTTGCAGCCTTTGGACCCAAGCTATGGAATAGCTTACCGGCTCACATCAGATCTGCCCAAACTTTGTCAATTTTTAAATCTACTTTGAAAACGCATTTCTTTTCAATAGCTTTTAATATATCTTGATGTGTGTGTCTTCTGTTTTCTGTGTCTTGTGTTTATATTGTATTTGTATCGTATATCTTTTGGCCTTGTTAAGCACTTTGGTCAACGCCAGTTGTCTTTAAATGTGCTATACAAATAAAATTGTATTGTATAATTGTATTGATGATCAAAAATATACTGATGAGTTTAATAAAGTTTATTGTACATCACACAAAAGATGAAGAGTCAGTTTTACTCCAGAAAATCATCGTAAGAGCTGAGTAAACACAGTATAAGAAGTGCATAAGTACATAAACGCATTTCAGTAGAGTTGAGGGAGCATTTTCTTTGAAAACAAAATAATTCCACCTCGTCTTCAGCGGCTGCCTCAGACTTTGGGAGTAAATAGAGAGAGCGATGTGGATTAATACATCCAGCCACACAACACCTAAAACGCTGGGAGACATTCTCGTCAGTGCAGCAATGCTCGCTGTGAACTCGATCAGGGCGGGTCTATGTTGAAACGGCAGTGTCTGTCAACACTCGTGGGCGGGGCCTGTGCTAGTGATGTCACTAAAACAGCATTCTGAAAACAGGGCGTTGGGAGACACTGATGATGATTTATGGGGATTAATAAAAAAGGAGTGAGTGGATTTTTATCATTATTGGGTGGTTGTGTACACACACTGCCAACACACATTTATGTCCAAACACCATGCAAAAGTGAATTTTGCATAATAGGTCCCCTTTAATATAAAACTATCAAGACAGCAAATCAGCTAGTCAGGGGGTCATCCTGGTGCAGTGTAAGATACACTCAGATAGTGTATCTGATACACTAAGATACACACTACTCAGCTGTACAACTCCTGAATCAAGATTGAAATTATTCTGCATTAACACGAATCCTCATGGCATACTATTAGGCTATCATGTGACATTAAACTGATGGGGATTTTTTAACGCGTAACTTTTCAGCTCCACCTTCTTTTTTTTTTTTTTTACCTTTTCATCCATGGACAATTATTTGTAATTATCTGCTCAGAGAAACTCGCTGTAACGGATCAATCTCTCTCTCACTGTAAATGAGACGTGAAAGGGGGCGTATTTCAAGATACGCAATGGAGTAGACCAAACTAATTAACGGGGGGGGGGGGGGGGCAATACACTCACATGCACACAAAACACAACACACACTCCTTGTCGGCCGCGACATCGACTACTCATCCATTTGCGTAGAGATGTAATATTATGATTTCCGTCTTTTTTACATTTTTTATATTTGTGTACCGGGTGGACCGGCCCACATTGGCCAGCGGCCCACCGGGAAAAGTCCCGGTGCTCCAGATGGCCAGTCCGCCCCTGGACAAGTCTATTTTTTCACAAAAATAAAGACTGACTTAATTTAGACCAAAAAAATTAGACACCTTACCCCCAGGCTAACTCAGGTCTAAGACTCTGTTACCTTGGCAACCAGCAGTAACAATCAGTTACATTACAAATAGCCAAAAGAAAAGGGAAAATGGCTCATAATTTGTGGTTTGCTGACGACGCTATGGAGAGAGCTATGAGAAGGGAAAGGGTTTTTAGGGACCGCAGTAACCTACTGGAAATATATAATAATGAGGACTTCATCTGTCGGTTTCATTTGCCCAAGGAAGCTCTTCTGAGTCTGACAGATGAATTAGCTGAAGTACTGAGCCCTGCCACTTCAAGAAGCCACAGCATCCCAGCAGTGCTACAGCTTTGCACTGCGTTGAGATTTTATGCAACAGGAACTTTTCTGAATGCTGTTGGTGACACAGTGGGTCTCAGCAAAGCTTCTGTGTCACGGGTGGTATACAGGGTATCAAGAGCACTTTCAAATAAGCTCCCTCAGTTTCCAAACCAGCTGGCTGAGCTGAACAAAGTCAAAAGAGGGTTCCCTTTTGTCCTGGGAACTCCAACGTGTCGTCGGGGGAGTTCCCTGACGAATTGGGATCACGCTAGGGAGCCAACTGCCTTCGAGAGAATTAAAAACGAGCCAATGGACATTGGCATGCAAGATTTGCATTCCGCAACCCGCCCACCAGCGCGGGTATAAAGGCGAAAGTAAACATTTCGCAATGCTTTTTGCTTCGGAGCCTTCCAGTGTCTCTGCTGAAAAGAAGAGTTGCTGTTTCTGCCGAAGATCGTTTGAGTTATAACGAGCCTTTTGGAGAAAGAAGATTTTCGAGAAATCTCTGCTGCTGGTGTGACGGCGCTCTGAGTGATCATCACGTCCCCGCTGCTGGCTGAGTGAGCGGATTCGTCTTTAAAAAAAGAGCCGTTTTCACGGCTGGTAACGGGTGAGTGCAGCACACGGGCTTGCAGTTTCCCCGTTGTGTCTGCCGCGGTGGTCCCTTGGCGCTTCGGCGTGGAAAGAGTGAGAGGGAAATATTCAAGACACTCTCGTCAGTGGTGTACCTCAGACTCCTTGGGTGTTTCGGCTCTTTAAACACCAGACACCCTCCTCTGATGCGGCCTATCCTGGATGATCAGTCCAGGACGAGTGTCTCATAGCCAATTTCTAATTGAACTGGACCAGATCCTCAAAGACACTGTGGTTGGGTTCCGGTTACAGGATTTTACCGAAATTGAAACTAACCACTCTTTCCTTTTCTATTACAGGACGACCGCTGACAGTGCCTACCATCAAAAGACCGGTGAGGACCGGGGCGACGCCAAACCCACACGCACACACATACACGCACGCGTTCCTAGGAAAACGTACGCACGTGCTTTAAAAACCACACATACCTCTCTTTTCACGCTACCATCTTACACACACACCAAACTCTCTCATTTAAACTCTCTCCTTTTCCCTCTCTCATTTTCTTTTCCCCTCTTATAATATTTTGCTTTATTTTATTTCTTATTTTGCGATCGTTTATATTGTTTGTTTGTTATGCATATTTACTCCTGCGTGATTGAAATAGTACATGTAATCTTAGTTGTTTGATTAAAATCCTATAATCTTTATGAATTGAATCTGTCTCATATTGTTTCATTACTGAAATCCCTGAAAGTGTGATTGCCTACAAGCTCTACCCTTTATTTTACTATTAAACAATCTAAGTTGTCTAAGACACGAAAATAATCATTCCTTTGTGGCCACAGGAAAATTATTTGTCGTGTTGGAGACAATAGGTTTCTGTTCAGAAATCGTGCATCCGATCTGCCGGACGGATGGTTGTATGATAAATGAGAATTAACCTCTATCTAAATTTCCCCCAATTAAAATATAATTCTATCTACTTATATCAGTAAATTCTACGAGTAATCGTGGAAATTATTGATATACGTTGAGGTCTGACCTATTCCCTTTTTGGAATAATTTAATTTGTGTAAACGGCATATGCATATTCATATCTTATGAATATTACCTCTCATTTGAGCTAATAAATTCCCTAAACTAGAGGCATTGTCGCTACACCTTTCTCATGTTGTATTGAGACCCCGGCTCGGATATGTGCCCAAGGTTCCTACCACTCCCTTCGCGGATCAGGTAGTGAACCTGCAAGCGCTGCCCCAGGAGGAGGCAGACCCAGCCCTAGCTTTTCTCTGTCCCGTCCGCGCCCTGCGGGTTTATATTGACAGAACGCAAAGCTTCAGGACCTCAGATCAGCTCTTTGTCTGTTACGGAGGCCAGCAGAAGGGGAAGGCTGTCTCCTGGTTAGTGGATGCTATCACCCGAGCGTATGAGTCTTTGGGTGAGCCTTGTCCTCCCAGGTTGCGTGCTCACTCTACTAGAGGTGTTGCCGCTTCCTGGGCTTTGGCTCAAGGCGCCTCGCTGACAGACATCTGTAGAGCTGCGGGCTGGGCGACACCGAACACGTTCGCTAGATTCTATAGCCTACGTGTGGAACCTGTTTCCTCCCGAGTACTCGCTACGGCCAGTGGTGCGAGGGAATAGGTTGTGTCGGCTTGCTACGCCACTCCGTGCCTCGGCCGGATACGTGCGTCATTGCTCCGTTGGCGCCCTACGTCGGTGAGCCTCGTGAGTTCCTCCATCACCCCTCCGGTGCCAGGCGTGGCGGACCGCCTAGCGCCAGGTTTGCTACCTCTAGTAGGAGTTGCTAGTAGACTGGGTGTTTTTTCCAGTGGTCTCTACGGTGACCCATGATGCCACGTGCAGTTCAGCCGTGCCTTCCCCTTGACAGACTCGTTCTGCCGTCCCTGTTGAGTATGCTCCCACTTCCCTCGGATTGGGACTACCTCAGGGACTGCCATATGTTTCACTACCCCAATGGGTTAGTACATATGTGTATTCCAGGCCTTCCTCAGGTAGGCTGGTCTTCCACAGCGTTCCCCCCCATGGGTTAGGGCACGCTTTCCCAGTGTTATCCAAAATCCACTGTGAGGGTCTTGCGGAACAGCAGTGTGATTCCCTAGCTAGCTCCCGCAACTTATTACAAGAAACTGCTGCAGGGTAGCTTAGCTGGGCGCTGGAAGGGGCCAGCACCATGGCGTTTTACTTGGGATCCCAATTCGTCAGGGAACTCCCCCGACGACACGTTGGAGTTCCCAGGACGAAAGGGAACGTCTCGGTTACGTATGTAACCCTCGTTCCCTGAGTACAGGGAACGGAGACGTGTCGTCCCGTCGCCATGTTGCTGTACCTTCGCAGAGGACTGGACACTGTTCGGCTCCTCAATGCAGCGCAAAGCATTGCGCAATGTTTACTTCCGCCTTTATACCTGCGCTGGTGGGCGGGTTGCGGAATGCAAATCTTGCATGCCAATGTCCATTGGCTCGTTTTTAATTCTCTCGAAGGCAGTTGGCTCCCTAGCGTGATCCCAATTCGTCAGGGAACTCCCCCGACGACACGTCTCTGTTCCCTGTACTCAGGGAACGAGGGTTACATACGTAACCGAGACGTTCTTCAGCATAGCAAGATTTCCCAATGTTGTTGGAGCAATTGATGGGACACATGTCAGAATCCAGGCTCCAACAGCTCATTAACATATGTTTGTGAATAGAAAAGGATATCACAGCCTAAACATTCAGGCTGTTTGTGACTCTGATCTCTGGTTTCTCAACTGTGTGGCCCACTGAAAAAAAACAACAACAACAACAAAAAGTCGTGCACACAGCGCTGTAGCAGCAAAGAGCAAACTCCAAAGTCCAATGTAATCAGCGATCGCGTCCTCGTGCTTCCTGCACTCGCACTCTCACTATCAGCCCACAGATCTCCGCATGAATGAGGTTTCCCGTCCCTTATGTGCGATCTCTCCACGCCAATCACTGAAACAAGACACAGGTGTTTGTCATTTGCACTTGACCCACTTACGCCGCACCTGTCTCCCGATCCTCTCTCCCGTCACAGACTTCGCTAGATCACGCCACCCTTGCCACAGATGCGTTTGCCAGTGCCGAGCAGAGAGGAGCGCAGTGCATGTAGTGACATCATGTCAGAATCACATGTAATAAAATACCTAACTTTATCATTATGAATATAAACAACTAACATGGCTGTTAGTACTCACTAGCGATTCTTCCTAGCTTCCGTGCCTCTCTCCCTCCTCGAGTCAAACGGTCACGTGCATGTGGGCAGCTCTGTAGCAGCAGGGGTGGTAGCCATGGTAGCGAGGGAGAGTGACAGTCGCCCAGCCAATCATTTCATTCGTTCCGAATGGAAATAAGTAGCTGTGTTTATTGCAGTCCTGAGAGGACTACAGACACTCGATTTTTATACTCTCTTTTTCAGAGTACTTACATTTTAATTATGTACTGGTATATAAAGACAGTTTAAACAAATTTGGGAAAAAGTTTTTTCGAAAAAACCTGCCTACCCTGCCTTTAAGATAGTCAGAGTCTTAAGTGCTTTGTGCAACGGTCTGATTTAGATGTCTATCTGAAGTCTGACTATCTACTATATCTAAGCCATAGTCAAAGTCTATGTTTGTGAAACCGGCCCCAGAGCAGCATCAAGAATATCAAATATATTGCAATGAATCTCTTATTTGCATCTTAAGTTTATTGCCATTAATAATGACAGATTTGCGAAAGTGTAGAACTCACATCTTCAGCACAGCGACTCATTTAAACGCCTCTGATTGGCCGATGCGTTCAACAGACATGTCTGTGATTGGCTACAATGCTCAACGCTGCAAAAGCACATTGTAAGTGCCTTTAATGCAAAGGAAAAATAGATATAAAACTGTAATATGCACTTTTCATGATTAGGTAATCGCGGCTGCTGTAATCTTATTCACATTTGTTTTTCTGATTAATTGTTTTGCTCTATGAGAAAGACAAGGTAACAAAACATTCTGGGCTTTACTAAAAACATTCGGGGCTTAAGCCCCCTTAGCCCAGCCCTAGCGCCGCTCCTGGTTATATATAATAGTGAATTTTATATCTTTGTATTTTAATTGTCAATTTAATTTCATCCATCCAAGACCCCAATTCCAAAAGTTTGGATGTTTTGTAATATGCCGTGAAATCAAGAATATGTAATTTGTTCATTCTCTTTAAAGGGATAGTTCACCCAGAAGTGAAAAGTACCCCATGATTTACTCTCCCTCAAGCCATCCTAGGTGGATATGACTTTCTTCTATCAGACGCCATACACAAAAGAAATATATTTGAAATATATTTTCAGTATATATTTTGGAATATATGCAAATATTTGAAATTGGCCCAATAAATATATTTCACACTTAACATCATATATTTTTGTTATATTTCAGAATATATTTCAATGTATTTTTTTCTGTATGGGTCCCCAAAAGTGTCAAAATATATGTGGCATATATTCCAAATACATTGAAATATATTCTGAAATATAACAAAAATATATGATGTTAAGTGTGAAATATATTTATTGGGCCAATTTCAAATATTTGCATATATTCCCAAATATATACTGAAAATACATTTCAAATATATTTCTTTTGTGTATGGGGCAGTCAGAGTTATATTAAAATAAGTAAAATATCCTGGCTCTTCCAAGCTTTATAATGGCAGTGAATGGCCCCATCCCACTTGTGTCTATAACTTAACTGTCGTAATGTATAATGTAGGACGTAGCGTAGTACATTGTCTAAGTTACACTTTAGAAGTAAGTCGAATCATATGGCCATTTTGTCGGTGTAATTATGGATATTTGTCTTGCACAAACCCATCAGTCGAGTCCCCCGGAGCTGTCTGGAGTACGGTTATGATGGATGGATGCACTTTTGAGCTTCAAACTGAGGGGTGTCCCCATTCACTGCCATTGTAAATATATTTAACACGCAGCATGACTGTTTCTCATGCAGTGCTGTCTGAGGGGTCAAAGGTCACATACATTCAACAGAGGTTTCCTGCCTTGCCCTACACAAATTGAGTTTTCTCTGGATTCCTGAATCTTCTCACAATATTATGAATGATAGATGGTGAAACACCGAAATTCTTAGCAATTTTGCATCGAGACATTTTTTTTTTTTTTTTTTTTTTTTGTCTGACAATTCTGTCATGATATTTAGCACAAAGTAATAAGCCATGATCCAGCTTTCCTGGCAAAGATGCACATTTTACATCCAATCACCTATTACCAGTTCACCTGCTTATTGTGGACCGTTTTAAAACCGTTTAACTGGGATATTCTTTCATCTTTTCACTTTTATTATGACTCTGTCCCAGTGGTTTTGGAGTATGTTGCAGCCATAAAATTCAAAATGTATATATATATATTTACAAAATACATTTAAGTTGGTCCGTGAAAACATTGGAAATCTTTAGTAGTTTTGTATGTAAAGAATGAACAAATCACAGATTCTTGATTTTATTGTATTTTTCAAAACGTCCCAACTTTGCTGGAATTATTGGGTTGTATCTATCTACCTATAAAGATAGTTTAGTTAGTCAATCAGACTGTCTTATACTATATTCTTATTGTGATGATAAAAGTCTATGTAAATGTCTCAACAGGATAGCCTGTTGTGATAAAATGTTGAACGTTGGAGTAATTTTAGAAAATTACAAATTAAAGAAAGGATATTACAACTCGTGAGCTTAGAATTATAAGGTTCTATCTCCGTTTAGGGTAGTTCTGAGATATTGAGCATCAAAGTTTTTACATCCCAGCTGGCAATGGAGAGATGGAACCTTTTTATTTTATCAATAACTACTAACAAAATATTTGTTTACAAAAATAACACCACACAGGCATTAATAAACACCTAATGGATCAGATTATGTCAAAAACTCAATTTCGACCAAAAGTGGAGATAGAACCTTATAATTCTAAGCTCACGAACTTTCCTATGAAAGAGACGAGGGGCTGCATAAAACTTTAATATTTCTGATAGTATGCAAATATTTCCTTGTCAGCCGCACACTTCGTTCATGCCTACATATCTTTCTTTGATTTGTCTTTTTAGAAGCGGCTCGAACTGCCCATATAACTCTTTCCAGAACAAAACAGACAGTAGAGATGCTGAAGACGAAGAGCTCTGGAGGAAAGTGGAGTCTTAGACTGAAGAGAGAAACTTTCTCAGAGAGAGACTGGAAGATGGTCAGTTCCTGCACAAATTGGGAATTACTGATTATTGTGCCACAAAGAAAAAAGGTTACTCAAACACTTTAAAAATAAAAATAAAAATAATTAACTCATACTGTCCACTTTGTTATTTAAAAACAGTTACATTTGGTAATTTTCATGTAAATACGTGGATGCCTGAAAAATATACATTTAGAATAAAGTCACTTATTTACTAAGTTAAATATATATTAGGGCTGTGAAACGATTAATCGCGATCCAAATAAATCAGATCCCAAAAAAAGTTTGTGTTCACATAATATATGTGTGTGTACTGTGCATAATTATTTTGTATATATAAATACACACACATACATGTATATATTTAAGAAATATTTGCTTAAATATACTGTATATATATATACATATACACACACACACACAAAAATAAAATGTAATACGTAAGGGATAATGTATTGCGAGGCGGATGTTATAGCGAACACACCCCCGACAGGCTGATCAGGACCCCGAGGTGAAGCAGAGACTGAAGGGGGTGTATTCGCTATAACAACCGCCTCGCTATACATTATCCCGCTTATACATGACTACCCACCAAATAAATCCTTAATTTGACACAAAATATTGATTTAAAAAGGAGTTTATTGATTTAAAAATCTGTGACAAAACATTGATGTCAGCAAATCTGCAGAAAAACACAGAGTGAGCTTCAACAGCGGATGTCGAGCTGATGAGGGAATGTTACTACACACAGTTAATTACTGTCTCCCTTTTACCGTCGATGTGTGGCTGTCAGACTGCATATGAGATTTTACAGCGTTGATTCCCATTGTAGCAACCCAACTTAAATACAGTTTACAAACGCTGCTAATATTTTAGCAATTTTGCTCCGGCGGAGGCGATCACCAAACCGGCTCCGCGTGTTTATCACACTAATGTACATATTGTGCGACAGCAAAATAAAATTGATTAATTATGAAAGCTATATTCAAATAAATTGATAATATAAAATTTGTAATGCCTGTAGGATTAAAATGTAATGCTTTTTAATGCCATTTAAGGCCTTAATTTTAGCAAAATCCATTAATGCTTTTTAATGCCCCGCGGAGACCCTGTTAAAAGATATTTAAAAACTTTCACAGATGTCTTATTTAAAAATCATTCATTATTATTACACTTAATGTTTACCTACCTTATTCCTTATATCAGGTGATAGCGTAATTAGACTTAATGTTACACTTTATGTGTGATGTGGCACGTGCCAAACTTAAAGAACCACACTAAACAGTTTTGTGAGATCTTTATTGTGTTTGTGTTACTCTAGTGGCGGTCAAATGAAAGTGCAAATTCCTTGGTGACTGTTATCAAAGTGGAACATAAAGATAACGATTAAGAAAGATAAATAATATAAAGGTGAAGTTAAACAAACAATGTTTTAATGTGCATGTCTCTTTGTCTTACCGGCTCCTGGAAATGCCCAGTAGGAGAGGCCGCGAACAGGAAACGGTTATATGTCATCCTGAAGGAGAGGAGTTGCTCTATTAAGAGTATTTAGACCCAAAGCTCATGAATGTTTATGTGTTTGTATTGTTTTCTAAGTGGTAATGTAACTGGAAAAAGAGAGACATTATCAATGTCTGGTAAGGTTGCCAATACTTTGTGAACTATGAAACGTATAGTTAATAACTGATGCAGAGTTATGATTGTTTGAAAATGAAGGAGGAGATCAAAACTATAAAAGAACAGATGAAATACAATAGTGATGGTGAAATTAAGCTTTATGAAGCACTGGGGCTTTCCCCCTCGACTGTATGGTAAAATGGTTCATTACTCGAAGCTTTTCAACACGTTGCACACTAACGACATCTTGTGGCCAAAAGGTGGAAAAGCTGAGTTTCTGTCCCAGAAGACCGTTTCTGCTCTGTAAACCACAACGCAATACAATTAATACTCATAATTCATGTGTTAGTGTTGATGTAGTTCTTATACAATGTATGAACAAACTCAATACTTAATGTGTAACTCATTTTTCCCTTGAGTATGTTTTGTTTGTTTGTTGTTTTGTTTGTTGTTTTGTGTTGAGTTGTACTTTGAACAAATTTCTTTTGTTAGTTTGTTTTCCTGCAGAATTTCTGAGTTAAACTTGGACTTGTAAATGGACATTGTGCTTTGGACTGTGTTGCACCTTTTGTGGAGTTTGTGGCATCCTGAATAAACGTGAATTTTTCCATGGACATTTTTGAAGTTTTTCCAGTTGTTTGCCTCTTTGTTTAGCCAACGCACTGACCCTCCTACACCAGTATGCCAACCACATTTACCTTTACCTCACCTTCTGCATATTCAGTGCCTGCATATTTCTTTCCTCGCATATTTTACCAATTCCAAACCACATAAATCTCAATAATTAGCATTAATTTAGGTGATATATAATTGTGATACATAATTGTTCATGAAGGCTGGAAGTGTAAAACGCCTTATATTCAGATGTGCATAAAGAAAACCTGATTAATAATTATGCACACCTAAAATACACAATTAATAGTAGTTATTAAGATTGATGTGGTTTGGAATTGGAAAAATATGCTTGAAAAAAAAATATGATCAGAAAATCGAATTGCATAATTACACATGCACTGCACTTACCTGGACTCCATTCACTTACCTTACTCCACTGTACAAGAGATTTGACAAGATACTTAACCTGCCGATGGTCATCAGCTGTGTATATGTCACAAACACACGTTAATATCACCATCTGATCATCAGACGAAGTTTTCTCTGCGCTCCCAATTTAAAACATTTACGGTATTAACGTTATTTGTCATTTTGCTAAAGTTTTGGCTAGCTTTAAACAATCTTCTAACTACTGAACTAGCTAGCGGATGTGCCGTGTCAGTTTAGCGGAAGTCGGATGAGAAGATGCGGAAGAGTGAAGTATTAGCAGTGGGAGAGGTGGGATAAGGCTTATACTGTAGCGGAGCGAGAGCTCTTTCCATGTGGAGTCTTTGTATTAAAGTCATTCGAGCAAGTGGACTCTCTCTTCTGGAAGTGGACCTTCTCAGTTCAACTCAGCTGTTATTGGTCAAATAATCACAGACAGAAACACATACAGGAGAACTGAGAGCTCTTTAATTATATTAATGATAGAAGAGAGAGAATACAGGACAGTCTCTGACTCGATATGAAACACTTCTATAAAGACACAACAATATTACAAATAACTCTCTTTTGATTTCCATGCAAGCTCTGGTTAATATGTGTATATAAACTTAGTACTCTTCTAATATATTCTGTGCACTTTAAATCAAGTCTTTTTAGGGATAGTTCACCCGAAACTGTCCACTGACTTCAAATGTATGGACAAAGAAATCTCTAAATATTGTCTCTTATGTTCCACAGAAGAAAGAAAGTTATCCAGCTTTTGGTCGACATGAGGGCATATGTACATTATGTCAGTTTTCATCTTTTTAATACATTTACATTGAATCATTTAGCTAGGGCTGGGTACCGAGTTCGATACTTTTTAGGTACCGACCGAATTGCCTCGATACTATCGAGTATCGAAAAATGACTTGTTTTTCGGTACCAGATTTCGATACCTAAGGGGTTAACTCATCAACGTCAGTGCTCAAACAAATACATATGAAATGCACAACGACACGCCTAAAGTCGCTCACGCACATACACGCAAACTCTACACACACGAGACGCGGAACTCTGCGCACATACTCATATGAGAAGCGCGCGCGCACACAAACTGTCCACGCACACATTCTCATATGAGACGCGAGCACACACAAACTCGCGCACATTCTCAATGAGACGCGAGCACACACACTCACAATACCTTAAAGATGTGGAAAAGCCGATCAAAAGTGTGGCTACATTTCTCCATTCTCGATGCCAAGCGTGCGATGCCGTATTTGCGGTAAAATAATTGCAGCAAAGACGGTACCGCGACAGATCTGATGAAGCCCTTGACAGTGCACGACTGCACGGAGTAAACATAAGAGCAGAAAGTTGCTCCGTCTTCGACTGGTAACTGAAGAGATACCTGTTGATCACTCTGACAGTGTTTATATTGCAATAATGACCTACTGAATGTACACTGCTGTTCAAAAATGTGTTGGTCAGAATTTTTTTTCAGTAAGGATGCATTAAAGTTATCAAAAACGACCTTAAAACATGTGTAATGTTACTAAAGATTTCTGTTTCAAATAAATGATGTTCTTTTGAATTTTTTATTCATCAAAGAATCATGAAAAAATGTATCATAGTTTCCAAAAACTGTTTTCATATTTCTGAAGGATCATGTGACACTGAAGTAATGATTTTGAAAATTCAGCTTTGACAACACAGGAATAAATTACATTTTGAAATATATTCAAATACTATTTTAAATTGTAATACTATTCCACAATATTACAAGTTTTACTGTATTTTTGATCAAACAAATTCAGGTTTGGTGAGCATGAGCTCTTTATAAAAAATATTTTGTTCCTTTGTGCTTTTTTTTGTTCCTTTCTGGACTGACTAAGGAGCATGAGTCAAACTGAAAAAATAAAACCAAAGTTTTTCTGAGGTAATGTGTTATGTAATCTTGTTAAAATGGATTTCATAAAATTGGTATCGAAAAAAGTATCGTTCAGGAACCGGTATCGAAATCAAGGTATCGGTATCGGTATTGGTATCGAAATTTTTTGAACGATACCCAGCCCTACATTTAGCAGACGCTTTAATCCAAAGCGATTTACAAATGAGGAGAACAATAGAAGTTAAACTAACAATATTCAAGTGCTGTGAATAATAGTGTGAATAGTAGTTATTTGGTAAAAGAGTATAATGTACATGCATTAGGAACACAAGCAAGACTATGGGCCCTATCTTGCACCCAGCGCAAGTGACTTTGTACACCGACGCATGTATCATTCCTATTTTTCACCCGCGCAAAGCGGACTTTTCCCTCCACAGAAGCACGTCGGTAAGTTAGGAAATACACTTGCGCTCCCGGGGGCGGTTCAGCGCAAAGAGGAGGCGTGTTCCGGCGCAAACGTTCCTTCATGCTATTTTGCAGGTTTAGAAAACAATTGCGCCACTAACCAGGAAAAAATAGTTTAAAGTCAGTGGCGCGTTGCGCATGTTATTCATATGCTATTTTAAGGGCGCATGCTTGGCCATAATCAATGTAGCGTGTGCACAACGCGCATACACTTTGATTCTCTCATCTACACAGAAGCAGCAGTTTTCATTTTTGCAAATCATACATTATTACGATAGATAGATAGATAGATAGATAGATAGATAGATAGATAGATAGATAGATAGATAGATAGATAGATAGATAGATAGACAATTTATTATAAAAGCATACATCTAGCTTACACATTTACCCAAATTATCATACGCCTGTTTAACCGAAGTTAATTTGGGTGGGTTTCTCCATTCAATGTAACTTCTCTCTTTTTCGGCCGTGACGAGAGCGTTGCTCTCCTCGGCTGTGAACCGCTCCTGGCGCGCGCCTGGCAAATCCGCCGTTACAATAGCAATCCGCTATGGAAAAAGTGCGTCTTCTCTTAAAGGGAATGTGAGATGACGCTCTGATTGGTTTATTTCACGTTACTCCCAAACCACACCTATGAATAATGAAGCTACTTCAGACCAACCCATTTTAGATTTGCGCCTGGCGCAAGAGTCATTTATCCCGCCGGGAAAATAGCAACAGCGCCGAGACCCGCCCACAAAGTTACTTGCGCTTTGCGCTTGACACTTGCGTTTCAGATCGTTAAAATAGGGCCCTATGACATTAAACTACTTGATGTTGTTGATCTGTCAGTCTATCAGGGGAATTAATGAGAATAAACCGTGCTTTATACAACCCTCCTCTCCATCGTATGATAAAGTCCTGCTGATACAGAACGTCAGCAGAAGCATCAACGGCACATCAATACATCTTTAATAAAACTCTGTTTACCGTATGTGTTTAATGGAGCGCAAACAGAGCAATTGAGTTTTGAGTTTTATGAATCAAGAGTTATCTCTAATAAACCTAAATGTCACAGAAAGGAATGGTGTGTGCAGTGAAAAGAATGACATTGACTTCATTTATTGAGTGCAGATGTTTAAACTGAACTGCAGGCGGTCTGTGAATGAGACGCAGGCTTTTGCATTGAAACACAGCAGGCAAACGCTGCACTACTGTCTCGAGAGTGTTCGTCCCGGCTGTGTGTCGAACTCTGATGTGTGTCAGTTCTACAACAGCAGTGAACAGACTTCATTAACCCTCCAACATCAGTTCTACAACAGCAGTGAACAGACTTCATTAACCCTCCAACATCAGTTCTACAACAGCAGTGAACAGACTTCATTAACCCTCCAACATCAGGCCTCAAGAACAGGTACAATACACAGTCAGCCAGAGGGTTCAGATACAGGAGAAATTCAGAAAAAAAAAAATATATATAAAACAATATAAAACTGTTGTGACTGTTAAAATGATCTATAATAAAAATCAGGATTATGTTCGGGAGAATGAGAAAAGTGTAAGTCAGAAGCACCAGGAACAAACTGCCCAAAATTCTCTTGCGCTTTAGAGAAGTAAGTGATATTGCGCGTGAAAGACCGCGACAAGTGCCAATAAAACACAGAATGATTATTGGGTAGGGGATTAAACAGCCGATCGATCGGGGCAGAGGGATAAACAGCCAATTAGAGTTAAAGTTTGCAAAGATCAGAGGAACAAACCAGATGATCACAGAAACGACACAGCAGACTTTCAGTGAATGATAAGATCTGTACCAGATAGGATGAGAAACCAGAAGATATCGTTCAAAAGCAACACATGCCATAAAATACAGACCCACAATCAAACTATAATCATATGCAATTGTGGCATCCTTTGACCCTGTGATTGCGTCCGTTAATTTACAAATGATCTGAATGAGATCTGAAAGAATCAAATGAATAACAAACACTGGAGTGGAGCGATTAGATTTGATAAGAGCACACAACGCAAACAGAGTTAAGATCATGATTAGAATCTCAATGGATGCAATGATCTTGATAATTAATGGGTGTGCAGATCTAAGTTCCAAGAAAAATCTCTCAATCTGATAGTCATAATGTACTCCACTTGATCTGTTGCTGCTGGCGTTGATATAATAATCTTCACTTGATCCGTTGCTGCTGGCGTTTTGTTCTGCCATTGTTTCATGAAATCTTGACAGCAACACTAAATAACAAACCAGTCATTAGTTTAAAAAACATGCATTCATTTACTATTTACTACTTTATTAAAAACATTAGGGAAAATATATGACATAACTTGTTTTCTGTGTGATTGTTGAAATAAAGTTTCCTCAGTTTGCTCTACATGTTCTTTAGAGGAGATGTGTGTAATGTTAGAAAGCTAAGATTAAAGTTTGGAAATCCTCCATTTGAACAATATCACAGAAGCAAGAATGCTGTTGTTCTGAATATTCAGTCCAGCACAGCTGCAAGTGTACAATGGTTTATTAAACTAGGAATAAATCTTGAAGAACTTACGTTAGTGACAGGATTGTGTGTTTCGTCTGCAGGTCAAAGCAGAAGTTTGTGGAGCAACACACAGACTGACAGATGTTTCACAAGTTTCCACTGCTGTGTTTAAAGAGCTCTTCATTCACTGCACACACTGTAAAAACACACATCTTAAAGCTTGTGGATCTAATGTAGGAAATGCCTGAGATTACAGACAAACGTGTGCAACTGTAATTACCTTAAAGACACGATTAACTAACAATGGTGGTTTGAGTGAAAAACCAGTCTAACTTTCACAAACGCTTCGGCTCAACTACGACGACTGAAGTAATCTGAGAACGCTTTATATCTGATGCTTTCATTTATAAAGTTCACTCAGCGTTTATAACTCTTTCCTGCAAGTGTTTTTGCTCATTTTCACTAAAGCTTCATATGAATATCTGAACATGTAATATATCAAAAGAAAGAATCGACACTGCTTTAAAAAAATAAAACAACATGCATTCCTTTTTTTAACAACACTTGAAAGTGGGAAAGTTTAATAATTAAAAAAACAAACATTTTGAGCAAAAAGCTGAGAAAATCATGTTTATGTCAAAGACTTCATCCAGATCATATTCAGAATGATGATCAAACTCAGATGGATTATTTATTGAGTGATGTAATATTCATAGTGTACTCTTCAGTAATACAGGTATAACAGAAGCTCTACAGAAGTGTATAATATAGCTCTGCCATAGCATTTCACTGATCTTTCATGTATTATAATGTATTTTGTTCAAGAGATTATATCTGCTGATGTACTTTTATTAATGTACTCTAGGTATTTATTTGCAATGTAGCCTACACAAGATAGTATATTAAAGTTTTCTTGATTTCAAAGTGTGTCTTCACATTTATATTTAATAATCTTTTGCACTTTTAATATATCATTTTGAATACTGAATAAAACAACTTTATAATAAACTATTAGTGTAATGCTAATACATTTCTAATGAGCTGAAATGCTATTGAAATATTCTTGAAGTACATTAAAATTTAGCTTCAAATATATGATAACTGTAGTTTAAGAAATATGAAAGTATATTTTAAATGAACTGTAAAGAAATACACTTAAATGCACTAAATGTGCTTGAAGTGGTTACATTTTAGCACAGTTTAATATATTAAAATATATTGCAAATAAATTAAAAAAATAAAAATTTATCTTAAGCATATCTTGAAATACATTTAATATACTGTTGTTTCAAAATAATACATTTAATACGTACTTAGTACAGTATAATTTATATATATTAAGTATGTCCAAAAAAGCACAATTTAAATACATTTCCTTTCACCTGGGAAACAGATGATGAAATTTATGAGCTGATCACATCATCATCATCAAATGAATATCAAGAGCCTGAAATGGAAACTGGTTCCGACAGGACCTTAAAGAAAACTTCCAAACCTGCTTTAAACAATTCCATCTTAATTTCTTTAATTTCTTCTACACATAATCAAGCACACTAGAGAGTCAACAAGCTGAACAACATGTGCTAACGTTTGAATAAAGGCTGAAACACAACGACACAATAATATGATCTTACCGGGAATCAGACTGAAGACTGAAGACGCTGCTCATCAGGAGATGATGGTGTTTATGAGCTGCTCAGCGCTCTTTTATAGCCTGAATTAACTCCAGAAACACTAAACAAAGATGCATTAAACATCATTAACAGTTAATGCACATGCAACCGCATCAGCACTCAGCAAACCAAACCAAACCAAACTCCACAATATAAAACCATTTCAAAAAGACAACAGAATGTGAACATCCAGAAATACAGTGATATAATACTAAGATTTTGTCATACTGTAAGTTGATCAAATTATGATTATGCGGTAAGAGCAAAATAAAAACAAAATATGGTAAAAATATTATGTTATAAATATTATAACAACTTTTACTACCGAAAACAAAATCACTTTATTTGCAGTTTCATTCCAGACAGAAACCCTGCAGCACACAAAATATGAACACATTAAACAAAATACAATAATAATAAAATAAAGAAATGAAGGCCCTTCGATGAAGGCCCTGTCCCAAATGGAACACTAAGCACTCGCGGTCTTCCTCTGAGTCCGCACTTTCGTGACGTAATGCCGCTTTGACTGTCGGGAAGAAGTCTGCTGCGGAGGCGCATCAAGGGCGCAAATCGAGCACCCTTCTGAGATCTAAAAATGACAAATGGGACACACTGCGGTCTCACAGACTTAACGGACACGCGCACGCGGCAGCCATTGTAAGTCCACAAGACCGAAAGTGCACATAAAGTGTGCCATTTGGGACAGGGCCGAAGGCTGTTCCAATTCAGTTCTGCATCCTACGAAGACCGTATTCGAAGGCCGGTTGCGTCATCGCGACGCGACGAAGGCTACCCTGATTCAAAAGCGACGCCAAATGCACCCTTCGTTTCCCCGTGAAAGGAAGGATATGGCCCTGTCCCAAATGGCACACTTCATGTGCACTTTCGGTCTTGTGGACTTACAATGGCTGCCGCGTGCGCGTGTCCGTTAAGTCCGTGAGACTGCAGTGTGTCCCATTTCTCATTTTTAGGTCTCAGAAGGGTGCTCGCGAGCGCCCCCATGTGGTCGATTTGCGCCCTTGATGCGCACTTTTGCCGAGCCCGCGCTGATGTGGACTCCACAGCAGACTTCTTCCCGACAGTCAAAGCGGCATTACGTCACGAAAGTGCGGACTCAAGAGGAAGACCGCGAGTGCTTAGGGTTCCATTTGGGACAGGGCCATAAATGGACACTTAGCGGCCTATCCTACCCTATTCTACCCCATAAGTCATTGCGCACCGGTGTCGACAGCATTTTTTATATATTTTTAAAGGCAGCCGAGACTGGAGTTAGGTGGTGGACAGCAAATTCTAATTTAAATGTAAGTATTATGTTTTCATTTACTCAAATAGCTTGCGAAACCAGAGTTAAAGTTTATTATAAACTTCATCTTAACTCCTTCGTCATCATTGCGTTCAACTATGCCAAGGCAAATACAGTTTTCCATTCTATGGCACCTTTAATATTGGTGAAAAGCTAATTCATGTTCAAGTATTGTGAACATTAGACTTTTTTACAGTACGGTACACTTGAGGAACAATCAAACAGCATCTTAGCTTAATGTAAATAATGACAGTAATGAACACTTTCATCCACATGTTGATAGTGAACACAAAAGTGATGTGATGCCTATATTTCCCATATCCTCCTGGGACCCAAGAATAGACTTTTGTCCACTGTAGTGGACATTATATTTTAGTGAATTTCTCTGACATCATACATGTCACATGACACAACCTGGGTGTCCTGTAAAGAGCACATTCAGGGCTTTTCAGAGATACCAAATGTTTGGAGGTTTCACCATGAAAACAACTTCTCCTTGGTCTTTAAAAATGTCTGACATTAATTTAGTGATCAAATGTAGCATTCTTATGGAAATATGATAATACATTGTAATTATAATTTAAATTGGACTACTTTTCAAATTGTATTTCATAAAACAACATCTCAGGAAAATGATATGGGGTTTCAAATAAAAAAATTACTTTCTGTTACAGAACAGGGCATTGATTTCAAACGTGTCCACTGTAAAGGACATCAGGACTTAAATCGTCTTTATCAGGCATTTTAGGAGACACAGCAAGTGAATATGGAAATAAATTATACATCAATATTCCTATGAAATATTAGATATTATTATTAAAATGTTGCCAATTATTACACTTCTTTTTTCATTAAATGTTGCTCCAAGAACACTTTAATGTGCAAACTAGATACAGGTTATAGATACATTGGATTGAATGGGAATATTAATTTACAGCCATTTTACCCACATATTGCATAAAGTAAAATGGTGTATTAATTCATTCCATTATTTCTTTCATAACATAGTTGAGAATAATCTTTATACAAATTTTGGATGAAAAAATCCTGAAACCCCAAAATGTATTGGTGATTGAAAAAAAAAATCCCATTGGTTTTGCATAGGCAAAATGAAAGAAATAATGGAATGAATTGATACACCATTTTACTTTATGCAATATGTGGGTAAAATGGCTATAAATTAATATTGTATAGACATATAATTTCTTGTCATTTTATTTTTTAAACAACTTAGTCCTGGCGTCCACTACAGAGGACATAGCATAACGTATGAATAAAATATTATTTTTCAAAAATGTTTTTTTTTACCATTTGTTTATTGTGCTCTAAACAGTGTGATGACATGGAAAAAAACTAAATTCAAAAAACTTTTTTTTTTTCTGGGTCTCAGGAGGATATAATGATTTAGAAGATTATAATATCTTAAATAATAAACAATACAGTTTTTATGCATTCTTTAAAGTGTCAGTCATGAAGGATTTAACTTGAAGCTCTTCTTCTGAGTATCGTAATTGATTTGGTTTCTTCCATTAGAAAACACTTACTTATTGAGTGGATGTGAGTGATTTTTTCCCCTCAATTTTCAAGAGCTTGTTAATAAGAGACTCAGTATGATTGCACATTTCCTCATTTCCCATCAGCATTAATTCATTATGAATGATGCCACAAACCATCTCTAATATAACACGAATGTTGACTGTTTCCTACTGAAAGTATCTGCACAATATCTGTGACTGTCTGTGAGTTGTATATGCTTATGTGGACTTAAATCCTGACTAGCATGAATTTAGTTGTTTATTTTGAAACAGATTGAACCAGATCACTACAGGTGCACCTGAGTATAAAAGAGTACTCTAGTGGTACTCTAGTGGATGGTATATACCCAGGTGGGTAGTAGAGCTAGGCAGATTTGTTGGGCAGAGGAAGCATGGCTTACTTGTTGTGTTACCACAAACCGCTTTGAGTCCTGATTGGGAAACTTTGGTTTTAAGCTCAAACAACGACTCTTTATTGCTACTAGTAGTGACGGCCAAATTACCAGGGAAAAGGAAGAGGGTACAGTACAAAAAGTAAACAAATCCAAAAGGGCAAACCAATTTAAAAAAGTAGTCCAGTCCAAATCCAGAAATCCTAATAATCTTATCTAATTAATATAATTATAATATAATGTAGCTACTATAATTAATATTAACAGTATACACTGTTAGCCCGGATTTTATATCTAATTAAGAACTTAATTACAATTTAATTAAATTATTTAAGTTTGATTGCATTACTAATATAAGTTAGCCTAGAAATCTAGACGCACCCTAGCGGCAGCAAAATGTATTTTGCAGCCAGGGCAGTCTAGCAACTCTCCATTGAGTTTCGGAGCTGCAAAAACCTAAATTGGGTTAGGCCAATCACGTAATGTATAGAGTAGGCGGGGCGGGCTTAACATAATGACCACAGAGTTGCGACGGTTACCTGCTGCTACTTGAAAACAAAGAAGAGCTTCTGCTGGCGAACATCTTTCGAATCGTCTTTGGCCGTGACTCTGGAGGACTTGGAGTTAAGTTTTTCTTTGAGAAAAGAGCATAGAACAGCACTTAAGTCATTCTTTAAAAAAAAGAAGATGTGTTCGTAGTTTTGCCGGCCAGATATGGCAAAAGTTGAATCTATCTACTAGCTCCGCTGTTGGGAAAATGCTCTGGTTGGGTGAAGCGCTGTCCTATTGCGTGCAGAGGGAATTTGAATGACAGCCGTTTATCCCGCCCCTCGGATCGAGCCGCGTCTATGGTGAGTTTCCAGACCTAACATCTTGATGTAGGTCTGGCTTGCCAGGCTAAATATAAGTAGATTCTACTAATTTGTGGACATAATTTTAATGTGTGAATAAATGTAAGTTAGGTGGACTCAAATTATGAAGTTTTTCTCTTGACCACGGCTTCCACGCAGTAGTTTGATGATACGCCATTTTGTGGTGTGGTGGTGTGTGTGAATTCAAGGAGCTGTTGATGAGAAGCTGGAACATTTGCTTTAGCAAGTTCTATGGACATTTTTCCCAACATTTACCTTTTAATTGTTTCTTTGTTTTCCTCGAGAGTCCATGTGCGAGCAGCCTTCCTGCGACCACCTCCACGGCGCGGCCCGGGTGAAGGCTGCTGCTGGGGTCGAGCGGGAGGGGCGGGAGCCGCCAGGAGCCGTCGGCGGTGAGCAGGCTGAGGGTTCTGTGCCAACAGCTGGGTGGAGGCAGCAGTGGGCCTTCTGGGCAGAATATGTTTAATCGCCTCAGTCTGCTTCTGGGCGGTCGAGAACTTTTGGATGAAATCCTCAACCGCGCCGCCGAAGTGGCCAGCCTGGGATATGGGAGTGTCGAGGAAACGGGTTCGCTTGGCATCTCTCATATCGGCCAGGTTGAGCCAAAGGTGTCTCTCCTAGACCACGTTAGTGGACATCACCTGGCCCAGGGAGCGTGCGGTCACTTTCGTCGCCCGGAGAGTCCTGCCCTCGTGCATGTCCCTGAGCATCTGAGCCTGATAGACTTGCAGCTGCCTGCCCCGCGGCTCTATAGGATTTCGCAACGAGAGTTGACGAAAAGCTACAGGCTTTGGACGGGTGCTTTGGGTCGCCACGGGAAGAAGCGCTCTGCGGACACAGCTGCATCGCGACAGAACGTTCTACCAAGGGAATCCCAGTGTACCCCTTGGCCCCTTAGCTCATAAATGCCAGAGGAGAACTGGCCCCCGACTGAGCCTGGGTTCTCCCAAGGTTTTTTTTTCTCCATTAGGTCACCTGATGGAGTTATAGGACACCATTAGGTCACTTGATGGAGTTTTTCGGTTCCTTGCCACTGTTGCCTTTGGCTTGCTCAGTTGGGGATATTTTGGGGATATTTAATTTAATTTTATCAATCAATAAATTCCTCTTGAAACAAACTTTGTTGTATTATTTAAATTTAATACTGTGAAGCTGCTTTGATACAATCTGTATTGTGAAAAGCGCTATACAAATAAACTTGACTTGACTTGACTTGACTTGGCAGCGGCCCCATCGAGGGGAGGAAAGGCGGAGAAGGTCGCCGAGCGATCGCGGAAAGACAGGGGAGCCTTCCAGGACCTTGTGACCTCCTCATGCACCTCCGGGAAGAAAGGTATTGGGGGTGGATGCCGACGGGGATCAGCGGCCGCGCCCAAAAAACAATCATCAAGCCGCACGGGAAAGCATGGCCGTCAGCTCGGGATCCGACTCGGGCAATACTGGCAAACCCGAGGGCGGCAGCACAGCCGAATCATTGGCCGTTTCTCAATATGCGTTCTTGTCTGTACTTGTGTTCTTGTGGACTTGTGAAATGTCATCAGTCGCTGCCCAAGTACTGTCCCAATACACAAGTTTGCATTTTGGCAAGAACGGTTAAAAATCCCGGAAGTGTTCTTGACACGCCCATTTTACCGAGGATGCTTCGGTTGGTAACTTGTGTGAACTTGACGGCAGAAATATCCCAGCATTCGAGGAAGGAGAGGCAGGTCAATACAGTAAGTCGTTTTTCTACAATTTCGTACGCTATTTCATCACTAAATTCACTTCTGAGAACATTTGGTGCGAGAAATCAAATGTGTAGATTTCAAATATTGGCATTTTTATGAAAATTTATGGCGAATCGAAAAAAGTGCTCAAACGTTTTCGGAAGTGAGAATCTCCATAAGCGCCTGCGGGTGTTAAGTTAGCTAGCGAGCCAACCGGCCAGTCTGCTCACAGACTCGTTTTACCCCACAGTCAAGAGACCATTGCAGCAGACAACAGCGGAGCAATAATGGCAGAAGAAAGCCAGACCCACAACTGTAAGAAAGTTTTACTTTTCGTGCCGCTGTTATGTAATTGCATTCTGAATAATGTGATAACATTTTAATTGAAAACAAGGGACATCTGAGGAAACCGTAGCATTAATTGCATGGCGAGCGGCCAACGAGGCTCTCTTCACTGGTCGGAGGAATTCCTCCAGAAATGGATGGGAGTGAGTAACGTTATGCATAATCTGTGTTTGTACTACAGACTGTTATATAAAAAGGTTTGTACGCTAGGGGTAGTTGTTGGTTGTGTCTGCCAGCCTGTCAGAAGAGTTTTATGCACCAAAATGAAAGAAAACAAATAACTAACCTAACCTAACCCTAAGCAAATATAAAACTTTGTGCAAGTTACATTTTAGTCTGTTGAATAGATGTGATTTAAAGTGGGTTGTAGTGTGGTATGAAACACTGCAAAATAATAGTGACAAGCAAAATAAATAGTACAGGTGACATTTATGATTTGGTTAAGATATGAATGCAGAAAGTTATATGGAGGCAGTATTGCACTTAAGTGTATGATAGTACATGCATGCAGGGAGTAGAGGAGTGACAGTAATACAAATAATAATTATTGTAAGTAGTAATATTAGTAGTGTTAGTGTTTAAGTTGTCCTCTCTTCTTTTTGCTTTTTTCAGAGTATTTGTGAACAAGTCTGACCTGGCTATCACAGCCAAACAAGCAATGAAAAAATGGAATAACCTTAAGGAAAAATACAAGGTAACCTACCATTTAATCTCCTTTTCAGTAATGTAGTGGGACTAATTTAAGGTAGATTTACCAAGATAATATGCAATTATTTTTACAAGTGGAGTACAAGTATTATAGGGCAAGGACATACGTTATCAAACACTTTTAGGAAATTGTAAACAACAACATATTCCAACTTAATTTTTTTCTGTGTGGAAAATTAATATTATATGTTTGGCATCAGTATTTTAACTTCCATCATTATTGCAAGATATCTTAAAATAACTGTTAACTTAAAATAACTTGACATGAAGGGAATTTATACAGGATAGCATTGCAACAAACATTTGTGAAGCCATTCAAACTGTGGAAACTTTTTGGGACTACAAATATGTTCAATAACAGTTTTTACCGTTTTCATTTATACAGTCTTTTTTAGGAACTTAGGGATCCTCCAGCAGGGAAAGGGGTGGAGGCAGGTGGGGTGACTGCTGCTGCCTGGCAGTGGTACAGTCAGATGGATGCTGCACTCCAGGGGCAGCACTCAATAAGTCAGCAAATCTGACGGCCACTACAGGTGCCGTCGTCACCTCTCCGTCCTCTGCCCCTCCCAAAGAACGGGCCAACCCGCCACCAAGGAAGAGGGCCAGGGTCAGTGAGGCACTCCTGGATTTTATGAAGGAGCAGGCAGAGAGGGAAGAGGAGAGAGAGCAGGAGGCAGTGGCGAGGGGAGAGAGATACTTGACTCTTTGAGAGACTTGTAAATCAATTGTAAATAGCCTGTATTATTTGTAATGTTCTTGGTTTACGATTGTTGTATTGGATTTTCTTCTATAAATATTTTTGAAATTGAGTTTCAGTCTGGATGGTAGATAAATAAACATTTGTAGTACATCAAGAAGTAATATGCAGGAAAGAAAAAAAAAAGAAAAAAAAAGAGAGAAAGCAAATCTTACAACGGCAGTCAGAATCATGCCTTCTTTTTGACATTATTTGTAGACAGCCATCACATTTGGCATGTTTCTTTTCAACTAAAATAGTTGGTGATTAATAGGTATATTTTTTCCTGTTGTCATTGCCATTCTGCTAGGTGTGCTTAAAAAAAACTGTCAATGACCATATACACAGTATTTTTTAATTATTCATCAACTAAACAATTTTACAGTCTAACTAATATAATGATACAAATAAATATATGAATATTTTCAAGGTAACATTTTCATTTACATTTCATTTTCATTTCTTCACTATTTATTTGACAGGGACAGTGCACACTTAAAATAATTGCAACAGAGTTAGCTAGCAGCTAATTTGCATCTATTGTCCCTGGGCATTCCCAGGGTTTATCCCCTCAATCATAATCATGCTCCCTCAGACATGCAGGCAGCTCTCCAGGGGCAGACACCTGTGCAGCAAGTCTGGCACAGAGATTATTTCCTGAGAACTCCCTATCCTCATCATCAGGAACGTTCCCCCGATCTTCATCCTCATCGTGAAGTTCCTCCTCCTCCTCCAGGATATCATCTGTCGAGAGACAGAGGTTGTGGAGGATGCAGAATGCTGCAATAACTTTAGGGGCAAATAGAGGCCGAATCTCCAAAGCCCTCAGGAAGATGGCTCGCCAGCGGGTTTTTAGCATTCCAAAGGTACTCTCAATGATGTTCCTGGCCTTGGCATGGTGCTTGTTGAAGCGTGCTTCAACTTGGCCTGATGATTAAAATACAGGTAATGTAAAAATATATGTAGTGTTTCAAATGCAAAGTAACAAATCCAATAAAACATTTCTCTGTGTATTCTTACCCGCTACAGGCTGGCGGTATGGCGTCATGAGGGTGAGAGGATGCTGCAGACATGGGTTCCCCCGTCTCCAAGAAGAAAGAAGCCAGCTGGTGGTTATAGAAATATATCCAGAAATTTCCCTTTGCCATCACACACACCCTGGAGAACCACTGAAGGGAATAGCTTGCGGTTGAAGTAACACTTCTTTTGTGGTTCAGCAGGTGGAAGTACTCTGACGTGGCACCCATCTATTGCTCCAGCCACACAGCGGAATACCTCACGGCCAGCCAAGCGTGCAAAGCCTGCCCCGACCTCCTCCATCTCTTCTGGCTTGGGGAAATGAATCACCTTTGTGAACAATGGCCATCATGCCATCCACTATACTGTGGACTATTCTGCCAACTGTGTCTCTCGGTATGGCGAAGATGTCTGCTGTCACTCTGTATGAGGTGCCACATGCAAGCCAGTAGAGACAGACAGCCACCTCGATTTCGTGGCTCCATCCATGTGGCTTTTGCCGAGGCAACATCTGGACCAGCAGGTTGATGGTTTCTCTGGAGAGCCTAAAGGCTGGTTTTAGGTCAGCTTCAGAGAAAAACACTCTGGCACGTAGTTATTTATTTGTACATACCTCTGAGAAGGCGTTTGATCCTGTGTTTAAAAAAGAAATACACACACACACACACACACACACACACACACACACACACACACATATATATATATATAATTACTTATCATCAATTAACATTCTAAAAGTATTTTTTTATTACTATCATTTTGGTATTGGAGCAAGGAGTGGGAAGCAAGGAAAGGCCAACACAATGGTAAGTAAAAAAAAAAAAAAAAAGGCTGTTCCATTCCTTCTAGTCTGGATATATGTATTTCTTAAAATGATGTAGGCTACAGATGTACTAATAAACTTTACTTGATTTATTGTACAATGCTTTCCTGAGTTGTTTTATCTGCAAATGCAAATGTGAGTGTGAACCTTTTTTGATACAGGTCTAAGGTAGTGCAGAGCGTACTGTAATTTAAGCTACTCAAACAAGCTATTGCTATTCTGTTTACCTAATCCCAATTTATTGGATAAGGAAACTATAAACTAGTCATTGTTCCTATTCATCCAGGGTTCTCCCCTAGGCTTTTGTGAGGAGGTGATGGTACTGATCAAATGTAGCTTGACTGCTGTAATCAATTGTAATCCGTCCTTCGGATGAGACGTTAAACCGAGGTCCTGACTCTCTGTGGTCATTAAAAATCCCAGGATGTCCTTCGATAAAGAGTAGGGGTGTAACCCCGGCATCCTGGCCAAATTTGCCCCTTGGCCTCAGTCGATCATGGCCTCCTAATCATCCCCATATACTGATTGGCTTCATCACTGTCTCCTCTCCACCAGTAAGCTGGTGTGTGGTGAGCGTTCTGGCGCAATATGGCTGCCGTCGCATCATCCAAGTGGATGCTGCACATTGGTGGTGGTTGAGGAGATTCCCCACTTCTATGTAAAGCGCTTTGAGGTCTCAGAAAAAGCGCTATATAAATGTAACAAATTATTAATTAATTAATACTGAGTGATGGAAAATTTGCTTTATATTAACTAGGGGTACAGTATCCCTGTTGAGAACCCTGTTTTATACCTTAACATTTCAATCTACTCGATCACATTGTTTGCCACTATTATTTAAGTTAAGTGCTGATTTAAGTCAACTAAGATAATGTACGTACATAATCAGAGACAAACGCTAAAATAGCATATTGCTGTTCCATTTTCCTCCTCCTCATCCTGGTTCTCCTCATTTGTAGACTCCTTCTCAGCTCAGCAGCTTCCTCTTCTGCTTCTTGGTAAAGTATACCCATGGTGACTGCTAACGGTCCATCTTTGACCTAACAGTTATTTAACCTTAAGTATTTGATCTTCTCCAAACAATGGACTACTTGAACGACAAACAATAGCCTGCCCTTTTCCGGCGTTTTTCCCCCACCGTTGGCTAGTGATGTACACAAACAAACAACAGAAGCAGAATGAAAGGAGACAGGTGTTGCTTTATTGTTATGAATATACATTACATTGTAGTGTACAGTTGTAGAGTAATCCCTTGAGCTGAGGGTAGGCTTGGGCGATAAAGCCTGGCTGTTATCGTCAATAATTCGCGTTATGTTTGGGTACTGCAGACGGCATCTGTGCGGGGGTATTATTGCGCAATACCAGCAAGAACACATCGTCTCAAACTGTCAGCAGCATTCTGTGTGCTCGTCACCTTGTGAGTTCATTCTTCCAAGAACAACTAGCAAGAGCGTTCTCCCCAAGAACACAAGTCCGTTCTTTGCATTCTTGGTTTTGAGAAACACCCATTACCTCCAGAGGAATCCTGCCCACCTTGTGATTCTGCGATGGACATAGTCTCTTTGTCTGGAGCGCCAAAAGAAACACGTGGAACGCCCGAAGACGGTCCCGCTGTTTCAGTCGGAAAGCTCACAGGTTGCAACACTTGAGAGGGGGATGTGGGCCGAGGAGGAATCGTCGGCGCTTTATTCCACACCGTCACCCTCAGGTCACCCTGGCCACCAGCCGAAGTACCACCTCTCGTGGAGACCGTAGATCGGGGTGTGGATGAGGGGACTCTCCCTCTGACGAGGTCATTGAGTCTCGACTGTAGCGTTGTGATGGTCATGTTCCCGCAGTGAGAACATGATTCATCCACAAAAGCTGCCTTAGCGTGATCAGCGCCCAAACACGCAAGACAGCGATTGTGCCCATCCATCTCTGAAATAGTCCGACCGCAACCAGAAGTGCACGGGCAAAAAGACGTGCCACGCACAAGCTCTTTTGTGAGAGAAAGAAAACTCTGCACAGTGTTGAAGCGACCAGGGAGAGAACACACAAACACTGGCAGATCCCTGCACAGACCAGCAGGGAATGTGCACTCGCTGGAACTCGGCGTCACACCAACACCTGGAGAGAAGCTCGTCTCGAAGAGTGTAGAGACGAAGATCTCAGGATGGCTTGTGGAGTGAAGTGGTAAACTTGGCTCCGAAGCGAAAACATATCTGCATGTTGCCAGCGTACTTCCTTGTATACCCACGAGGTGGGGCGGAGTTACGCTATGCAAATTCTGCAGACCCATGGCATTTCTTTGCCATTGGCTCGTTTTATTTCTCGAAAGTGAGAGGCTTTCAAAGCGAAACCCCATTCGTCGTCACGACGTAACTCGTAGTGACCACGAAAGGGAACTATTTCTACTCCTGACAACAACCACAAGGTGGCGTGAGTTTCGATCCCCTTTATCCGGAAGCAACACTCAGACCGAACCGATGACGTATTCCACACAAACCGAGGCCTTGTTTGTCATTAGTCACGTGATTGCCACGTTAACAACACAAGCCTCGAATCAAGGGCTCCTTTTACCTACCCTCTTTTGTGCCAATTAGGGGTGTCCCCGACTATGGATTTTCATAGTCGAATCAGAATCGTCAAGTCTTGCCTATAGTCGACTAATAGTCGAATCATGTGTATGGGGGCGGGGGTTTAACATTTCAAAGCCGCGATGTACAGAAAATCACACAAAGATATAGAAGAAAATGTATAAAAACATTTTGGATCAATAAAACTAAGAAATAACATAAATAACTCCAGAAAGGCCACACTGCAGACAGGATTTACATTTCACATGCAAATCAAATTAAATCAGCTAAATTACCTGTGCGAGCAGGCTCTAAGTACAGCACAACATCGATGCACCGAAAAAATAAACAATTAATTTACTGAATTAAATTAGAACAGAATATACCTTTCTTATAAATAAAAATACAAAACGAAATAAATCAGAATCAAGTCACAAGATGAGGAGCAAATGTGTGCAAAATGTTAGTACAGGGGAACATATATTCAAAACACAAGCCACAAATAGTTAGATTAGATAACCCTGACAGATCAATAAATAAAATTAAAATAAAGAACGATAGTAGCCAGAATTTTCTACTTTGTCTTTTTAACTGCAGAAACAACAATAAATGCTAAACTGGAGTGGCAGTCTTTTTAGCTAAAAATGTTCACAGCATCCAAAAATCAAATTAGAACCGGCTGAAAAGTTTTGAAATCACTTGTACCATACCTGATCGAGAGAACAAATCCAGTCTTTCACTCTGTTGGAGTCTTTTCAAATTGTGCGCGCGGATAAAATATATTCTAAAACACGTAACGTGAAAAACGTTTAACGACTTAAATCTCCTAAAATAGTTAAATTAAAATATGAAAACGCTTTACTACAGGAGGAACGCATTGTGTTCATATTCTGGGTTCATCTGCTTATCTGCACATAGTATGGTTTCTTAATAAAGTGTGTACTGTGTACTTTAAGCCACATTAAAGTGCCTTTTAAAAGCTTTTTTCACGTTAAGCATTTTAGAATGTCCTGTGGAAAACCAACTTGTTAACGTTGGCCGGCAGAAGTGCGATCATGGTTTTCCTGATGCTAAATCCAGCCTTGGAGAATATCCTTTCTGATGGTGTACATCCACACTTTAGATTTTCTTATCCCAGACATTGTTAAAGATTTAAATCCTTGCCGCCAAGACGCTCCTCTGTCGGTCACGAATTGAAAGTGAAACTTAAATCGGTCACAGGGTGTTTGGATTTATTCACGCACGTTAAAAAAATATTTATTAAAAGCTTCTTTATTTGCACATTTTTATATACAGCATTATCATAATAGGCTGAATGTTAACGTATTGACAGAAAACCGGTAGTTCTATGTGAAATCAGACATTGAGCGCCCTCATATAGCCAAAGTGGCATGATCCTCGTTTCATAACACCTCTTCGAAGATTCGACCGTGAGATCGGTAGTCGAATCAGGCTCCTCCAATCAAAGCATCGAATCTTCGACTATTCGGGGTCACCCCTAGTGCCAATGGTCCATTTTCTACTTCATGGTACATGTTGGGAATAGAAAGGACTAATTTAACTGCATAATATCTCATTTGCCTTGGGTCATCGAAATAGGATATTAATCAAGAGGATAAGAACCGTTTTCTGCTTGTGTCTGGAATTGCTGTGTGGAGTATTGAATTTGGTCTGGACTATTACCAAGGATTGAATAATTATGTACATCTACATTGTCTAGAAGGGTTCTTCTTTCACCTATGGACTGTGGCATATAAGTATTACCACATTCATTGCATTCAACATTACATGCTCATATTTGTTGGTGGAGTCATTTGTACTATTGGATTATGGTATGTTAATTTGTTTTGGGTTTATTATTGTGCATTTCACTATTGTTTTCTTTTCATAATATATCTCTACAAAGAAAATCAGTTTTCTGTTCTATTGTTGTTGTTTTTTTACATCAAACAGTTTAATAATTGTGATAATTTGGTATGTAGATCCCTCCCCAAAAGACTTTCAGATTTATAGTAAACTTTTACCCATGGAAGTACGAGTTTGTTCTGTCAGGACCACTCCCGTCAAATACGATTAACAATTAGCATACAGTTTGGATTGGCGGTATGGTTCCGTTCTGGGCGAGAACTCCCAGAGCAGGGAGAGCAGCAATAACCCCCCTTGGGGTAAACAGAACAGAACCAACATGAATGTTTGCAAATATATTTAATTTAAGATTTTAAAGTACAACATAATTCGAGAATTTATTCTGATTCAAGGGGAATCAGAATGCCAGATCCTGACTGGGCGAGAGCAGGAGCTGGGGATGGAGGAGGGTAATCAGCTCCTGAGAAACGCGATAGCTGCTGATAATACTGAAGGAGCTTATATAGGTATACAGTGATAGGCGGCGTACTCCTATAGGTAGATGTGGATCAGCTGAGAGTCACTGATGCGAGCTTGACTAACGTGACCTGCCAGAACTAACGCTACGCCTGATATATACAACTTACAGGTGTCGCGACCACCTTGTCACGGTGAGGTGCATGTTTAAGGGTTTCCCCTGTACATGCATCAGTTTCCTTCTCTGTGTGTTTTGGAAATTGTTTGGCACAAGCACCTAGAAAAGAAGGCACCACAATAAATGTGAAAGTCTCCAATACAGGGCTCCAGACTGAGACCAAATGCAACTGCCGGTGACAACCTTTTGAGAGTGAAATTTAAGGGCTTTCAAGTGCTTCACCCTTTTTCCAGCATATCAAACCTCTAAATATTATCCAATTTTAATGTTATTTTTAATGTTATGATTTGTAAAAGTTTAAAGACCAGTAGATTGGGGAAGAGGAGCACTTATCGACTTATTAGCCATTTCCACTCCTTAATACTTGGAAAAAGTAGGAAGTCACAAAACTTTTCTCCAAATTGTGACTGAATTACACAGAAAACAAGTAAAGAAAGCACATTTTATAATCACTGAAGCTTTTTGTCAGTTCAGTATGACACTGTAAGAACAAATGGTACATTTAATAAGAGTAGATTATTTAAATTATCCCTATAAAATTAGATTTTTTGCACATTACTGTTGTTAATAAAAAATAATTGCATCTGCATATCAACTCAAGCTCAGTGAACAAACATGTAATATTATTAGTAACTGCACTTATTAATTCAAAACAATAGTAATTTGATGATTAAATTAACTGTATGATAACTTTTCCCCCAGCGCTACCTAATCAGGAGCTGGCGCCAGTGCCGTCGCCAGACCTCAGTCTTCAGGGGGGCATATGAAATGCATGGGAGTGCACAATTATTATTAGCCTACAGTATGTACAGTGGGGAGAACAAGTATTTGATACACTGCCGATTTTGCAGGTTGTCCTACTTACAAAGCATGTAGAGGTCTGTAATGTTTATCATAGGTACTCTTCAACTGTGAGTGACGGAATCTAAAACAAAAATCCAGAAAATCACATTGTATGATTTTTAAATAATTAAATAGCATTTTATTGCATGACATAAGTATTTGATCACCTACAACCATTACAACCAGTAATAATTCTGGCTCTCACAGACCTGTTAGTTTTTCTTTAAGAAGCCCTCCTGTTCTCCACTCATTACCTGTATTAACTGCACCTGTTTGAACTCGTTACCGGTATAAAAGACACCTGTCCACACACTCAATCAAACAGACTCCAACCTCTCCAAAATGGCCAAGACCAGAGAGCTGTGTAAGGACATCAGGGATAAAACTGTAGACCTGCACAAGGCTGGGATGGGCTACAGAACAATAGGCAAGCAGCTTGGTGAGAAGGCCAGTGGCGTATCCAGGACATTTTTACTGGGGTGGCCAAGATGGGACACAAAACTAGAGTGGGGTGGCCATATATACTATAAAGTAATGTTATGTAAACCTTTAAACTCTTATGAACAATAGAGGATTTTAATAATAGTAACAAAGTGCAAACTTTATTTTTAAATAATGGTACTATTTCATCAAATGTAAGATACAGTCACAGGCCTATTTAGGAAATGTGATTACTATAGTCTGTTATTAATTGCCATAGTGGGGGATATGATTTACTTAATTAACTTGGCCATTAACTTGTCCGAAAATGCATTTGTGTTTATCTGCAAAAAGGTTCACATACACTAAATTGCAGCCTAGGCTACTGTTAATGTAAATATAATGTCAGTGGTTTGTTTTTAAAGTCTACATTAGAGACCTGCGCGGGACGGATTTCTCACTTAATAATTCCTAAAAAGCTGACATCTCAGTTCATCGCCATCTCACAAATCTCTGTTTGTTATTATCAATGAAACTGGCTGCATAATTAATCTTTCATATTATCTACACTTTGTTTGATATAATAGATGATTTGCCAGTATGCAGAATTCAGCACTGAACAAAAAGTCAATTTTGAGCGGTGAGGGGATTCTATCTGAAATGCATCTGATTGGCCATTGCGTTCAAGAAATCAACACATATGTCTGTGATTGGTTACATTGTTCAACGCTGCAAATATGTTATAAATAGAGACTCTGGCCTGTAAATCGTTTCTATTTTGTTTTAGTTGTTCTTGTTACTTTTGTGCAACAGATGAATGACAATTTATTCGTTTTTATTTGTTCAATTTATAGATAATTCTATTTTGCGGGAGTCCCGACTCCCGCGAATCGACACACGAGTGCATTACCGCCCGCGCCCGGCCATCAGATCTATATTCCCGTTCCGCACTCTGTTGCGTTGGGTCCCGACCATACCTCTCAATCGACTGATTCCAGCGTTTTTATCGTTGTTGTATTGTTGCAACTGTGTGACCGTCCTCTTGTTTCACGGACCAGCAGCAGCAGGTGCACCGTGCAGCGCGCGTGCTCTTATCTCATGGGTCATCTGACCTGCATGGCCAAACGTCCGCTGAGCAGAAATCAGCTCTCACAGTCTCAGTACGACCGTTAACTGTGTTAGTTAAAAATGTGAAACTGGCCCTAAATCAGTTGATCAGCTGTCATCACTGATTGACAACATTTCTCGTTTCTTGTGTTGACGAACTTGACCTACCTATCAGATCTGGGGTGGCCACAGGGGTGGCCAATGAGCTTTCAGGGGTGGCCCCGGCCACCCCAGGCCACCCCCTAGAATCGCCATTGGAGAAGGCAACAACTGTTGGCGCAATTATTAGAAAATGGAAGAAGTTCAAGATGACGGTCAATCTCCCTCGGTCCAGATGGTCCAGGCCCATCTGAAGTTTGCCAATGACGGTCCAGATGGTCCAGGCCCATCTGAAGTTTGCCAATGACCATCTGGATGATCCAGAGGAGGAATGGGAGAAGGTCATGTGGTCTGATGAGACAGAAATAGAGCTTTTTGGTCTAAACTCCACTCGCCGTGTTTGGAGGAAGAAGAAGGATGAGTACAACCCCAAGAACACCATCCCAACCGTGAAGCATGGAGGTGGAAACATCATTTTTTGGGGATGCTTTTCTGCAAAGGGGACAGGACGACTGCACCGTATTGAGGGGAGGATGGATGGGGCCATGTATCGCGAGATCTTGGCCAACAACCTCCTTCCCTCAGTAAGAGCATTGAGGATGGGTCGTGGCTGGGTCTTCCACCATGACAACGACCCGAAACACACAGCCAGGGCAACTAAGGAGTGGCTCCGTAAGAAGCATCTCAAGGTCCTGGAGTGGCCTAGCCAGTCTCCAGACCTGAACCCAATAGAAAATCTTTGGAGAGAGCTGAAAGTCCGTATTGCCCAGCGACAGCCCCGAAACCTGAAGGATCTGGAGAAGGTCTGTATGGAGGAGTGGGCCAGAATCCCTGCTGCAGTGTGTGCAAACCTGGTCAAGAACTACAGGAAACGTATGATCTCTGTAATTGCAAACAAAGGTTTCTTAAGTTCTGCTTTTCTTTTAAATAATTTTTTTTTTAATTTTTTTTTATTAATCGTCGGTTATTTTAATACACATGCACATACAAATACAGTCTCAGCTATACAGTAAGAAATAATGGGAAATATACAAACAAGTAAACAAATTAACATAATCGGGCTAGGGACTAAATATGCGCCATAAAAAAGAGAGTCAAGAGAAATTATTAATGTAGCACCAAAAAGGTGTCCATAACAGCCAAAAATCATCAGACTTTTGATGTATATCATAGGTGAGTTTCTCGAGAGGAAATAATGTACATGCTTGAGACAACCACATTTTAAAAGATGGTACCTGAGGAGATGACCACAATAAAAGTATGCATTTCTTTGCCAGATAAACCAAAATTAGAAACAAGTGTTTGGTGTGGAAGTCCAACGCATTCTCTACTCCTCCATATAATAAATAAAATTCCAGAGAAAAACACAATTTCAACTTAAAGAGCCTTTGTAGAAAATTATGTACTTTCTTCCAAAAAGAAATGATTTTGTCGCAATACCAAAAACAGTGAAGGAATGTTCCTTTGCATTTTTTACAGTTAAAACAAAGATCAGAGGAGTTTTTGTAAATCTTTTTCAGACGTAAAGGTGTGAGATAAACTCTGTTAATGAATTTATAATTGAGTTCATGAATACCCAATGAAGTACATTTAGAGTACAAATTGTTACATATTTCAGACCAATCTGTATCTTCAATTACGTGACCTAAATCTTTTTCCCACACATTCTTTAAACTCTCGAAAGAAGATGTACATGAGTAAGATAGAGCTTTGTATATTTTGGATATTAACCCCTTGGAAAAACTGCTTGCTACAATTTGCTCTATGGCAGCAAGTTCAAATCTCAATTTACCCTTATCAAACAAGGATTTTATGAAATGACGCAGCTGAAGGTATTTAAAAAAATTGGATTGCGGTATGTTATACTGGTTGGAAATTTCTTGGAAAGATTTTAGTGTACTGCCTTTAAAATCCCTAATTTAGACCAATCTGAAAGGCCAATATTTTGTAAAGATACAGGGAAATCAGGATTAAAAGCAATAGGCGAAAACAAAGTGATATTAGCTGGAATTTTAAAATACTTTTTTATGTCTCCCCAAGTCAAAAGAGTGTTTGAGATGATGAAATTTGTTGAAACGCATTCAAGTTTTTTAATATTTATAATAAAAGGCAAGAATTTTATTGGGAGAGGAGCACAGGCTGTTGCCTCCATATTGAACCATTTAGAGTCTGTCCTTTCGCTGTACCAGCTAACCATATGTTTCACTTGTGCTGACCAAAAGTAAAGGCGTAAATTTGGTAAAGCGACTCCTCCCATTTCTTTTGGTTTCATTAATTTATTAAGGTTAATTCTGGGCATTTTATGGTTCCATATAAATTTAGAAAAGTGCTTATTGATATCTTTAAAAAAAGTATTAGGTAAGTACAAGGAAGCGATTGAAATAAATATAAAAATTTAGGGAGAATATTCATTCTAATCACATTGATCCTACCCAAAAAAGAAATAGCAAGTGTCCTCCAAATGTTAAGGTCTTTTTTAATAACTTCAAAAAGAGGGGCATAATTTTCTTTAAATAAATCCTTAAGTATTGGTGTAATAAATATGCCAAGATATTTAAAACCAACAGAAGTAATTTTAAAGGGTGAAAGGGATGAAAGATCAAGTACAGGGTGGGCCATTTATATGGATACACCGTGGTGGCATGGGAGTGGTTGGTGATATTGAGGTCCTGTTTGTGGCACATTAGTATATGTCATGGTCACCACCCATCTTGAGGAGTTTGCCCCCTCACATGTACTGGTGTGCCACAAACGGGACTTTGGTGTCACCAGCCATTCCCATGTTGTTGCTGTGTATCCATATAAATGGCCCACCCTGTAGATTATGGATATGGAAAGAGAGTGCCATAGATTTTGACAGGTTAATTTTATATCCGGATAAAATACTATAATCTGAAATACATTTTAATATCGCTGGGATTGACCTATCTGCTTCAGAAATATACAGCAGCACGTCGTCTGCATATAAAGAAATCCGATGTTCTTCGTCCCCTACAGTTATTCCAAAAAGATGTTGGCATTGCCTTATAGATTCAGCTAGTGGTTCAATTACAAGGGCAAAGAGCAGGGGTGAGAGAGGGCACCCCTGTCTTGTACCTCTTTCTATGTCAAAAGGTTTTGAGGTTAGGCCATTCGTAGTCACAGTAGCTTGAGGGCTAGCATAAAGCAATTTTATCAGGTCAATGAATTTGGGACCTAGATTAAATTTCTTAAGGGTGGCAAACAGAAACTTCCATTCGACTCGGTCGAAGGCTTTTTCTGCGTCAAGGAAAATAATAAGGGATGGAGTTTTAAGTGCTTGTATTGAATTTATAACATTTAAAAGTCGACGAATGTTGTCTGTGTGTCACAGTGTGAGACTGTTTTGTGTTATTGTATTGTATTAGTGTTGTTCCCTGAGTTGCCACCAGATGTCTCTTCCCCTCACTGTCATATGTATCATGAACTGCATTTCCCATACTCCCCTCTGTTAATCATTGATCATTTGTCACCAGCTGTTTCCCATTAACCTGCATATATAAGCTGTGTCTTTGTGTGTGTCTTTTGCTGGTTCATTGTTTGATGTCACTGGTTGTTCTGTTGCCTTCTCTGTGTCACCTGTTTGGATTATCATTTTGTGTACGGCTGTGAGTTTATGTTTTTATTAAACACTGTTAACCTGCAAATCCTTCTCCTCATTTGATACCGTGACACTGTGCCAAAACGTGATTTTATGAATCCTGTCTGGTCTGGCTTAATAACCTGTGGTAACACAGTTTCAAGTCTGCGAGCAAGTATTTTGGCAAGTATTTTGTAATCGGTATTCAGGAGACTTATTGGTCTATAAGAGGCACAGTCTTGAAAATCTTTGTCTTTTTTAGGGATTAAACAAATAGATGCTGTTTTCCATGACTCAGGAGCTACTCCGCGATCTAATGCATTTTGGAGGGCGGGTATTAAAATAGGAGAAAGTTCTGGCCAGAATTTTTTATAAAATTCACAAGGGAACCCGTCCGGGCCTGGAGATTTATTTGACGGCATAGAATGGATTGCGCTAAAAACTTCTTCTGGTGACAAAGGTGAATCTAAAAATGTCCTATCTTTATCAGAAATGGTTGAAAGAGGAATTCTATCTAAAAATTCTGTAATATCAGATTGCCCCGCAGTAACTGATTTATATAATGTTTCGTAAAAGTTTCTAAATAATTTGTTAATTGAAGCAGCATCATATGTAATTGACGCATCTGGAGTCTTCATTCATTTAATTGTTCTCTCATTCTGTATTTTTTTTTAATTAGATGGGCCAATAATCTATTAGGTTTATTTGCGTATTCATGGTACGTTTGTTTTGAAAAAAAAAGAAAAGTTTTTTAATGTGGTTTGTGTGGTCCAGATTAAGTTCCGCTCTGGCTCGACATAGTTGAGCCCAGTTTGTTTGAGTAGGGGCTGTACTATGTAAACATTCCAGTCTCTTTACTTCCTTTTCTAACTCCTGCCTTTTTCTAGACCAAATTCGTTTGTATGCAGAGGTATAAGATATGATATGGCCTCTAATTGTAGCTTTAGCAGCATCCCAAATAGTTGCCGATGATACTGGCGAATTTTCATTATCTGTCCAATAATTTTTTAGCCCTTCCCGAATTGAATCACAAAACAATAGATCGTTCAACATGGAAGAATTAAATCTCCAGACCCTTGTGGTCCTGTGTACGTTTAGCGTCATGTCTATGTAGACTGGAGCATGATCGGACAAAACAATTGAGCCAATCTGGCATGCAGATACTGCATGAAGATATTGAATGGGGATCAAAATGTAATCTAATCTAGAATACGAGCCATGAGGATTAGAGTAAAAAGTGTATTCTTTACTTCCCCCATTAAATTCTCTCCAAACATCAGAGATTCCAGACTCGTTACAAAGTTCCTTGAGGACCAGGGATGCTCTAGGGTGGGTGAGTGTTTCTGAAGTGGATTTATCCATTTTTTTATCCATGACGCAGTTAAAGTCACCAGCACACAGTCCCAAGCCCTTGCAGTACTGATTAAACAAAAGTATAACTTTAGATATAAATTCAGGGGAATCCTCGTTTGGAGCGTAAACATTAAGTATAGTGATAGGTTGCCCATATACTGTGCCTGTAATTAACACATATCTTCCATCTGGGTCGTTAATCTGATGTTCTAGAATTAAAGGGAAATGCCTACTGATTAAAATAATTGTACCTCTCTTCCTGGTGTTTGCTTTACACGATGAGAAGAATATCTGTCCAACCCAATCCCGTTTTCATTTTAAGTGTTCTGAATCAGATAAATGAGTCTCTTGTAGCATAGCGATAGTAGTTCTTTGTTTTTTCAGATAGGTTAATATTTTTTTCCTCTTAATCACATGTCCCAGCCCTTTAACGTTCCATGTAATAACCCTGGTCGTATTGTACGTAGTCATGAAACAGAGAAAAGTAAAAAAAAAAAAGCTGTAAGTTCAAGACTGCATCAAACCTAAGACATATATAAAACCGACGAGAAAGATTTTTGTATTTTGGAACACGAAACATAACATATTGAACCCAAAACCCCCTCCCCCTGCCCTCCGGCCTCGTCCCCAAACCACGAGGCACACCCCGAGAGACAAAACTTAGGTTACTGTACCCGACCGGCACCGAGCATAAGATAGTAACAGCCCATACCAAGTAGTAATACAGAGTTATACCCATAGGGGGCGCGCAAGCGCTACAGACCAGTTCCCTTCTCATAAACCCAATATCTGAGGATTCGACGTTTGACCAGCGATCACTCTACAAAAAAAAAATAATAAAAAAAAAAATAATAATAATTATATATAATATATATATATATATATATATATATATATATATATATATATATATATCTTTTCTTTCACAACGATTATAATATAAAAAACAAAAAGAAGGAAAGAGAGAAGAAAAAATAAAAAGATAATAAAACTATCTATATCCTGGCCACGTATCCATTTTCCAAATAAATTGTCCTCAGAATATTGTTAAAAGTCAACACCATAAACAAAGTCTATAAAAGAACCAACAACTTTCAGTTTGATATACTTGTCTCTATTGTACCCTTCTGGCATTACTTATCTTCCAATGTTTTCATAAACTCCATGACTTCGGCTGGGGAGGAAAACAGATGTATCCGAATTCCGTGGAGGCAACGAAGTTTGGCAGGATAAGCAAAGCCTCTGAACATGTCACAAGCAGACAGTTTTTTTCTGACATCGTCGAACTCCCGGCGTTTCTTTAGCACCTCGGCGGATACGTCTTGGAAGAATCGCAATTGAATCCCTTCATGGCTGATGTTCCGTTTTTTCCGCGCTGCTTGCAGAATCAACTCCTTGTCCACATAACGTAAGAAACGCACCAAAACACTTCGTGGAGCATGGTTTGCTCCCGGCACCGGGCCAAGAGACCTGTGAGCTCTTTCAATCTCAAAGCGTGTTTCAGAAGTAAGGTCCAGCCATTTCGGCAACATCCTTGTTAGATATTGTGCGATAGGGTCAGATCCTTCGGCTTTCTCAGGGAGGCCGACTATCCTCAGATTTTTCAGCCTGCCTCGGTTCTTCTAAAATAAGTCATCTATTTTGGCTCGAAGTAATGATAGTTCTTTGTCCCGAGACGTGATTCTTCTTTCCTGCGTTAGCATGCCATCTTCAGCGGCGGAAATTCTTGCTTCTGCCTCGGTTAGTCGTGACTCGTTCGACGCCACTCTACCGGTTAAATTCGAAAGGGATTCCTGTATTGCGACAACTGATGTAGAAATATTGTCCAGGCGGCTGTCGATTGCACTCAGTCTGCCATCAGTATTGCCCAGGCTGGCTCCCAACGAGCGAATTTCTGTCAACATGGCGTCAGATTGATCTGACGAGGCCTCCTCCGCCTCTGCCTGTTTTTTCTTTGCAGCTCTGGAAGGCCGAGAGGGCGCGAAGAGCGGAAAATCTCGTGATTCTTTAATCTCGGACATTGATGTTTAATGTAAGAGCGATAGACTTCAAGTTTGCGTCGAATTAGCTGAAAGATAACTTAGAAAAAAAGGGAACTGGCTCGGAGCTAACAGATTATGCGGCCATCATCGGCGAGGTCCCTTAAAATGCTAATTCAACCATGTGAAGTAGTGATTAAATTATGTTTTAAATAGGGTTGGGTATCGCTTGAATTTTAACGATTCCGATTCTTATCGATTCTTATTCGATTCCAACAATGTAAAAAAAAAAAAAAAATAGACAGTCCTATATTTCACATTTGTTAAGCCTTATTTGCAAAACATTTCATTGTAGTTGAATGACGGGCTGGATTTCCAGATAACGTTTTCTCTAAGCGCGCCACGAAGACTGTAGAGATGTAACTTAACTAAAGGTATAGGTATACCATAGGCGTGTTCACCGAACTATACCTTGTTTCCCCAAACACTGTGCTGGAGTTTCCTTTGTATCTTTTTTATTCAATCAAACATACTGCGTTTGAGAGCAAAACTAATTATTTTGTAATTAAAAAAATAAAAAGATTGCAAAAAATTCTTCTTAAGACTCAAAAATAAAGAAGTTGATAAACTTTTCATCACAAACGCACAAATCTTGCCCTCTTGTCTTTTTTGCGGGTCTAAATCTTTTGCTTGCGAGTTGAAAAGTTTTGCTTGCGAATGAAGCTGTGTCTCAGAGGGCGGTCTCTACCAACCAGGATGAAAGGCCCTTTTCTACTGGTCACCCTGGATCGAAGTGACAGGTTGACCACGCCCACTACGTTTTCCCGCTGCTTCCGCGCCACATGTAACATGGAGAACGACAGTATGGCAAGCCGTTTTAACATTTAATCCTTAAAACCTACTAGTATCTATTCCATTAAGTACTAGTGCTTATTCATTAGCTACTACTGCTTATTCTTTAGGTACTAATGCCTATTCTTTAGATACTAGTACCTTTTTAAAAGATACTAGTACTTATCCATTAGATTCTAGTGCCTATTAAATTGGTACTAGTACTTATTATATACTAGTACTTATTCATTAGTAACTAGTACTTATTTCGATAGTGACTAGTAACAAATTCTTTTTTTTGCCATTGCCTTCTATGGGGTTTGTCATTCAGATATCAACTATTCAGTTCTGACTAGTAGTACGTATTCCAATTGTGACTAGTACATATATATTAGATACTAGTATTAATTCCAAATGTTACTAGTAAGATTATTTATTTTACTAGTAAGAATTTTAATGGAACTCTCCAGTGGCCGTTCTGACTAGCCATAACATAAGACGAGTACAAAAGCAGATGTGACTAGTGAGATAAGAATACTAGTAACAATTAAAGCTGCAAGCAGCGATGAAAGGGCCCTCGCACCCGTGCCATCGTCACTCGTTGGCTTTAGGAAGACAGAGCATGGTTGGGCAATGTGCATTTAAGGAGGTATACAGTATATAGTAGTTGCTAGCATGTTTAGTATGTTTTTAGCATGCTTAGTACAAAATAGGTATGTGGTTAGTACTGCATTACTGTGTTAACCAGTTCAGTTTCTGTTGGCAGTAGGTGGGGTTATATATCTGAATATTGCTTTGTAGATGTGTTCAGTGCAGGACTTTTATCAAGTATGTGAAGTATGGGCAGATTGGATATTGTATGTTTGAGTTACAACAACTTCCTTTAACATTTCTAGCATGTTTTATGATGTTTCTAGCATATTACATATTAATTTTGGGGTAGATTGGACATTGCATGCCTGAGTTACAGCAAATTCATATTTAATTGCAGTAATAGTATGGTTTAGTACTTATAGTGTTTACTAGTATGTTTTAGCATGTTTCTAGTATGTTGGTAGGATGTTAAGCACCTACTGGCATTTTTTTTATATGTTATTAGGAGTCCACAACAGTGTTTAACATGTCACTTCCTGTTGCCAGCAGGTGGCGCTTTGACTGTAACTGAATATGAGCATTGTCATGTGTTCAAGACAGAACGCTTATCAAAAGTGTGAAGTTTGGCGCAGATTGGACATTGCCTTCTTGAGTAACAACAACATCCTGTTTCATTATATTAGCATGCTTTAGCACTTAGCTTAGTATTGCTAGCATGTTTTAACATGTTTTTAACATGTTTAGAAGTCAATGGCATTTTTAACATGTTGCTAGAACGGCATCAACGTGTTAAACATGACACTTCCTGTTACCAGTAGGTGGCGCTATTACTATAACTGAATATTCTCATGTAGATGTGTTCAGGCCATGACTCTTATCAAACGTGTGACGTTTGGGGCAGATTGGACATTCCGTGCCTGAGTTACAGCAAATTCCTATTTAATTGCAGTAATAGCATGCTTTAGCAATTAGCTAAGTGTTTGCTAGCATGTTTTAGCATGTGTCTAGTATGTTGTTAGCATGCTTAGCACTTGCTGGCACTTTTTTATATGTTATCAGGAGTTCACAACAGTGTTAAACATGTCACTTCCTGTTGCCAGCAGGTAGCGCTATGACTGTAACTGAATATGAGCATGGTCATGTGTTCAGGACAGAACGCTTATCAAAAGTGTGAAGTTTGGGGCAGATTGGACATTCCATGCCTGAGTTTCAGCAACTTCCTGTTTCATGGCGAAACATCGAAATTTGTCAGGCCGCCGAGGACCCGCCCTTCGACGAAAACTCAAGATCTTCGCAATTTAACGTCGCAAAGGCCTTAAGATTACACTCACCAAATTTGAAGATGATCAGATTAAAACTGTAGGAGAAGTTCGTTAAAGTACGAGGCATGAAAATGGCAAAAACTGCACAAAAATCTGAGAGGAAGTTGAAAATGGCTGACTTCCTGTTGTGTTTACGGCTACGCTCCAAGAGACTTTTTTGTAGGTATTAGGTCCTTACATGTATGTACCGAATTTCGTAAACGTACGTGGAACATAGCGGGAGGTGCACTCCGTTGAACTTTTATAGGTGGCGCTATCGAGCCATTTTGCCCCGCCCAATTCTGAAACCTATATCAGATGTAAATTTTCGCCAGTTCTGACGCGTGTGCAAAGTTTCGTGAGTTTTCGAGCATGTTTAGGCCCTCAAAAATGCGATTAAATGCGGAGAATAATAATAATAAATATAGCTGCGAGCAGCGATTACGGGCCCAAGCCGGTGGCACCGCAACCCCGGTGCCTTTAGTTACCTAAAGGCACCGGGGTGGCGGTACCGCCGGCTTTGGCCCTCCATCGCTGCTCGCAGCTATATTTATATATATATATATATATATATATATATATATATATATATTATACAAACATATATATATATATATATGTATTTATATATGTGTATATATGTTTGTATAATATATTTATATATATATATATATATATATATATATATATATATATATATTATACAAACATATATATATATATATGTATTTATATATGTGTATATATATATATATATATATATTATACAAACATATATATATATATATATATATGTATTTATATATGTGTATATAAATATATATACACCGTTCAAAAGTTTGGGGTCAGGAAGATTTTTAATGTTTTTAGGAGAAGTCTCTTCTGCTCACCAAGGCTGCATTTATTTGATTAAAAATACAAACAAAAACAGTAATAGTGAAATATTATTCCAATTTACAACAGCTGTTTTCTATTTTAAAATATTTTACACTGTAATTAATTTATGTGATCAAAGCTGAGTTTTCAGCATCATTACTCCCGTCTTCAGTGTCACATGATCCTTCAGAAACCATTCTAATATGATGATTGATGGTCAATAAATATTAATTATTATTTTCAATGTTGAAAACAGTTGTGTACAGATTTTTTTTCAAAATGCGTTGATGAATGTAAAGTTCAAAAGAACAGCATTTATTTCAAATATAATTTTTTTAACATTATAAATGTCTGTACTGTAACTTTTAATCAGTTTAACTCATTCTCGATGAATAAAAGTATTGATTTATTTTATTTCTTTTCCCCAAAAATAAAATTTAAATTATTACTGACCCCAAACTTCTGAACGGTAGTGTTTAATGTTACAAAAGCTTTAGATTTCAGATAAATGCTGTTCTTTTGAACTTTCTATTCATCAAAGACTGTACACAACTGTTTTCGACATTTAAAATAATAATGAATGTTTCTTGAGCATCAATCATCATATTAGAATAATTTCTGAAGGATCATGTGACAGTGACGACTGGAGTAATGATGCTGAAAACTCAGCTTTGATCAAAGGAATAAATAACAGTTTAAAATATATTAAAATAGAAAGCAGCTGTTTTAAATTGGAATAATATTTTACAATATTACTGTTTTTGTTTGTATTTTTAATCAAATAAATGCAGCCTTGGTGAGCAGAAGAAACTTCGCTTAAAAATCTTACTGACGCCAAATTTTTGAACAGTAGTGTATATATATTATATAAAAATGTAAGGGATAAGACACAGATAATTTTACTTGCCTGACCTGATTAGAACAATGAAAAAAACTTAAATGAAAAAATAACTTGGGAATCAATAAAACGGGGGCGCGATTGAACAGTGGACACATAAAAACATACTCTGTCATTTTGTTCAGAACATCATTCAAACTGCAAAGTGTTAACTTATATTTTTGTACAGTAGCAATAAAACACAACATTGTGCTTTTTTAAAATACATTCAAGCAATCCGCCCCGAAAATGAAACTAAAATGCTCACGGCTGCACAGGCATTCATAATGGTGCGCGTCCTCAGCGAGGAACGAGCAGAACAGAGTCAACGTTTTTTAGGTCATTCCTCCTTCCATAGGAATTTATTGAAAACGCTCGCTCTGCTCCGCACCATTATCAATGTCCGTGCGGACGAACATATTTTACTTTCGTTTTTAAGTTAGCGATTAAAAAGCCCCCAGCGGTGTCACACGTCAGTTAACCAGTGGTAAAATATTCTCACCGTCACATACCTAGTATATTTTTATATAGATATAATAGGCCTACCTGATTTTGAACACAAGAAGGCAGTATAGCACTATGTTTGACTTTATTTATTTATTGTTTAGACTAAACAACCATTCTGGCAGTTTTTAAACTTAAACATTCTTAAATTGAAAAAAAAGAATAAAATGAGTTAAGTTCTGATATTTGTATACTTTTATATAGTAATAAATGGTGTATAATTACATTTTTAGAATATATGAGCCTTTGAGTGTTTCCTTTTTAGACAATACTTTAATCCCTCGCCATAGCAAAACCGTTTGAGATATTTATTATCCGTTCACAATTTAGCATCATTAATATATTTTTATCATGTTGAAAAAGTTTGGTGGGAATAAAATAAACCACTTAGATAAAGGTGGCTAAAAATTCAGAGGCTGATTTAGCAAAAAAATCCACATTCAGACCAAAATATCTGACTTCCTGATGGTCAGAGCTAATGACTTTAAATTAGAAAGTTGTCCGGCTCGATGAGACCAATATACGTACTGATTTTTGTAATTGTGGGTAAAACTAACCCCCCCACTTTTGTCAAAAACATTTTGAAAGTGACACACTTCCTGCTGCCAGTTGGTGGCGCTATAACTTTGACTCACAATAGTTACATCCATCTGATCGGCCTCTTACCACGAACACACTGCTGAAGTTTCATCAAGATCAGTTAATGCATGCAGAAGTTATTCCACTTCGTGTTTCTCTTTTCTCGCCATAAATTCGATTCCTCGCCACGGCCAAACCGTTCGAGATATCAAAAATCCGTCCGCAATTTAGCATCCTCAAAGTCTTGACTACATGCACACCGAGTTTGGAGGGGACACGGTGAATTTTCTAGGAGGAGTATTTCACATTCCACAGCAAGCGTTTTCCAAACAACCCATAATAGCCGACTTCCTGTTGGGCTGGCGTAAAACTTGACCAGGGGAAAGTTGTTCGGCACAATGAGATCTATATGTGTACCGAGTTTCATATTAATTCATGCAAGCGTGTTTGATATATGGACCAAGTTTTAGAACCCCGTTCAAGGGGGCGCTGTTGAGCCCCCCAGCCACGCCCGGGTACCAGCTTCAGCCCGTCCCTGATGGCAGGGGGTTCTGACTTGTGTGCAAAGTTTCAAGAGTTTTTGAGCACGTTAAGGACCCCAAAAGCCCCTGAAACCTTGATTAACAATATAAAAGCAATAGTCAAATCCCCCCCTCCCCTCACACACACAGAGACACAGAGAGAGGGAGAGAAAATTCTTCAGAAAATCCACATTCAAACCAAAATATCTCTCTTCCTGTTGGTCGGAGGTAGTTAATGTCAATTAGAAAGTTGTCCGTCTTGATGAGAACAATACACATACCAAGTTTTGTTGCTGTTGATAAGACTAACCCCCCCACTTATGACTAAAGGTGGCGCTACTGAGCCCCTCACCACGCCCGTTTCTGAAACTTTGCACATGTCTACTGGCTAATAAATGTGATGTGTCTGTCGAGTTTCATCCAATTTCAAGTATGTTAAGAGTCTCAAAAGCATCAAAAAAGAATATTAAAGTTTGAAGCGTTGCCATGGCAACAGTATTAAAGATATCAAAAATCCTTTCACAGGTCTACATCTGCCGTGTGTTTACATTATACACATAAACTTTGAAGCAAATCGGGTAAAAATAAGAGGGTGATTTCAAAGCATTTTGAAAGGGACACACTTCCTGCTGCCAGTTGGTGGCGCTATAACTTTTACTCACAATAGTCACATCCATGTGATCGGCCTCTTACAACGAACACACTGCTGAAGTTTAATCAAGATCAGTTAATGTATGCAGAAGTTATAACACACTTCCTGTTTATCTTTTCTCGCTATAAATTCGTTTCCTCGCCACGGCCAAACCGTTCGAGATATCAAAAATCCGTCCGCAATTTAGCATCCTCAACGTCTTGTCTTTATGCTGACCGAGTTTGGTTGTGATTGGACGAATTTTCTAGGAGGAGTATTTCAAATTCCAGAGGATGCGTTTTTCAAACAACACATAATAGTTGACTTCCTGTTGGGCTGGCGTAAAACTTAGAGCACAAAAGTTGTTCGGCCCGATGAGTTCTATATGTGTACTGAGTTTCATATTATTATATGCAAGTGTGTTTGATTTATGGACCAAGTTTTCGGACACCATTCCAGGGGGCGCTGTCGAGCCCCCCTGCCACGCCCGGGTACCAGCTTCAGTCCGGCCCTGATGGCCGCGGGTTCTGACGTGTGTGCAAAGTTTCAAGAGTTTTTGAGCATGTTAAGAACCCCAAAAGTGCCTGAATAGTCGTAAGAAAAATAATAATAATAATCCTACCGGAAACAATAGGGCCTTCGCCCTTTCAGGGCTTGGGCCCTAATAATCCTACCGAAAACAATAGGGCCTTCGCCCTTTCAGGGCTTGGGCCCTAATAATAAATATATATATATATATATATATAAATATAGCTGCGAGCAGCGATTGCGGGCCCAAGCCGGTGGCACCGCCACCCTGGTGCCTTTAGTTACACTAAAGGCACCGGGGTGGCGGTGTCACCGGCTTGGGCCCTCCATCGCTGCTTGCAGCTATATTTATATATATATATATATATATATATATATACACACACATATATATATATATGTATATATAATAAAGACGGGAAATTTTACTTGTCTTACCTTATTCTGATTTTATGATACACTCAAAATATTCCACAACAAATCCTTTAAATTTAATGTAAAAATAAAAACGAAAGTAAGCCGTGTTGGTCTCACGTAACCCTCTCATTAGAATCAAAATGTTTCAATATTTGCTATGTATTTGGATGCTAAACTATTCTTTATTATAGGCTTTGTACTTCACTCGTGTTCCAATATCGATGGAAAAAATCATCCTCTTTACACGCGCAAAAATGTGCTTGGAAACATCACAGTGGAGCTCTGCTTACTGTGAATGGTACAAATTGTACTACTGACTATTTAAACAGAGCAGTGTAATTCGTATATGTTATGTTGACTATTTTTATTATTATATTGTATTAGGGCTATAATGAACAGGCTGCGATGTCAAGATTGCAATTCTGGAATGTGTGTGTGTGTGTGTGTGTGACGCGGTTGCGGTTGAACAGTGGACACATAAAAACATAAATAAAATGTATTAGTTTATTCCTACTTCCATAGGAATACATTGAAAATGCTCGCTCTACTCCGCACCATTATCAATGTCTGTGCGGACATCTGTATTTTATTTTCGCTTTTAAGTTAGCGATTTAAAAGCCCTCAGCGGTGTCACACGTCGATTAACCGGTGGGAAAATGTTATCACAGTCACATCCCTAATATATAAATACAATAGGCCTACCTGAAAGAGAATTTTACTTGCCCGACCAGAGTATAGCCTGATTAGAACGTCAATAACAAAACAAATTACTTGGGAATCACTAAAATGAGAGATTATTCTAATTTCATTACATTCATTTTAAGTTGCAATCAGCAGTTAATAATAAATGTCTTACTGATCAATGGTAACAATGTTGCCCTGCTGAGGCTCATGCAGCTTCTCCTGGAGAATTGTGAACAAATGAGCGCAGCACACAAAAAAAGCAACCCAGTTAACAACATACTGACTATAAAAATGACAAATATGGAGTTTTTATATATTTTATAAAATATAAGCAACCTCACTTGACGAGTAGGCTACTATTTCCTGAATACAATCACGATTGAAACTGTGACATTGATTTCATACAACAGGTTAATAAACAGTTACAATTAAGTCACTTACATTTTAGATGCAATATTGACTGTTTTTGTTCTGTTTCAGCAGCAAAAATAGTTAAACAAAGATCACAGCAGAACCACAGCAACTTGTTTTCTCATTACTGAATGATTCAGCATTTTGAAACGAATCGGTTGACTCAAAGATTCAATGGTCAATCCATAAACATCTGTCTCAATCATGAATGACTCAGTCATTCGAACGAATCGTTTGAACGAATGAATCAATGACTCGCTCATTAAGATGGTCGCCTGGCGACACCTAATGGCGGTTTAGTGTTTAAAAGTATCATTCTTTCCAACGTGCACCATTATCAATGTCAGTGCGGACGTCCGTTTTTTACTTTCACTTTTATATTAGCGATTTAAAAGCACCCGCTCGTGTCACACGTCGATTAACCGATGGGAAAATATCCTCACAGTCATACCTAATACATTTATATTTAAATACAATAGGCCTACCTAGTAAAACGTTTTATATACTATTATGATTTCCTTTTGGACACAAGAGGGCAGTATAGCCCTATGTTTGCTTTTTTGTTGAACCAAATAGCACTTAATAGCCTGTTTTTAACTTTTTCATACTCCTTGAATAGCAAAAACAGAATAAAATGGGTTTAGTTCTAATATTTGTATAATTTTATATAAAAATAAATGGTGTATAATTACATTTTTAGAAGTTATGAGATGTTTCCTGCTTCCTTTTTGACATTAATTTAATCCCTCGCCATAGCAAAACCGTTTGAGATATTCAATATCCGTTTACAATTTAGCATCATTAATATATTTGTATCATGTTGAAAAAGTTTGGTGGGAATAAAATAAATAGTTTAAGAGGTGTGGCTAAAAATTCAGAGGCTGATTTTGCAAAAAAAAATCCACATTCAGACCAAAATATCTGACTTCCTGATGGCCGGAGCTAATGAATGTAAATTAGAAAGTTGTCCGGCTTGATGAGTACAATATACAAACTATTTTTTTTTTACTGTAGTTAAAACTAACCCGCCCACTTTTGTCAAAAGCATGTTGAAAGTGACACACTTCCTGCTGCCAGTTGGTGGCGCTATAACTTTGACTCACAATAGTTACATCCATCTGATCGGCCTCTTACCACGAACACACTGCTGAAGTTTCATCAAGATCAGTTAATGTATGCAGAAGTTATTCCACTTCGTGTTTCTCTTTTCTCGCCATAAATTCGTTTCCTCGCCACGGCCAAACCGTTCGAGATATCAAAAATCCGTCCGCAATTTAGAATCCTCAATGTCTTGACTTCATGCACACCGAGTTTGGTGGGGATTGGATGAATTCTCTAGGAGGAGTACTTCGCATTCGACAGCAAGCGTTTTCCAAACAACCCATAATAGCCGACTTCCTGTTGGGCTGGCGTAAAACTTAGAGCACGAAAGTTGTTCGGCCCGATGATATCTATATGTGTACTGAGTTTCAAATTAATTCATGCAAGCGTGTTTGATCTATGGACCAAGTTTTGGGACCCCGTTCAAGGGGGCGCTGTTGAGCCCCCCTGCCACGCCCGGGTACCAGCTTCAACCCGTCCCTGATGGCAGGGGGTTCCGACTTGTATGTAAAGTTTCAAGAGTTTTTGAGCACGTTAAGGACCCCAAAAGCCCCTGAAACCTTGATTAACAATATAAAAGCAATAGTCAAATCCCCTCTCCCCTCACACACACAGAGACACAGAGAGAGGGAGAGAAAATTCTTCAGAAAATCCACATTCAAACCAAAATATCTCTCTTCCTGTTGGTCGGAGATCGTTAATGTAAATTAGAAAGTTGTCCGTCTTGATGAGAACAATACACATACCAAGTTTTGTTGCTGTTGATAAAACTAACCCCCCCACTTATGACTAAAGGTGGCGCTACTGAGCCCCTCACCACGCCCGTTTCTGAAACTTTGCACATGTCTACGGGCTAATAAATGTGATGTGTCTGTCGAGTTTCATCCAATTTCAAGTATGTTAAGAGTCTCAAAAGCATCAAAAAAGAATTTTAAAGTTTGAAGCGTTGCCATGGCAACAGTATTAAAGATATCAAAAATCCTTTCACAGGTCTACATCTGCCGTGTGTTTACATTATACACATAAACTTTGAAGCAAATCGGGTAAAAATAAGAGGGTGATTTCAAAGCATTTTGAAAGGGACACACTTCCTGCTGCCAGTTGGTGGCGCTATAACTTTTACTCACAATAGTCACATCCATGTGATCGGCCTCTTACAACGAACACACTGCTGAAGTTTAATCAACATCAGTTAATGTATGCAGAAGTTATAACACACTTCCTGTTTCCATTATTCGCCATCAATTCGTGTCCTCGCCACGGCCAAACCGTTCGAGATATCAAAAATCTGTCCGCAATTTAGCATCCTCAATGTCTTGACTTCATGCTGACTGAGTTTGGAGGCGAATGGATGAATTTCCTAGGAGGAGTACATTAAATTCCACAGCATGCGTTTCCAAACAACCCATAATAGCCGACTTCCTGTTGGGCTGGCGTAAAAAGTAAAAGTACGAAAGTTGTTTGGCCCGATGAGATCTATATGTGTATTGAGTTTCATATTATTACATGCAAGCGTGTCTGATTTATGGACCAAACTTTCGGACCCCGTTCAAGGGGGCGCTGTTGAGCCCCCCTGCCACGCCCGGGTACCAGCTTCAGCCCGGCCCTGATGGCCGCAGGTTCTGACCTATGTGCAAAATTTCAAGAGTTTTAGAGCACGTTAAGGGTCTCAAAAGTGCCCGAAAGGTTGACAGAAAAATAAGAATAAGAATAATAAATAATCCTACCGAAAACAATAGGGCCTTCGCCCTATAATCCTACCGAAAACAATAGGGCCTTCGCCCTTTCAGGGCTTGGGCCCTAATAAACAGAGCAATTCCAAGAGGGTCCTCACACCATCGGTGCTCGGGCCCTAATAAATAATCCTACCGAAAACAATAGGGCCTTCGCCCTTTCAGGGCTTGGGCCCTAATAATAATAATCCTAACGAAAACAATAGGGCCTTCGCCCTTTCAGGGCTTGGGCCCTAATAATAAATAATTCTACCGAAAACAATAGGGCCTTCGCCCTTTCAGGGCTTGGGCCCTAATAATCCTACCGGAAACAATAGGGCCTTCGCCCTTTCAGGGCTTGGGCCCTAATAATAATAAATAATCCTACCGAAAACAATAGGGCCTTCGCCCTTTCAGGGCTTGGGCCCTAATAATAATAAATAATCCTACCGAAAACAATAGGGCCTTCGCCCTTTCAGGGCTTGGGCCCTAAATATAGCTGCGAGCAGCGATTGCGGGCCCAAGCCGGTGGCACCGCCACCCTGGTGCCTTTAGTTACACTAAAGGCACCGGGGTGGCGGTTTCACCGGCTTGGGCCCTCCATCGCTGCTCGCAGCTATATTTATATATATATATATATATATATATATATAACATATATATATATAACATTTTTTGGATGCTAAACATTTGTTTATTATAGGCTTTGTACTTCACTCACGTTCCACTATTGAAGGGAAAAATTATCCTCTTCACATGCGCAAATATGTGCTTGGAAACATCACAGTTTAGCGGTGATTACTGTGTTTAAATAGTCAGTACAATTCATACTATTCAGAGCAGTGTAATTTTTATATGTTAGGTTGACTATTTTATTATTATATTTTATAAAGGCTATAATGAACAGACTGCGAAATCAAGATTGCAATGCGCTCGCTCTGCACCATTATCAATGTCCGTGCGGACGAACATATTTTACTTTCGTTTTTAAGTTACCGATTCAAAAGCCCCCAGCGGTGTCACACATCGATTAACCGGTGGGAAAATTTTCCCACAGTCACATCCCTAATATATTTATATATAAATACAATAGGCCAACCTGAAAGAGAATTTTACTTGCCCGACCAGAGTAGCCTGATTAGAACGTCAATGACAAAAAAATAACTTGGGAATCACTAAAACGAGAGATTATTCTAATTTTATTACATTCATTTTAAGTTGCAATCAACAGTTGTTAATAAATGGATTACCAGTAATCAGTTGATCAATGGTAACAAGGTTGCGCTGCTGAGGCTCATGCAGCTTCTCCAGGAGAAATGTAAACAAATGAGATCAGCACACAAAAAACAAACTCAGTTAACAACTTGCTGACTATAAAAATGATAAATATGGAGTTTTGATATATTTTATAACAGTTAAGCAACCTCACTTGACGAGAAGGCTGTTTCCTGAATACAATCACGATTGAAACTGTGACATTGATTTCATACAACAGGTTAAAAAACAGTTACAATCAAGTCACTTACATTTTAAATGCAATATTGACTGTTTTTTAGTGGTGTCAACGATAATCGATTCGGCGATGCATCGCAATGCGGGGCATGCACGATTCAGCATCGATGCGGTAAAGTGCCATAATCGATTATGTCACTGTTTTAGGGGTGTAACGGTACGCGTATTCGTATTAAACCGTTCGGTACAAGGCACGCATTTTCAAACCGAATGGTTATTTCAAATGTAAGCGCGTCGCGAGCGCGCTCATAATGTAGACGCTGGCGCGACCACAACATCAAATGGCAAACGCAATGTAAGCGGAACGAAACTGAGCTACTCGTGACGGACTGTTTATCAGTTTGGACCAAAGCAGCGCGAGCCGATCTTATAGGCTAGGCTACTACACAGCGCTAATAAGAAATCCAGTGAAGAAAGCATTTGAATTCGCCACTAAAGTAATAACATCGCTGCGAGATCTAGTGAGAAACATTCACATTTCTCCGTTATTAACGGATCAAACAGCGCTGACGTGGAAACCAGGAAGAAACATTGTGACATGATGAATGAACTATCCGGTGTCCACAGATCTGCAATATTCACCATGGATTTACTGTAGTAACACTAACTGCAACTTTGGAAGTTTGGCAGGAATAGTAGGCTATAATGCTTTCTATAATAGTAGGCTTAAATTTTGTTTATAAGCACAAAATATGACATTTAAATTTTTCCAAGGAGCTGTTTTGTTTTATATGCTCCTAAGAAGAGTCAATTATAGCTCCATCATTGCTCAGAGAAAAAAAATATCATACTTTATGATGTTAGTTTTAAATAAAAAAAGAATAAAAAATAAAAAATCAAGGAAATTTCTCTGGCATTTCTTTCTTTTTGCTGTATCGAAAACGTACCGAACCGTGACACAAGTGTATCGTATTGAACCGAATCGTGAATTTTGTGAACCGTTACACCCCTACACTGTTTATTTTCTGGCCTCGAGTTGGACAATAAAGTTGAAATTTAATTTCAAATGGTTCTCAAGCAGAGAGAAGAGAAACATTTCTCATTCAAAGCACTGACAGCAGTGATTTATGTTTTCTTTTTCAGGTTTGAAAATGCCATATCCAAAACCCTGTACCATTCACTTTTATTTTATTTAATGACATTTACAGTATATCAAAGATAAAGGAGAGTGATAATACACACATAGCAGCCAATAAAATCTGTTGTTCAATATCTGACTGCTTGTATTGCCTCATGACTGATGAAAAATTTGCCTTGTTGTGTGCAGTAGAATTTTGATGCATCGCAATGCATCGTAGAATCGATTTGAATCGAATCGTTACCTGGTGAATCGTAATCGAATCGAATTGTGAGGGCAGTGCCAATGCACACCCCTACTGTTTTTGTTCTGTTTCAGCAGCGAAAATAGTTCAACAAAAAGATCACAGCAGAATCATCACGCGCATCTCTCAGCAATGTGTTTTCTCATTTCTGAATGATTCAGCATTTTGAACGAATCGGTTGACTCAAAGATTGAATGATCAATCCATAAACATATGTCTTAATCATGAATGACTAAGTCATTCAAACGAATCGTTTGAACGAATGAATCAATGACTCACTCATTAAGACGGTCGCCTGGCGACACTTAATGGCGGTTTAGTGTTATGTTTAAAAGTATCATTCTTTCCAACGTGTGTGTGATTTGTGTGTGCAACATTATCAATGTCCGTGCGGACGTCCGTATTTTTCTTTCACATTTATATTAGCAATTTAAAAGCACCCGCTCGTGTCACACGTCGATTAACCGGTGGGAAAATATCCTCACAGTCATACCTAATAAATGTATATTTAAATACAATATTGGCCTACCTAGTAAAAAGTTGTACTATTTTGATGTCCTTTTGGACACAAGAGGGCAGAATAGCCCTATGCATGACTTTTTTTTTTTTTTTTACTTTACTGTTTTTAATTTTAGAATAAAATTATTTTTAAAAACAGAAAAAAATGGGTTTAGTTGTAATATTTGTATACTTTTATATAGAAATAAATGGTATATAATTACATTTTTAGAAGATTTGAGGCTTTTTAGTGTTTCCTTTTTGGACATTACTTTAATCCCTCGCCATAGCAAAACCGTTTGAGATATTTATTATCCGTTCACAATTTAGCATATTTAATGTATTTTCATCATGTTGAAAAAGTTTGGTGGGAATAAAATAAATAGTTTAAGAGGAGTGGCTAAAAATTCAGAGGCTGATTTTGCAAAAAAAATCCACATTCAGACCAAAATATCTGACTTCCTGATGGCCGGAGCTAATGAATGTAAATTAGAAAGTTGTCCGGCTTGATGAGTACAATATACAAACTATTTCTTTTTTACTGTAGTTAAAACTAACCCGCCCACTTTTGTCAAAAGCATGTTGAAAGTGACACACTTCCTGCTGCCAGTTGGTGGCGCTATAACTTTGACTCACAATAGTTACATCCATCTGATCGGCCTCTTACCACGAACACACTGTTTGTAATAATCCTACCGGAAACAATAGGGCCTTCGCCCTTTCAGGGCTTGGGCCCTAATAATCCTACCGGAAACAATAGGGCCTTCGCCCTTTCAGGGCTTGGGCCCTAATAATAATAATCCTACCGAAAACAATAGGGCCTTCGCCCTTTCAGGGCTTGGGCCCTAATAATAATAATAATAATAATAATCCTACCGAAAACAATAGGGCCTTCGCCCTTTCAGGGCTTGGGCCCTAATAATAATAATAATCCTTCCGAAAACAATAGGGCCTTCGCCCTTTCAGGGCTTGGGCCCTAATAATCCTACCGAAAACAATAGGGCCTTCGCCCTTTCAGGGCTTGGGCCCTAATAATAATAATCCTACCGAAAACAATAGGGCCTTCGCCCTTTCAGGGCTTGGGCCCTAATAATCCTTCCGAAAACAATAGGGCCTTCGCCCTTTCAGGGCTTGGGCCCTAATAATCCTACCGGAAACAATAGGGCCTTCGCCCTTTCAGGGCTTGGGCCCTAATAATAATAATAAATAATCCTACCGGAAACAATAGGGCCTTCGCCCTTTCAGGGCTTGGGCCCTAATAATAATAAACAGAGCAATTCCAAGAGGGTCCTCACACCATCGGTGCTCGGGCCCTAATTACAAAAGATACTAGTGTCTAATAAATAAGTACTAGTATCTATTGAATAAGTACTAGTAGCTAATTAATAAGTACTAGTACTTAATGGAATAGATACCATTATCTAAAGAATAAGTACTAGTAGCATGAAAATAGATACAAGTAGGTTTTAAGGATTTTATGCTAAACCGGCTTGCCGTAGTAACAGGTGCTTTACTGGGTAAGATAAGTGATGTAATATCACTGTGGCAAGCAGGACGAGGCCGGTGGCGTGATTACTGACGAGCGACACCCGCCTCATGTCTCTCAGGGAGGAGCGACGACAGTGAAGATGGAGAGAGGACAGGCCTGGATTTTACATTGTGTTGTGTTTTGTTTTATAATGTGTGGCGGCAGTCGTCCGTGAGAGACTTTTGTTTTTATATGTTTATTTATTCATTAAAGTCGTCGAACGTTTGCCGGTTCCCGCCTCCTTCTTCCCACAATAACGAACTGTGTTACAATCACAATCTCAAATACTTGGCTAAACCAGTCTGTAGTTAGTTTTACCGCAGAATAGATTTTATTAGCCAACACAACAGCATAGCTAGCAGCCAGGGCCACCAATAGTAGCCTGTACAAAAACTGGTTTTAAGCCAGTTATTTTTTATCTTTTGCTGTAGTGTGTCAGTAGGACATATCAGTTTACATTTCCAAAGTAGCTGATGTAACAAATATATAACATTCAGAAGCATTTATATCTTTTTGACTAAATAAAAATTCAGATCATTGATCACAAATTATAATCACTGTTATTTCTTTACTTAAAGGTACACTATTTGTCACGATCAGCCACGCACTACATTTCCCATAATTCACTGCCTGGACTCATCTTCACTGATTGCATTCACCTGTGTCTCGTCACCCTGTTAGTCTCCCTAGCCTATTTGTACCCTGTTCACTCATTCACTCTCCGCAAAGTTTTGTATGTTGTTACACTGCACTCCTGAGCGTTTCTTCATGGTTTCCCCTGCCTGTTCCTTGGATTATTCTCCTGCCTCTGACCCCTGCCTGTGTTTCCTGGTTTGTTTGTTTGTTTGTTTGGACTGCTTACCTGTGTTTCGACCATTGCCTGTTTCTTGGATTACGTGTCTGGATTAACCCTAATAAAGCTGCATTTGTATCTCAACGTCTTGTTTCTGAGCAGTTGCGTAACACTATTTAACTTTTGGTGCTCTAGAGACATGCAGTTTTGTTAACAGTAGCAAGTCACACTAAGCAACAGCCGGATTCGTTTCTGACAGTCAGCGTTAAATATCTACTTAAGTTTATTTATGAATATGAAAAAGTTTAAATGCACTTACATGACAGCAAAAAGTTAAAAACTGCTGGGAAAAATATCTAAAACCTGTCTTGCTAGATAAATGCATGTAAACGTAGTGGGCGTGGTCAACCTGTCACTTCGATCCAGGGTGACCAATAGAAAAGGGCCTTTCATCCTGGTTGGTAGAGACCGCCCTCTGAGACACAGCTTCATTCGCAAGCAAAAGATTTAGACCTGCAAAAAAAAAAAAGAGAGCAAAATGTGTGCGTTTGTGATGAAAATTGTTCGAAAGAAAAGAAGAAATAAAGCTTTTCAAAGATTTACATGCACTGCAAATAATTTTATCATCAACTTCTTGATTTTTGAGCCTTAAGACTTTTTTTGCAATCTTTTATTTTTTTAAATTACAAAATAATTAGTTTTACTCTCAAACACAGTATGTTTGATTGAATAAAAAAGACTGTCAGGTGTAGCATCTAGACCAATCAGACACACATACATTATTCGTTATATTTAATGAATAATCCAGCAAACTCACTCACCCAACAAAGGACTAAAATACTTCTAGTAGAGTGAGCTTTAACGCCCAGAGGTGAAGGAAGCTTCCGCACTTCATAAGCCAGGGAAATTGCGTCTCTCACCCAAAGAAGTATTAAAATGCCAATACGCACTTTTAACCTTAACATTTGCAATAAACACCTGACATGAAACCAAAAATGATCAGTAAAACTAACTGGCACAATTTCAGATTTTTTCACAACATTTACATGGTGTTTAAAACAATAAAATCGATCAAGTCTTGCCATGGAAAGAAACTTCTCTCTTGTATGGAACCACGTATACTGTTTCACATTACCATTCAATTCTCTCCATAAACCACATAAACTACTGTATGTGTCTCTATCACTTCAGGAAGAACTCGGCTTGAAGCCGCATGAGGCTCTACATGGTTCCTGTCCAACATATCATTTTCTGTGCAATTGAAGTCTCAACCCAAAAAGTTTTACATCAGTTTTACAACTCTGTAAAGTTGTATTTAAACTATTAAGAAAATCAATTCGTTCTATACCATTAGTAGGGGCATACACATTTATAAACACCATCTTACACTTGTCAAAAGTAGCCCGTATTATCATGAGCCTGCCGTCTATTACCTCTTCCACCTGACATGATACAGGCAAACCCTTTCTGCAAATAAAGCCGCCTCTCCTCCTCTGTCAGAACTCATGTGTGTTAGCAGCACTTCTCCCTCCCATTCCCTTTCCCAATCAATTACATTCATGCAGTCACTATGAGTTTCCTGTACATACATTACATCTATATTCTTTTGTTTTATTAACTCATACAGCAACATCCTTTTTTGAACATCTCTTGCACCGGTTATATTAAGTGAGCCCACCCTTATTGCACTCATTAATAAAAATGTAAAAAACTGGCACAAAATATTCCTTAAAAGAAAGAAACACATAGAATGATGTTGTTTCAAACCCATTTTCTGTTTGTAGCTCTTGTCTCAATTTAGCAACAAACCTTTTTAGCCTGAACATTTCTTGCACAGTGAGTGAATTGTTCAGTTCCTTCACCCCTCATTAGTGTTCCAACTGACTCAATAAACAATCTCCGATCAGGAAAATAATCCACAACATGTACGTTTTTCATATTCTTAGTTTTGTGCAAAAAAGCCCTGATTTTCCCAAACGAATATTCCCTCTGTTTTCCTCTATTTGTACTGTCAGTTGCCTCATCTGAATCATCCACTGTGCTGTGTTCACTATCATCATGTTTAACATCACTGTCACTATAATTCCTGGCTCTTTCCATCTTTGTCTTTGCTCTTTTCCTCTTGATAGAAGGAGTTTCTACATTGACTGATTCACTGTCCACTCCGCATCAACCACATCACTACATTCATCAGCACGCACTTCCACATCTATCCCTTCTGTCTCCCTGTCATTCACCTGTTCACTCACATTCTCTTTTGTTTTTTCCCCATCTGCCTCATTATCCTGTACCTGCTCCTCCACTACACCTCCACTACACCTCCACCACCATCCTGGGGTGAAATGCTATTTCATGCATACTGAGTTTTTTACACTGTTAAGTGTGTACTTTTAAATGATCGGATTCAAACTGAAAACAAATATTCTCTGTTTAAGTCATTTGTATAAAACCAACAGGATGTCCAGTATCTCAAACGCTTGCTAATTACTTTTTAATTCGACACGCCCACTCGCGCAAAAGAGATTCACATGCAAATCTCCAAATGGAACGCGAACGCCCTCATTACCTCAAACACAAAACACCAAAACACTTCACAAGTCTCTGCTTTTCGTCGAGTTTGGAAGACACGTCTGAGCTTACATTGGATTTACCCCCAGAAGAAGAAGAACGCGATTTGAAGACAAGAAAGATGTAAGGTAAGAAATTCTTACTTATTAGTTTATGGTATTGTTGCATAAACTTCACATTGCAGTTGAACTGTTGCTAGATATATGGTGAATATTATACTATTTAGACCCGTGTTTACTGTTAAATACTGTTTGTGGATATCTGCTCAAACATAGATATGTATAACCATAATGTATCATATTTTGGAGCGCGCTGTGGGTTTGAATGTATCATATTTTGGAGCGCGCTGTGGGTTTTAATGTATCATATTTTGGAGCGCGCTGTGGGTTTTAATGTATCATATTTTGGAGCGCGCTGTGGGTTTTAATGTATCATATTTTGGAGCGCGCTGTGCGTTTGAATGAATCATATTTTGGAGCGCGCTGTGCGTTTGAATGTATCATATTTTGGAGCGCGCTGTGCGTTTGAATGTATCATATTTTGGAGCGCGCTGTGGGTTTTAATGTATCATATTTTGGAGCGCGCTGTGCGTTTGAATGTATCATATTTTGGAGCGCGCTGTGCGTTTGAATGTATCATATTTTGGAGCGCGCTGTGCGTTTGAATGTATCATATTTTGGAGCGCGATTGCGTTTGAAAGGAAAAATGCACCAAACATTAGGCTTTATGTTTTTACTATTATCTCATTTCATATCATCATAACGAATGGAAACATTTGAAGTAACATATGATAATCAATATATTTTTCTCTAGCGTAGTTGTTCTTGAAATCTTTTGGAAGATTTAATTTATTGTTATTATTATTTTATGCAGCACTGCGTAGCCTATGCCTACAAGGCACAACAAACCTGGTGTTCATTATATATTGTTGGAAACGTGTGTGTGTGTGTATTCTGTGAATTTTAAAAAGAAATTTTAACCAGAAAAATCTAAAATCTATTCCCAAAATCGTGCAGCCCTATAGTTTCTCTTGATATCAGTATGTTCACAGTTTTTTTTTTTTTTTTTTTTTTTTTTTTTTCAGGGACCAGATGCAATTGAGTCCTGCTGACTTCAACATTCACATGAGTCTCTGTACATGAACATGGTAAAGTGAAAATCAAACACCTTGGAAATGAAAGGTATGTACAATGTTTTTAGGAATGGCACAAAGGTCTCTGTCTTTGGATCATTGTTTTCAATGTGCTCTTTTGTCATTTGTATTTTTGGATTGTGTTGTGTTGTAAATAAATCCAAACAATCTAAAAGCCATTCTTTTTTAAATCTCCTCATTCTTTGTGCAAGGTTGCTCTGAATGACAGGGCCTGATCGCTCCTAATAGGGCAGTTAGGGGAGTGTCTTTGTCTTTCTGAGGTTTGAAAAGCTTACATATTAATGAGATGATCACGCCTCTTCGCATATGGCTTTGTCACACAAAACACGTCTTAGAAATTTTAAATCAATATATTGTCTTATCTGAATGAGCAGTCAGGGTGATTTTCACATAGTTTTGGAGCAAATATTCTAGGCTATGTCATACAATTTTCAAAAGTCTTGTGAAGAAATAATCAGTATGGGTTTCATGGCCTTATTTCAGTGAGAATTTTTTTTTGTATTTTCACAAACCACGCATAAATGTCATTATCTCAAAACTACAAACTTTTACATACATGCTGCTGATATATTATTGTAGCAGAGTTTGTGCTGAATACAGTGTAATTAGACTTTAGCCATGAAAATGTCACTAGTAACAGAAAAAAACACAAATGTCAGAGCATGTCAGAACACCTCCAGGCCCAGAAAACAGCTCAGACCTCAGAGGGTTAAATGTGTATAAAGGTGTATGGCTCATAAATGTGTGAGAAGTATTCGCTGAGTTTTGTTCCAGTTTATAGACGTGCTCAAGAAAAAAAAGTTCACCGCGACGGAGAGGCAGAACGCACACCCTGTTTAATTTCTTTATTTTACAAAAGCACAATGTTTTGATTTGATTGTAAGTGGACACATACAAAAGTAGAAATATCACAGATTATTTTTTTATATTTCTTTTTTCTGTATAACCATAAATGACGGAGTAATTTAAGTTTATGTTGCTGCTATGTGAAAAAAATCCAGCAAAACGCCTCGGCGCGTTTCTCGACCTCAGAGGGTTAAAGAGTTGGATTCCCATGCTAAACATGGACAAAGTTAAAAAAATTAAGTTGTACGTTTGGAGTATTTCTGTGCCAAAAATACTCCTTCCTGTTTGTCACAAGTTTCGGATTTTTTTTTTCGAGTATGGGCGTGTGTGACGTCAGATGGGGCGGAACCCGTAGACCAGAGCGAGAGAGCGAAAGCAGTACGCCCATCAAAGCGCTGTGCTCGGCTTTAGGGAAGTCATCAACAATGTTGTTTTCGTCAACGATGACGAAAACGAAATGATTTCGTTGACGCACCTTTTTTTTATGACGATAACGCGACGATGACTAGCTAAAAATGGCTCTAAGGTGACTAAAACATGACGAGACGTTTTCGAGACGGAACGAAAATGAGTCTGACGTTCACAATGCATGTCATTTCTGCCTATTTTGCGTGAAATCTGTCTGTTTAGAACTAAAAAAGTATCAGCAATGCTGCCGCTTCCTATCCTTGTTTTGGGTACGCCCACCACCCGGCTGCCGCCATGCCGCGCACCAGATTCCACACAACAACAACACACCTGCGGCTGCGGCTAGTCACTCGCCACACAACTTCGATATGAGGCGCCGGACTGGACAAAAGCGAAACGAACTACGCGAGCGAGCGACAGTGCGCGGGAGAGACCGAGTGTGTCTGCGCGCGAGAGAGACCGAGTGTGTCCGAGCATTAGTTTAGTAGGCTAATTGGTACAAAGTAATATATAATTATTATATAACTTAGATTATAACATTAATTATTATTTAACTAATTATATAATAAAGCCACAATTGCCAAAGTAAGAATGTTTTTATTCCTGGCTTTTTTGGAGTAAAACAGTGATTCCACTTTATCTGTGTGTAATGTTGTAGTAGCTCAAATTGAATTGAGTTACAACACTTGAATTGCAACACTTGCTACAACCTGTCAAACAAGCCCATTTCCAATACTTTTTAACCTAAATTAATTTGTTAAAGACTATTTTTTTTCTTTTTTTTTTTTACTAAAATTGACTAAAACTTGACTAAAACCTTTTTGTGTTTTTGTCGACTAAAACTTGACTAAAACTATCAAGTTTATAAGTGACTAAAATGTGACTAAAACTAAAAAGCATTTTCGTCCAAAAGACTAAGACTAAGACTAAAACTAAAAGGGCTGCCAAAAACAACACTGGTCATCAACGGAGTTGTGCAAGTGTTCTTGGTTGTTCCCTGCATTTCGACGATGATTGTTTTATAAACAAGGCTCAGTTCGACGCCGGATTTGCAGATCGTCTAATGCTTAAGGATGGAGCAGTCCCAACGATAAAGGTCCACGGTCGTGCGTTGGAACCGCAGGCGGTGAGTAAAACTGCTTCAAATGTCTCTGTGTTGTTAGCTATCGGCGCGTAAGCACAGCAAGTAAACAACATGATCACGTATAGTTAATGTATCTATGGAGCATGCGATGTATGGTGTGTGTGTGTGATTCGCGCTTGTGATTCTTTAGCTCCGCCCACACGGCACGCCTCCAGCCGCTCGTTTTTTTCCGGAAAGACTCGGTACAGCCTATCTTTCTTTTATAAATATAATAAAACTAAAGACTTTTTGGAGATATGAAGGATGCAATACTACTCTATAGGTACTCAAGATTAACATGAGATTGACTGAAACTGAGTGTTTCACCCCCCCTTTAACATCGCTGCACTGGCTACCTGTGCATTGTAGAATTGAGTTTAAAATTCTTCTCCTTGTTTTTAAATCCGTGAATAATCTGGCACCGAGCTATTTGTCCGAGCTACTCTGTCCACACAATCCCACACGAAACCTGAGGTCTGGTGATCAGAGACTTTTGTCCGTCCCCAGATCACGGTTGAAGAATAGAGGAGACAGAGCCTTTGCTATTGCCGGCCCTAGCCTGTGGAACAGCCTTCCGGTTTACATCAGAGCGGCTCAGTCTCTCACTGCTTTTAAATCCTCTCTTAAAACCTACTTTTTTTCTTTAGCTTTTAATTCATTGTGAGCTTTTGTCATGAATGTGTGGTTTGTCCTTGTTCTTTATCTTGTGTATTGTTCAGCACTTTGGTCAGCCCTGTTTGCTGTTTTTAAATGTGCTATACAAATAAATACAAACTTGAAACTTGATGAATGCTTTGGCAATGTAAAGATTTCTTTCACCATGCCAATAAAGCTATTTGAATCTTGAATCTTGACAGACAATCAGAGACATCATTTTCTCATAATTGAATTATGTCATAATTATGATTTACAAAATTATGATTTGTAATCAATCATACTCTCTAGACAGACAGTCTTTCCCATGTTCCCCAGAAGGCTCACCGTGAATCTGTTGTGTGGTGTGCAGCTGGATGGCCCGTCTGCACTGTCTTCATCATCATCATCATCATCATCCACCTGCAGAGAGATGATCTCAGACCTGTACTGTGTGTGTGTGTGTGTGTGTGTGTGTGTGTGTGTGTGTGTGTGTGTGTGTGTGTGTGTGTGTGTGTGTGTGTGTGTGTGTGTGTGTGTGTGTGTGTGTGTGTGTGTGTGTGTGTGTGTGTGTGTGTATGCGTGTATGCTGACCTCAGTGATGTGAACGATCCTGCGAGCTCCTGATGGATGTCGGTCCTCATGCAGATTTGTGAGCTCCACCAGGAGCTGCTGTGCCTCCGTCACACTCGTGTCCGAACGCAACTCCTGCTGCAGGTCCGAACCACACGCCTGGTAATCCTACACATGCCAGATGATCATCTTTAAAGTCGGCATCTTTAAAGTCGGCACAGGTCTTTTCTTCTCTATTGTGTCGTATATCTGAGTGAAATGCTTCCGGAACAAGAATAAATGTGGACTTGATTGTGTCTGTGGGGAATTGATTGGATGGTTGGATGATAATGGTTTTCTATTGACAATGACAATGACAATTTATTTATATAGCACAATTAAAAACAACAGCTGTTGACCAATGTGCTTTCCACATAGACTCACAAATAACAACATATAATAACACATGTAAACACATACAAAAAGACAGTGTTTAATCGAAAGCTTTTGAAAATAAAAATGTTTTAAGTTTAGATTTAAAAGTAATAAGAGATGGAGCCTGTCTTAAACTAATTGGAAGAGTATTCCAAAGTCTCGGTGCAGCGATGCAAAACGCTCGATCTCCTCTGCGCTTTAGCCGTGATTTTGGGGTAGACAGTAAGGCCTGATTTGAAGAGCGCAGAGACCTTGCAGGCTTTTGTTCCATTAATAATTCTGATAAATACGTTGGTGCTAATCCATTTAAAGATTTATAAACTAAAAGTAATACTTTAAATTCTACTCTGTAACACACTGGTAACCAGTGCAATGATCTTAGAATCGGGGTGATATGCTCTCTCTTTTTTTTTCCGCACAGAAAACGGGCCATAGCATTTTGGACAAATTGTAAACGAGATAGTGTTTGCTGACTAATTCCCAGATATAATGAGTCTCGAGTCTCGATGAAATAAAAACGTGAATTAATTTCTCAAGATCTTTAAATGAGAGAAACGGTTTAGCTTTAACGAGCAAACGTAGCTGATAAAAACACGATTTTACCACAGAGTTTATTTGGCGATCAAATTTTAGATTATCATCCAAAACAAAACCCAAATCTTTCACCCAATCTCTCAGGTACACGGACATCTCACCCAGATTCAAGTTTACAGATTTTGATAGCTCAGATGGGCTAAAAATAATGATTTCGGTTTTCTTTTCATTAAAAATTAAGACATTTAAAGAAAGCCATGCCTTTACCTCCTCTAGGCATGCTTTAAGAGACGTTATGCTTAAAGAATCTCGTTTCACGGGCAAATAGACCTGTGTGTCGTCTGCGTAGCAATGAAATGATAAACCATGTTTTTTAAAAATGGACCCAAGAGGAAGCATATATAAAGAAAATAATAATGGAGCTAAGATAGAGCCCTGCGGAACTCCACAGTGCAGGGGTGCTTTACTCGAATAATGTTCGCCCATCTTAACTGAGAAACTCCTATTAGTTAAAAATGATATTAACCATTTCAAAGCTGTGCCTCCTATACCAACATAGTGCCTTAGACGGTCAATTAGAATAGTATGGTCAATAGTGTCAAACGCTGCTGTTAAATCGAGAAGAACAAGTACTGTAATATCACCAGAGTCGCAAGTAATTAAAATATCATTAAGAACTCTGACCAATGCGGTCTCTGTGGAATGACATTTTCGAAAGCCAGACTGAAATATTTCAAATAATGAGTTCTCAGCTAAATAACTCTGTAACTGTAATAAAATAATTTTCTCAAGAAATTTTGAAACAAATGGCAAATTAGAAATTGGCCTAAAATTTGTCAAAACAGATGAATCCAGGTTCGGTTTTTTAAGCATTGGACGGATCACTGCGTGCTTTAAGCAGTCAGGCATAATGCCAGATTCTAGACTGCGATTTATTATAGTCAGAACATATGGAACCATATCTGTAATGAGTTGTTTAAATAAAAAAGGGGGAAGACTGTCCAGTGGTGAGCCAGAAGGCTTGAGCTGCTTAGCTATTTGTAACAATTCTGCCTCAGTAATTGAGTTAAACTCAGTAAGTGACACAGCGTCAGTTGCATTTGAGAGTTGGTTATTAGGATTAAAAATAATTGTAGAGGATGTGCAGGTTATATTCTGTCTGAGATCTCTTATTTTGTTTTCAAAGAAAAATAAAAACTCATCACATGACGGGGATGAAACCCCCGGAGAGAGACCGGCCGATGGATTTAGAGTAGCATTTATAATATTAAAAAGTGTCTTTGGTCTGGAGCAGTTCTTGTTTATAATGTTTGATAGATGTCGACATTTGGCTTTTTTTACTTCCTTCTGGTATCTGTGCAGAGAGTCCTTTACAATCTCAAATGACACCTGAAGCCTGTCCTTTTTCCACTTTCGTTCCGCTCTTCTACAACAGCGTCTAAGGCAACGAATGGAATCATCAATCCAAGGTTCAGAGTAGGATTTTAGTCGCGGTGATCTTAAAGGGGCCACGGCGTTCAATACATCAGAGCAGGTGGAATTAAATCTGGAGAAAAGTCTTTCCACGCTGATCTCACAAGCAAATTCATCAGGCGATGGCATCACTTCATCAAAGATGGTTAGGAAAGATGATTTTGTATGATTATTAATGTAACGATATGGAGCCTCACGCGATAAAACTGTAGATATCTTCGCATGGCAGGGTACAGTAAACATAACAGTCTTATGATCAGAAAACCCGTTTTCACAGACTTCTAAATCAGCAATAAAAACTCCATGCTGGAGCACTAAGTCAAGGGTATGGCCACCTTTGTGTGTGGAAACATCGATCCCCATAATAAAATCAAAAGCATTTAGTAGATACATAAATTCCTTAGCCAAGCAATCATTCATGCAACATACATGCACATTAAAATCACCCACGATAAGAAACTTATCATATTTTGGGGTCAGATCACCAAGGAATTCTGCAAAGTCTGTTATAAAATGTGTATTATATTTTGGTGGTCGGTAGATTACAGCAATCAGAAGTGGATCAGCAAGTTCAAAGCAAAACATCTGAAGTTCAAAACTGCTGTAGCTGTTACTCACCACCGAGCGACAAGTAAAATGCTCTTTGTATATAGACACTAGTCCACCACCCCGGCCAGTTGTCCGTGGGGAGTTAAAATAGCGACATTTGTTTGGCAGAAGTTCGGTAAAAGGGCTCAGATCTCCTGGACAAAGCCAGGTCTCCGTAAGAAATAGAAAATCCAGTCTCTGTGCAGAGAACAGATCGTTTAAAATAAAAGTTTTATTTACGATCGATCTGGAGTTTATCAAGGCCATCCTTACTTTCAGGGGATTTGATGTAGATTCCTTTTCATGTACTGCACGTGGTAGCGAGCGAAGATGATTCAAACATACTCCTCCACGATAGAAACGAGGAGAAAAATCAAGAGTGTGAACGCTTGAGGGCGAAGCCAGCTCAGTCGGAACCAGGGGAATTATCCATTGTTGAAGCGGATCCAAAGAGCGTCTCCGAACAGCTCGACGCCAGGTGAGGGGAAGCTCTCCATGCCTCAGCAACTCCAGCCTCAGCTTAATCGCGATGCCAGCTCGTTTTCCCCGGCGTCGCCGCCGCCTCCAAGTCGGAAGAAAGCCAGGCCAGCGGCGCAGGTATCCAGGTATAGATGATAAAACCGGTGGTGGTATAGAGTGATAACCATCCTGTAATTGGTATGGCTGCACATTTGATGAGATTTCCACGTTTAGATTTAAAAGAGTTTCTCGATTATAAATCAGTAATGACGCGCAGCATTTCTGCACGGTAGCACAAGTTAAAACATATAAACAAACAAACAAAAGACGGAGTAATAGACGGCGTGCCACACACATCGGCGCCATCTTAATAAAATCACTATTGGCTGATCTCATGTGAGTGACAGGTTGCCCCGCTCTCGTCATCAGAGAAGAGAAGAGATGCTGCAAGAGAAACTTATTCTGATTCAAGATTACCATGAATTTAACCAGAGGTGGGTAGAGTATCCAAAAACTGTACTCAAGTAAAACTACAAGTACTTATAGAAATATTTACTCAAAGTAAAAGTAAAAGTAATAATCTTAATAATTACTTGAGTAAGAGTAAAAAGTATCCAATGAAAAAACTACTCAAGTAGCTAGTTACTTCGGATCATATATAGGCTTATATATATATATTTTTTTTTTATTTTTTATTTTTTTTTTTTTATACACACTGTATATACAGTGGGGAGAACAAGTATTTGATACACTGCCGATTTTGCAGGTTTTCCTACTTACAAAGCATGTAGAGGTCTGTAATGTTTATCATAGATACACTTCAACTGTGAGAGACGGAATCTAAAACAAAATCACATTGTATGATTTTTAAATAATTAATTTGCATTTTATTGCATGACATAAGTATTTGATCACCTACCAACCAGTAAGAATTTCGGCTCTCACAGACCTGTTGGTTTTTCTTTAAGAAGCCCTCCTGTTCTCCACTCATTACCTGCACCGGTTTGAACTCGTTACCTGTATAAAAGACCTGTCCACACACTCAATCAAACAGACTCCAACCTCTCCACAATGGCCAAGACCAGAGAGCTGTGTAAGGACATCAGGGATGAAACTGTAGACCTGCACAAGGCTAGGATGGGCTACAGGACAATAGGCAAGCAGCTTGGTGAGAAGGCAACAACTGTTGGCGCAATTATTCGAAAATGGAAGAAGTTCAAGATGACGGTCAATCTCCCTCGGTCTGGGGCACCATGCAAGATCTCACCTCGTGGGGCATCAATGATCATGAGGAAGGTGAGGGATCAGCCCAGAACTACACGGCAGGACCTGGTCAATGACCTGAAGAGAGCTGGGACCACAGTCTCAAAGAAAACCATTAGTAAGACACTACGCCGTCATGGATTAAAATCCTGCAGCGCACGCAAGGTCCCCCTGCTCAAGCCAGCGCATGTCCAGGCTCGTCTGAAGTTTGCCAATGACCATCTGGATGATCCAGAGGAGGAATGGGAGAAGGTCATGTGGTCTAATGAGACAAAAATATATAAGGACGACTGCACCGTATTGAGGGGAGGATGGATGGGGCCATGTATCGCGAGATCTTGGCCAACAACCTCCTTTCCTCAGTAAGAGCATTGAAGATGGGTCGTGGCTGGGTCTTCCAGCATGACAACGACCCGAAACACACAGCCAGGGCAACTAAGGAGTGGCTCCGTAAGAAGCATCTCAAGGTCCTGGAGTGGCCTAGCCAGTCTCCAGACCTGAACCCAATAGAAAATCTTTGGAGGGAGCTGAAAGTCCGTATTACCCAGCGACAGCCCGAAACCTAAAGGATCTGGAGAAGGTCTGTATGGAGGAGTGGGCCAGAATCCCTGCTGCAGTGTGTGCAAACCTGGTCAAGAACTACAGGAAACGTATGATCTCTGTAATTGCAAACAAAGGTTTCTGTACCAGATATTAAGTTCTGCTTTTCTGATGTATCAAATACTTATGTCATGCAATAAAATGCAAATTACTTACTTAAAAAATCATACAATGTGATTTTCTGGATTTTTGTTTTAGATTCCGTCACTCACAGTTGAAGTGTACCAATGATAAAAATTACAGCCCTCTGTAAAACCTGCAAAATCGGCAGTGTATCAAATACTTGTTCTCCCCACTGTATATATATATATATATATATATATATATATATATATATATATACACATTTTAATTATTATTATTATCATAATTAGGCTATCTTTGCAACAAAAACAGAAGAGACAAGCATTATATCTGCCATCTGTAGCCCGAAAATCATTGCCTGTCCTTTGGTTTGTATAATAGTAACTTACACAACTACATTTGGATTATTAGACAATGTCGAAATAAAGTGACTCTGCAGAGTTTTGCATTCACATTACCGCACACACATTACCGCGGGATGGCAGGTGTTCATTTCATAAACTGTGGACAATGGTAGCTTATTTAATGTATAAATGAATGTATACAGTATGTCCAAAAAACGGGTAATGTCATCCTTTGTAGTAGTGCTATCATGGTGTAATAATCTGTTTGGTTGTAAAATGTATTACCTGAATGAAATGAAATCAAATGTATCGTCCTGTGGAATCATTCATTCACAGACAGCTTACGAAGATGTTCAACTAATAAAGATCTTCATCTCTGGCAAAAATATGATGTATTTGCAGATTTTCTTTCACTTGACTGTACTGTAGGTCCACAGCCACTTCATCTAACGCTCTTGATGTTCTTAAATCTTCCTGTTATGACTCGAGTCGAGTGTGAATTGAAAGCGCTTCAGACGATTCAGTGCGTGCAGGGAACGTTGAGTTATGCATATAACTACTGTTCCCAGAAGGAGGGAAACGAGGTACAACACATGACTATGGGATATCGCGCTCTAGCGTCATCTGCTGAAGACACCTTTATTCATGCCTGAAAGGCAAATGACGCATGACAATGTTAAGGTTAGGGTTAGGTACCTAACGAACCTGCACACAGCATATAAACGCAGTCGTATGCGTCATTCCCTTTGTTCAGTCCAGCTCTTCACCGAGCCTCCGACTGCGCGGAGTCCAGAGGTGTTGTACCTCGTTTCCCTCCTTCTGGGAACAGTAGTTACTTGCATAGCTCAACGTTCCCATTCAGTCGGTCAACTCGGTACAACACATGACTATGGGACATATATTCACGCCCTGCCAAGTCGCTAAACTAAACGTAAGGGACCAGCACCGCCACATGACCCTTTTTCAAGAGAGTGACGGTCCTTGGTCTAAAGCCCCTGCAATAAGCACGGACCGAGCCACTGTCAAAGCAGTGACATCTAGTCGGTAAAACCGAACAAATGTGTGTGGTGATGCCCAACTGGCTGCCACACAAAATGTCGTCTACTGACACCCCTCTACTAAACAATGCCCATGACGTTGCAATGCCTCTTGTAGAATGGGCCCGTACCCCTGCCGGCAGAGCTAACCCTTTACTTTTGTATGCAATTGAAATCACCTCCACGATCCAATGTGAAAGACACTGTTTGGACAGCGGTTTCCCACGAACCGGGTTGGCAAAACACACAAAAAGTTGGTCGGATGAACGCACTGCTTGCGTCTGCTCGATATACCTGCGTAAAATTCGTACAGGGCATAACGCATGGAGTCTCCTGTCTTCCTTCGAGTCGAGAGGTTTGACAGAGCTGGCAGCTCGAACGAGAGCGAACTATAAGACCCTGACATGACTTTTGGTGTATACGCCGCGTTCGGACGCAACACCACTCTAGACCCATCCAGTGCAAACTGGATGCATGAGGGATGCACTGACAGCACATGGAGATCACCAACGTGCTTTGCTGACGCCAGCGGCTGTTTTATAAGACAACATTGTTACATTCAATGATTCTAAGGGTTCAAATGGAGGTTCACACAGAGCCCCCAAAACCACAGTTAGGTCCCATGATGGTACCATCGACTTTGTAACGGGCTTCAGCCGCTTCGCTCCTTTAAGGAACCGAATGGCCAGCGGGTGCGTGCTCGTTGTGGCCCCATTAATACCCTCGCGACAGGCCGAAATGGCCGCTAAGTGTGAGCAACCTTCCTCAAACAATTCCTGCAGAAAAGTCAATATTCCCGCAATCGGGCATTGAAATGGTGATGATGACTTTTGTCCGCACCACTGTTCAAATATGCGCCATTTCGACGCGTAAAGCCCCCTTGTTGATGGTGCCCTAGCACTCTGTATCATGGCCACGACATTAATTGGGAGCCCTGCTGCCACTAGATTCACCCTCTCAGTGGGTAGGCCCATAGATGCCACAGTTCCGGCCGGGGGTGTAGAATCTGTCCTCCTGCCTGGGACAGCAGGTCCCTGCACTGGGGAAGACACCACGGTGTCCCTGACAGCAACGTCATGATACATGCGTACAATGTTTTCGTTGGCCAGCGCGGGGCCACTAAATTTAGTGACAGACCCTCCAGACGCACTCTGTCCAGAGTGGGCTGTATCAGGTCTACCGGCGGAAGTTTTGGGCCATACATGAGACAGCGCATCCACCCCCAGTGGGGCACTGCTGTTTGTTATCGAGGAAAACAGCAGGCAGTGCGTGTTTGCCTTGGACGCAAAAAGATCAACCTCGGCCCTGCCAAACCGATCCCAAATCTGCGCCACTATTCTCGGGTGCAAACGCCATTCCCTGACCTGTGGTCCTCCCCGGGATAGCAGGTCTGCTCCGCCATTCAGGTGGCCCGGGACATGCACTGCCCTGAGCGACGCTAAGTGTTCGATGGCCCATATTAGGAATGTCTGTGTTAGTTGCAGCAGTGGAAGAGAGCGGGTGCCCCCTTGTCTGTTTATGTACGACATTACTGCCGTTCTGACTAACACATGTTCGCCGTGCAGATGCTGCACAAAGTGTTTCAGTGCCAGAAGAACTGCCTGCAACTCCAAGTAATTTATATGGCGCTCATTCAGTGTTGATGACCATTCTCCTTTTACAGAACTCCCCCGGCATAGAGCTCCCCATCCATGTAATGACGCATCTGTCGTCACTACTATACGTGACGTAACTCTGCCTAGAGGAATTCCATCTGTCAACAGACCCGGGGATCCCCAGGGAACCAGAGACCGAACGCACGCCGGCATTATCATCACTCGTCTGTTTAAATGCCGTGTGACATTCAGACCAGTGCTCAGCGCCCATCTCTGGAACACACGCATAAAGAGGAGACCCAGCTGAACGACTGCTATTATTGAGGCCATCAACCCCAGCAGCCTCAACACTGTATGAAAACGCACTTGCCTTCCCAGTCGAAAAAGACTTCTCTAAACCGAAAATCTATCTCTAAACCGAGATATGAAATCTGCTGACATGGAACCAGGGAGCTCTTCTTGAAATTTATAAAAAATCCCAGAGCTCGTAGATGGGAGACAAGGGTTTGTGTTTGCAATACTGCTTGTTCCCTGGTGTCTGCGGCCAGAAGTAGATCGTCCAAATAGGCGAATACTCTCATGCCTTGATGACACAGCGGAGTCAGTGCCGCTTCTGCACACTTTGTGAATGTGTGCGGTGCTAGGGACAACCCGGACGGCAGGACTTGAAATTCGTATACAGTCTAGGGCCGCAACGACGCGTCGACGTCATCGATTACGTCGACTATGAAAATACGTCGACACGCATGAAATGCGTCGACGCGTCACATTAATTATTTACGTTTAAATATTGAGTAATGGCGGCTTCTGCTCCCGCTCATGGTGAAAATGACAGACCACGATCATCCAAAGTATGGGAATACTTTAAACTACGGCCGAACAGAAAGGTGCTTTGTTCACTATGCAAACTAATTCCCATTCGGCGACGATAAAATGGACTTTAATTTATAACTTCAAATCTGTTAACGAAGCTTTCAGTGCATTTGTCAGTTTTTAAAAGTTGTGTATGCACATGTAGACTAGAGACCTGCACTCCCGCGGGACCCACGATCTGATGGCCGAGTGCGGGCGCGGGCGGTAATGCACTCGTGTGTGTGTGCTGGTTGCGGGAGAATAAAACGATTCGCGGGACTCCCGCAAAATAGAATTATCTATAAATTGAACATCTAAAAACTAATAAATTGTCATTCATCTGTTGCACAAAAGCAACAAGAACAACTAAAACAAAATAGAGACTCTGGCCTGTAAATCGTTTCTATCTATTTATAACATGTTTGCAGCGTTGAACAATGTAGCCAATCACAGACATATGTGTTGATTTCTTGAACGCCAATCAGATGCATTTAAGATAGAATCCCCTCACCGCTCAAAATGGACTTTTTGTTCAGTGCTGAATTCTGCATACTGGCAAATCATCGCATTATAGCAGATTATAGCTGATTATACTGATTATAGTGTAGATATTATGAAAGATTCATTGTGCAGCCAGTTTCATTTATAATAACAGAGATTTGTGAGATCGCGATGAACTGAGATGTCAGCTTTTTAGGAATTATTAAGGGAGAAATCCGTCCCGCGCAAGTCTCTAATGTAGACTTTAAAAACAAACGACTAACATTATATTTAACAGTAGCCTAGGCTGCAATCTAGTGTATGTGAACCTTTTTGCAGATAAACACAAGTGCATTTTCGGACAAGTTAATTGAGTAAATCATACTCCCACTACGGTAATTAATAACAGACTATAGTAAACACATTTCCTAAATAGGCCTGTGACTGTATACATCTTACATTTTATGAAATAGTACCATTAGTTAAAAATAAAGTTTAAAATGCTTCCTGTTCGCATTTTTCATAATAAAATGACAATTTCTGAAATACAATTTTTTTTGTCATCATTCATAGATTTCATGTTAAAATAATATACAGATGCACTACCCTCTTCAAAATACAGCTGATATATTGTTGTACTTATTATTTATTGGAAAGTTTGCCAATGGATAAATCAGCTAATCCCAAAAACAATCATTAGATTAATCGGAAAAATAATCGTTAGATTAGTCGACTAATCGAAGAAATAATCGATAGATTAATCGACAACAAAAATAATCGTTAGATGCAGCCCTAATACAGTCCCTTCGAAGGAGAACCTCAGAAATGTTCTGTGATCCGGGTGAATTGTGAAAGTACGCATCGTTCAAATCCACCGCTGTGTACCATTCCCGGGGACGCAGAGAGGATAGCAGATGATGTACTGTGAGCATTTTGAACTTGTAACATCTGAGGTGCTTGTTCAACTGCAGTAAATCCAGAACCGGGCGTAAGTCCCCATTTTTCTTTGGGTGGAGGAAGTAACGGCTTTAAAACCCTTCCTCCGTTTTTCCCTGTGGAACCACCTAAATTGCAGCTTTGCTGAGAAGAACACAAATTTCTTCTCTTAATACTGGGGAAACCTCCCCTGACACTGACGTGAGAGGAACTGCAGCCGACCTGAATCGTGCAAAGAACCCATGGTGTTGGTGTGCATGCGTGCCACCGTTCCAGGCTGACAGCAAGGATTCCCGGCATCACCAGGGAAACCCCCACCTCTCTAGTTGAGCATTGCTGGATATTGGATATCCCTGCCTTTACCCTATTTGACAACAAATGGTTCGTTTGTGAGTTTGGTGGTTTCAAAACATTTTGATTGTTCTGACAAATCAATACATGAGGCATTGTATGCTGAACACAAAGTTTCTTTATTGAAATTGAACTTAAAGCTGAACCCGCTCTTTTGACGGGTTTCTTTTTCACTGAGAGAAGGCGGCGGCTGCCTCTGGGCCGATGATCCTCCCTCGTTTGCGAGCTAGGAATTTGTCCGTCCCCTCCTTCCTGCAGAGAAAAATGTCCCTTTCGTTGGGGGCGGGTCTTTCTTTCCCGACCCCGCCTGCTGTTTAGGCTGTGCATGTGCTCGCCTAGCCTCCCAAGCGTTGGGTCTCGGCGCTGCTGCTGTAGCCGGCCTCTGAGAAAGGCGGTCGAGAAGACGAACTAAACCCTGGCTCAGCAGCCGACTGTGTTGGTCTGCTAAACCTTCTAGGCATTGAACCCCTGAGAGATTCTGCCTGTTTCTTTGAGTTCTCAAATCGCGCTTGAAACGCGTCAAGACCCTCTCCAAATACACCCATCGTGGAGATTGGTGCGCCGAGGAACGCATTCCGATCTCGTTCAGGCAAGTTCGCCAGAGTCAACCATAGATGGCACTGAGCCACCACTGTACTGTCCATCGCATGACCCAACAATACCAACGCGCAACGTGTTGTACGCAGTATATAATCAGCTGTGGATCTTACCTCCCTCATGAGTTCGTTACATGGCAGGGTATCTGCACAATTTTTAAAGTCAAATTTAAGGCTTTTTAAGAGCTTTTTAAGACCTGAAGAAATCCAAATTAATACCGTACATTAGGGGTGTGCAATACTGACAAAAATATGTCTATATATTTTCAAAGTTTTGTTGATAATAATTAGATGATATTTTACTTATTGTGTTTTTGTACTGGTACCCTGGCTGGTTTAGGCCTGTTGTTGACAGCAGACCCACGAAGATATTCATATTTTTTATATTCTATAGTGGTCAGTTCACAGTAGTGACCGAAATTAACATTTTTATTAAGGGGCAATATTTGCCACCTTAAACTGATTTCCAGGGGCATTTTCACCTATGGACATTGTTTCTAAACGTATTTAGAGGTATGCATCACCTTTTATGTCAAATTCTAACATTCAAATATATTAAATATATATTCAATATATAAATATATATTAAATAATATATTCAAAATTATATTAGAATAACAGTACCAATGTCAAAATAAATCATTCAATTAAAATCCATTCCTAGTGCAAAGGTGACACAGAAGCGGCATCAAAACTGGCATTTGCCTACTATATTTACACTTCATTTACAATTGCATAAATAAAGCTATTCAATATTTAAATATGAAATGATTTATAATTTTAACATTTTAATTAAAGGATACTTTAAATATGAAACTAAAACCACCAGTAGGTGGCGGCAAGTCACTGTCTTAATAAGCGAGTTGTTGGAGTCAACGGATTTGTTCAAACGGCTGATTCATTCAGAAAAACAAGTGATTGATCATTGAATCGTTGAAATGATTCGTTCAAAACGCGGATTTCAGTAAAAAAAAAAAAATCATCGCTGTCTGTTGGACCACGACTTCATTATGAAATTCTCGTCGGCGATATAAAGTGAAAATTGACAATATTGTGTCCAAAAAGTAACTCACAATGTTAACTATTTTTAATTTAACTGTTGTATAAAATAAATAGCACATTTGCAATTGTGCACAGGAAAACGGCACTCTTGCTCATGTGATATTCTAATATAACAACATAATATGATATAAATATAAGACAAAAACTCATTTGGGGACATCTATCCCCAAATGAGGACATCACACATCACGCAGTGAAAGCAAGCATGAGAGACAAACGCGATGTCAGCTCGCACTCGCAGTGCCTCGTACATAGTTAAAACAATGATTACAATATCATCATAGTTCATAGACAACATCGCACACTCCTAAGCACATAAAGAATGAAATTACAATTGAACTGACATTTACTCGTTTTCTTCTCTCCTCTCGCGTGCAGGAGACAGACGTAGGTGACCGTAAGTGACGCGAATTGTCACGTGAACAAGCAAATCCACCAAGATAGATTTAAAAAAATAATACGTAGGCCTATGCTAATTAGATAGTTTTAATTTCGAAAGCATTTAGATAAGTATAAGTCAAAGTGTCATCTAAAATTTAAGACCTTTCATAAGTAAAAATAAGACATAAAAAAAAATTAAAAAAAGATTTTTTAAGACTTTTTATGGCCTTAAATTTGAAATATCTAATTTAAGACCTTTTAAGACTTTTTAAGGATCCGCGGAGACCCTGCATGGTCTTCCCTCTGACACCGCCTCGCTTAGTTCACCCAAGCAAATAGCCTGATATGTTTGTAACAAGGACATAGTGCTCAAGGCTCTAGCCGCGCAGGCCTGATCACCATAAATTTACATTTTTACATTTACATTTATTCATTTAGCTGACGCTTTTATCCAGAGCGACTTACAATTGCTATATATGTCAGAGGTCGCACGCCTCTGGAGCAACTAGGGGTTAAGTGTCTTGCTCAGGGACACATTGGTGTCTCACAGTGGATTCGAACCCGGGTCTCTCACACCAAAGGCATGTGTCTTATCCACTGCGCCACCACCACCATAAATCCTGCTAAGTTGTCTGTACGAGAACCTACATGGTCCCGACAGGAGAGTGGGGATGCCCGCGATACGGCTATTTTGCATTGGAGCCAAGTATGTTGCAAGCGAATGCTCCTTTGGAGGAGCTGATATTAACCCTGCTTCTTGTGCTCCTTCGAGGTCGGTGAACTTACTCATTCCTGGCACTGGAGAAAGAGAAGACAAGGGTTTCGACCATTAACCCTCTGAGGTCTGAGGGGTTTTTGAAATTGCATATGTAGTGGTTCACACCTCAGGAGACAATGGGGCCCGCATACTTAATGAGCCATTCATTCAGGTGTGTCACCTATAGCCACAAGAAAGAATGCAAGAGCAATATATATACAGTATATATATATATATTCTACCAAATTGGTTCACAGTTGGAAGCATGTCAAATTTATTTATTTTTTTACAAATTTTGCTTGCAAATTGTATAATATCCAAGGAAAACATGTCTATTAATTGTGCAGTTAATTCTCATACTGTATTTTCAGTTTTGGAATATGTATCCTCTCCCCAAATTTGTCAATAATAAAACAAAATAAAAATTATTTAACGAAAATGCTTATATTTACCTTTTAAAATTTGTTTACATCTACCTTGTAAATATATATTTTTATATTAAAAAGGTTACAATTACAACAACAATTGAAGTGTACGGAAGCCCTGAACCGCAACGTAAAAAAAAAAAAATTACGTAAAAAAAATAAAAAAAAAATAAAAAATGCTATCATTTCGAGATTAAAGTCGAAATGTTTCGAGATTAAAGTCGAAATGTTTCGAGATTAAAGTCGAAATGTTTCGAGATTAAAGTCGAAATGTTTCGAGATTAAAGTCGAAATGTTTCGAGATTAAAGTCGAAATGTTTCGAGATTAAAGTCGAAATGTTTCGAGATTAAAGTGGAAATGTTTCGAGATTAAAGTCGAAATGTTTCGAGATTAAAGTCGAAATCTTTCGAGAATAAAGTCTTCCGTAGAAGTTGTATGTGTGCTTGCCGTTATTTCACATTGCCGCACAGGCATTCATGCGTGTGCGTGTGTGTAAATACATGCGCTTGTGAAGTCGAACTGCCGTCTATAATAGACACCGTACGTTCTGGATACATTTTAAGTGCATCATTCTGTATCCAATCATTTGGCCGGATCCCGTGATTTCCTCAAATATAATAACCACTGGTGGTTGAGGAAAGATTCCCTGAAATGATTGTAAAGCGCTTTTAAGTGTAGGCCTACAGTAGACATATGAAAGCGCTATATAAATGCCTCATTCATGCATTCATTCATTCATTCATAAAGCTGGATATCTTGATCCAGTCTGACAGTATATTTTATAAAGTCCTATAGCCTAATGTCATGTTGGTAGACCTGTAGAATATCCCTTTGTTGAAAGCCCAGATAAAAGTAAAAAGCTATTATTTTGTGTAGATCCAGTTTACACACACACACACACACACACACACACACGCACACACGCACGCACGCACACGCATGAATGCCTGTGCGGCAATGTGAAATAACGGCAAGCACACACACAACTTCTACGGAAGACTTTATTCTCGAAAGATTTCGACTTTAATCTCGAAACATTTCGACTTTAATCTCGAAACATTTCGACTTTAATCTCGAAACATTTCGACTTTAATCTCGAAACATTTCGACTTTAATCTCGAAACATTTCGACTTTAATCTCGAAACATTTCGACTTTAATCTCGAAACATTTCGACTTTAATCTCGAAACATTTCGACTTTAATCTCGAAACATTTCGACTTTAATCTCGAAACATTTCGACTTTAATCTCGAAACATTTCGACTTTAATCTCGAAACATTTCGACTTTAATCTCGAAACATTTCGACTTTAATCTCGAAACATTTCGACTTTAATCTCGAAACATTTCGACTTTAATCTCGAAACATTTCGACTTTAATCTCGAAACATTTCGACTTTAATCTCGAAACATTTCGACTTTAATCTCGAAACATTTCGACTTTAATCTCGAAACATTTCGACTTTAATCTCGAAACATTTCGACTTTAATCTCGAAACATTTCGACTTTAATCTCGAAACATTTCGACTTTAATCTCGAAACATTTCGACTTTAATCTCGAAACATTTCGACTTTAATCTCGAAACATTTCGACTTTAATCTCGAAACATTTCGACTTTAATCTCGAAACATTTCGACTTTAATCTCGAAACATTTCGACTTTAATCTCGAAACATTTCGACCTTAATCTCGAAACATTTCGACCTTAATCTCGAAACATTTCGACCTTAATCTCGAAACATTTCGACTTTAATCTCGAAACATTTCGACTTTAATCTCGAAACATTTCGACTTTAATCTCGAAACATTTCGACTTTAATCTCGAAACATTTCGACTTTAATCTCGAAACATTTCGACTTTAATCTCGAAACATTTCGACTTTAATCTCGAAACATTTCGACTTTAATCTCGAAACATTTCGACTTTAATCTCGAAACATTTCGACTTTAATCTCGAAACATTTCGACTTTAATCTCGAAACATTTTTTTTTTACATAATTTTTATTTATTTTTTTTACGTAATTTTTTTTTTTTTTTGATTTTTTTTTTTTTTTTTACGTTGCGGTTCAGGGCTTCCGTAGAAGTGTAATCTTTCTTTGTAAAAACTAAAGTATACATTTTATCATACATATTTCAAACTTCGAATATAGCCTACATTGACAAAACATACTATATTTAACATATTAGCAAAAATTGGCAAACAAAAGCTTATTTGAGGTGGCAGATATTTTACAGTAAAAATGTGTAATCTATCCAAAACTAATCAACGAAATGTTGTCTTTCATATGTCTGTAACATAGGTCTTTCGTTTTTATTATAAGGAATATAAATGTTAATTTATGGTGGTGTGGTGTGGCGCAATGGATAAGACACATGCCTTTGGTGTGAGAGACCCGGGTTCGAATCCACTGTGAGACACCAATGTGTCCCTGAGCAAGACACTTAACCCCTAGTTGCTCCAGAGGCGTGCGACCTCTGACATATATAGCAATTGTAAGTCGCTTCGGATATAAGCGTCAGCTAAATGAATAAATGTAAATGTAAATGTAATTTGCAGTTTAATACGTTGCTTATACAAATACATTTTATTTCAACATATTTCAATCGATTTTACTCAGTATAGCAAAATAGTTTGCTAAAAGCAGATCATTTATTCACACACAGAAACGCAATTCAAATTTAAACCGTCTTTTTGCGAGTTGTGGTAAACAGCGCATCTCTGCCGTTCATTCATTCACACAGAAACGCGATTTACTTGAGAATGAAAAAAAAAACTTACTACATTATTCCATCCGTTGCTCCTCGAAATACCAGCACTTCTGAGGTAAGTTTTCCATTATTATTATTCCTCACAGCGCTGCGAGACAGTGTAGACAACTACACTTATCTGAATAAACTTGATGTGTTTTCTCGAGCTGATATGGGGGCGTTCACAGTTTGTATGGGATCGTCTCAGTCATTTGCGTTTGAATAGCGCCGTGGGCGGGGCCGATTATAACGTAATGAGCTGAGATGAGCTCGACTGGAATCGCTCTCTTTTAATACAGATTTCACAAGATGAGAATATTTGTTTTTTATATAAATTACTTCATTTAAAAGAAGAGAATTCAAGCTTCATGCCTGTGTGTCTGTATGCCTGTTTGACTGAGTATTCGCTGAGTTATTGTTCATTTTCGGACGCGTTTCAGAATGGACTTCACTGACAGAGAGAAGGCAGAACTCGCTTCGTGTTTATTTTTCTTTATTTGGCAAAAAGCACAACACTTTGTTTTTATTGTGAGTATACACAAAAATAATACACATTTAACAGAATCGATTGATGTATGAAACTCCTATGGAAAATCAAAGTCAACAGAGTATTTATGAGTTTCTTTTACATTGATAAAAAAAAGCGAGCTGGTATCGCCGGCGATACCGTAGACCTCAGGGGGTTAAGCTGTAAGCTCTGCCATACAGTCTGGGTAAAGCGGCAGATACCTTACCACACCTTACCTTACCTTACCACAGTTTGCACCTGAGATAAATAGAACCCACCGAAGCGTGAGCTTTTTTGAATCGGGGGAGGGGCAGGCCACTCCACCAACAGCTTTGCTGCCGCCCTTCGATATAGTTCAATGAAGGGCTCCTCCATAAACTCACTTCCACCCGTCGCCTCGGAGGGTGAGGGGGAAGCCGTGACCTGCTCTGGCTGAAAATGATCGTCGAAGAATTCCTCGCCCACTTCAAGCGAGACAGAGTCCTCTTCCCGACACTCCAACGGAGCCATCAGGGGAGTGTCAAATGACGAAGGTGTCGGGAGTGTATACATGCTCCGGGGTTGGAGAGAGCCAGCTTGGCGTGGACAGTGCTTGTGTGTATCTTTTTCAGACAACGAGTACCCACATGTCATTGGACATGGGCGAGAATTCTTGTTTTCAGCCATTTTTTTTTTTTTGAGAAAAAGACTTATTAGCTTTCGTTAGCAATGCTAAACTTTATGCTTTTAACACTTTGTCGTTCTAGCAGAACGGTGAAGAGCTGAAGAACAAAGGTAATGACGCATACGACTGCATTTATATGCTGTGGCCCCGCCCACGTCATCATGCGTAATTTGCCTTTCAGGCATGAATAAAGGTGTCTTCAGCAGATGGCGCTACAGCGTGATATCCCATAGTCATGTGTTGTACCGAGTAGACCGACTGAATGGGAACTTAACAGATCATTCAAACTGATTCGCGAACCGATTTAGACAGATCTGCCAACTTGTTTAATGAAGTCTTTGAACAGAATCGACTCAAAAGAGTGATTCATTTGTGAATTGAGCATCGCTCATGCCCAAAAAAAGATACATCGCGCTTGGTATGAACTACGCATTTAACAACATGTATTGCATTAAAATAAAGTAACGAGAGGAACGTCGCCCAACGTAACGAAGTAAAAGTACAGTTTTTTTCATTAGAAATGTACTCGAGTTAAATCTACTCTTAGAAGTACAATTTTACCCCAAAAATACTCAAGTAAATGTACTTGGTTACTACCCACCTCTGAATTTAACACAATAGTGATGATGTGCACCGATAAATCATTTAAAATAATAAATTTGTTCTTGTTCCAGAAGCATTTCAGTCTGATATCTGCCACAATAGGAGAGAAAAGACCAGCGCAACTTCCGTTTCATGCCGACTTTAAAATAATCTCAATATTCATGTTGTTGCTTGAATGAAGATGATTGGAGGGGTAAACAGGTCGTCACAGTGACACACTCACCTTCAAGCCCTTATTGGCCAGTGCACGTCTATAGAAAGCTTTCTCATTGGTGGGTTGGAGCTGAAGGGAGGAGTCACAGTCCTGCCGGGCTTCAGTGAAGCGCTGGGGTTTGATGTAGCAGAGCGCTCTGAAACACACACACACACACACACACGTGTCACCTGTCTGCGTGTCCTACTGTCACACACACAGTCATGTCAATCGTACCTGTTGGTGTAAACGGCACATTGGTCTGGTTTCAGCTGAAGACAGTGAGTGTGTCGGTCCGCTGCCTTGTCCTTCAGGAGCTCAAACTCTGGAACCACAGCGAGACGTTCTTCTACAGCATCTGTTCATGATCAATTCAACTTTCAAGTTTTACAATTCAGCTTTTTTAGCCTAACTGGAGTGAAAACATCAAACTTCTCTATTGACGTACGCTTCTCTGATCATTTTGTCTGCTTAAGCTCCGCCCATTTCTTACAATCCAATGTAAGCTCTTATTCAGACCCGCCTCCACTTTTGAGAGCCACGCCCATATCTCAACACCCAATCAACAAGCCAGGCATAGAACCAAGTCCCGCCCTACATTTTTATTTTTTCTGCTGTATGTTCAGAGATGGCCTGTGTGTGTGTGTGTGTGTGTGTGTGTGCTTTCTTCCTGAGCATCTGAACCAAACACAGCAGCTCTCTGATATCCCACAGTTCATGATCAAAGAACATTTACACACTTAAGAGTTTCTCTGTCTTTCCACAGACACTCATCCTCACCTTCCTCCTCCTCTTCTTCCTCCTCCTCTTCTTCGTCTTCCTCACCTTCCTCCTCCTGAATGAGGATCTTCCTGCCTGTGTCGTGTCTCTCCTGATGCTCCGTCTTGTCTGTCAGGAGCTTCTGAAGGTCAGAGGTCAAGTTATGTTTATAGGGAGTGTTCAGACAAAAGTAATGGGGTCCAATGTTGTTTGGCTGCCAACGTTCTTCATGGTTTGAATGTTATGAAGGCGAGTAAATTATGACAGAATGATGATTTTTGGTTGAACTGTCTCTCATATGCATGTACAGTAAGTGTGTTATGTGAAAGCGCCATCATGTGGTCAGTGTGAGGCATTGTGTCTGTGTGTACCAGTGCAGTTGTGTTGTGCGGCTCCATCAGAAGAACGGCTCTCAGGTCATCATGGGCTTCCTGCAGCTGACCCAGATGTGTTTGCACAGTGGCGCGACGCAGTAAAGCTACACACACACACACACACACACACACACACGCATGCTATTAAAGCATACAGCAGTTACAGTTGGTTTGAAATGTAAAGTCAACCTGTCTATTTTCTAAATGCATGTTATTGATCTTTTTTTTTTATTTTTTATTTTTTTTTTGTTTATTTGTATAGCGCTTTTCACAATACAGATTGTATCAAAGCTTCACAGTATTAAATTAAAATAATACAACAAAGTTTGTTTCAAGAGGAATTTATTGATTGATAAAATTAAATTAAATATCCCCAACTGAGCAAGCCAAAGGCAACAGTGGCAAGGAACCGAAAAACTCCAAGTGACCTAAAACTCCATCAGGTGACCTAATGGAGAGAAAAAAAAACCTTGGGAGAACCCAGGCTCAGTCGGGGGCCAGTTCTCCTCTGGCATTTATGAGCTAGAGGACGGATTGTAGTTTGAACTGTAGGATTATATGAATGCCTGGCTGAAGAGATGCGACTTTAATCTAGTTTTAAACTGGAAGAGCGAGTCTGAGCAACGAACAGTATCAGGAAGACTATTCCAGAGTTTTGGAGCCAAATGTGAAAATGCTCTCCCTCCTTTGGTGGTTCTGGATATCCTAGGTATGACCAAAAGCCTTGAATTTAGTGATCTTAAAGAGCGCGATGGATTATAGGGTGATAGAAGATCCGTTAAATAGACTGGAGCTAAGCCATTTAGGTCTTTATAAGTCAGTAGCAATACCTTATAATTAATACGGAGCTTTATAGGTAACCAATGCAGTGATGATAAAATCGGTGTTATATGATCATATTTTCTTGATCTCGTAAGAACTCTAGCGGCGGCATTTTGGACTAACTGTAGCTTGTTTATTGAGGATGCAGGACAACCAGCTAATAAGGCATTACAGTAATCCAGTCTCAAGGTCATGAATGCATGAACTAACTTTTCTGCATCAGAAACTGAAAGCATATTACGTAGCTTAGTAATGTTTCTAAGGTGGAAAAAGGCTGTTTTTGTAACATATGAAATATGATTTTCAAAAGACAGGTTGCAATCGAGTATAACACCCAGGTCTTTTACTGTAGAGGATAAAGTAACAGGACATCCTGTGATGTTAAAGTTGTATTGTGCGAGGTTTTGTGGGCGGTTTTTTTAACCGATAAGCATTACCTCTGTCTTGTCTGGATTTAATAAAAGAAAATTACGCGTCATCCAATCTTTTATATCTTTAACACACTCTGTCAATTTGGAAAATTTAGCGTTTTCATCCGGCCGTGATGAAATATATATTTGAGTGTCATCAGCATAACAATGGAAACTAATTCCAAGTTTCCTTATAATATTTCCAAGTGGCATCATATATATTGAAAATAACAGAGGGCCTAACACAGATCCCTGCGGCACTCCATAGTTTACTGGAGTTATGATCGATTTTTCTCCATTTAAATAGACAAAATGGTAGCGGTCAGATAGGTATGATTTGAACCAGCTTAGTGCTTGTCCTTGAACACCAGTATAATTTTGTAGTCGATCTAAGAGTATTGTGTGATCTATAGTATCGAACGCAGCAGTAAGATCAAGTAAAACTAGTATTGAGATACAGCCTTGGTCAGAAGCTAAAAGTAAATCATTTGTGATTTTAACGAGCGCAGTTTCAGTGCTATGATGCGGTCTGAATCCAGACTGAAACTTTTCATAGATATCATTTTGTTGCAAGAAAGAGCCCAGTTGAGCGGACACCACTTTTTCTAATATTTTAGACATAAATGGAAGATTTGAAATGGGTCTATAATTTGCTAGATTATTATGATCTAATTGTGGTTTCTTAATGAGATGTTTTATAACTGCCAGTTTAAATGTTCTTGGAACATGACCTAAAGATAAATACGAGTTAATAATATTGAGGAGAGGCTCTTCCACTACAGGTAACACTTCTTTCAGTAGTTTAGTTGGTATAGGATCTAATAAACATGTTGTTGTTTTATATGTAGTGATAAGTTTATTGAACTCTTTTTGTTCTATAGTTGTAAAGCACTGTAATTGTTCTTTCGGGGTGATAATTGAAGCTGAATTATAAGGCGCGATTGAAGATTGAACGTTTACAATTGTGGTTCTGATGCTTTCTATTTTCTCAGTGAAGAAGTTCATGAAATCATTACTACTGAACTGTAACGGGATATTTTGTTCGGGTGACGTCTGTTTATTTGTTAGTCTAGCCACGGTGTTAAATAAAAACCTTGGATTGTTTTGGTTGTTTTCTATTAGTTTGCGGAGGTGCTCAGCCCTGGCCGCTTTTAGGGCCTTTTTATAACGTGACATACTGTCTTTCCACGCGATTCTAAAGACCTCTAAATTAGTTTGTTTCCATTTACGCTCTAAAATTACGCTACTGCAACCACATCCAATGTTCTAGAGAGAATGGTGCTCATAGTGCTAGTTAGTTCTTCTAGTTCATCTGTTTGTTTGGGTTCAGGCAGCAGCTGAGACAGATTAGATAAGCAATTTGAGAAATTATCTATGGTGGATGGGAGGATTGTTCTGCCTGGTTGATAACGCGACGCCGCATGACATATTACAGCAGTACGTAATATGCAAGTTACCATGTAGTGATCAGTGACTTCATCACTTTGTGGAATGATATCTATATCGGTTGGATCGGTTCCATGTGATATAATTAAATCGAGTGTATGATTAAGACGATGTGTTGGTCCGGTGACGTTTTGCTTGACCCCAAATGAATTTAATAAATCTGTAAACGCAGCTCCTAACGCATCATTTGGATTATCTACGTGTATGTTAAAATCTCCAACAATTAATGCTTTATCGACATTGACTAATAGGTCTGAGAGAAAATCTGCAAACTCTTTTAGGAAATCAGCGTAAGGCCCTGGCGGTCTATTTACGGTAGCCAAGGCTAGAGATAATAGGGATGTTTTTCTAACATCTAAGAGCGTAACATTTAGTACAAGTACTTCAAATGAAATAAACTTATAACCCGTTTTCTGAGTAACATTTAGAATATCTCTATAAATGGTTGCAACACCTCCGCCACAACCAATCAGACGGGGCTCATGCTTATAACAGTATCCAGGAGGAGTAGACTCATTAATACCGAAATAATCATTTGGTTTAAGCCAGGTTTCAGTAAGGCAAAGTATATCGAAGCTATTATCTGTGACTATTTCATTTACAATAACTGCCTTAGGTGTGAGTGATCTAATGTTTAGAAGACCTAGCTTTAGAAATAGTTATTGTTTACTAATAGCAACATTTTCTGTTGAATAACAATTCGATTTTTCCTAGATCCTGCATTAGATTTATTATTTGATCTCACTAAACGAGGAATAGACACGGTTTCTATGCAATGTTCTACACTAGTATTTATATCAGTTGAATTGGTGCAGCAGAGACTATGATTTGGACTTTTGGTTACTAGTCAAAGGGTACTTAACATTTTGGAGATGTTATCTGACAGAAGATCCGCTCCGAATCTGCTTGGGTGTAAGCCATCAGCACGGAAAAGCCTAGGACGCTCCCAAAACAGATTCCAATTATTTACAAAGAGCAGTTTCTGCTCATTGCACCATGACATTAACCATTCATTTAGCGCAAATAATCTGCTGAACTTTTCATGCCCTAGTCGGTACGTGGGAAGCGGTCCTGACACAATGATCGTTGTTTCAGGCGATGTGCTGCGTACCGTATCGATTAGATTCCTGAAGTCTTTCTTCAGAATCTCCGTCTGGCGCAGCCTGATGTCGTTCACTCCCGCGTGCAGGACCACAGTTCCGACGCGCTCGTCACCGTTCAGGATCTCGGGAACGCGAGCAGCGATTTCAGAAACACGAGCACCAGGAAAGCAGTGACTGTGCACCTTACTTTTACCTAACGTAGCGTGTACGTGCCGAACGATGGAATCGCCGATGATCACAGCATCGCGTTCTGTTTCGCGTAGAGGGGAGAAGCGGTTTTGTGTGGATAATTCGAAAACCGGGAGGGTCGGAGAAAGTCTTGGTCTAAACCTGACTCGCGTCTTCCGCTGCGGAACCACCCAGGCTTCGTGGTGGCGTGTTGGAGCCGGAGTGAACGAGACCATGGCTGATTGCGACCGATGCTGAGGAACGCACGGAGTAGACGCGGTCGGAGTCAGTGGGTTAGTAACGTTAAACACTGATTTGTGTGCATCGGCGCGTGATGTTTCAAGAGCCAAACACCGGTCTCTCAGCTCGGCCTGTCTCAATAAAAGGTCGTGGATCTGTTTCTCAACAGCTTCCAGCTCAGACTGCAGTGCGTGCAGCTCAAATGTGTCCTCACCTGCACCAAAAGGTAGACTACTTACATCTGATATATTCGCCATTTTAACAGATGGACAGTGAGTTAGCAACGAAGCTACCAGTGATGCTATCAATATTAATACTAATTTATGACTGAAGTCTTGGATATAATCCGTTTTTTTTTTTTTTTTTTTTTTGTGGTGGGGTGTAGAGTAGACGCACAATAGGCGAAAAATAAATGTTTGTTTGTAAGTGAGTGTGGAGAAGACGCGTTCAGCCGTGATCCACGGACGTAACCTTTAAAGGGATAGTTCACTTTGAAATTAATTTTTGGTATGTTTTAGCTTACCTCAAGGGCATCCAAGATGTAGGTGTCTTTTTTTCCGCAGTAGTTTCAATTTTGATATTTTTAGGTCAAACCGTTCTTGTCTGTCAGTCATATAATGCAGGTCGATGGTCACTGTCTCAAAGAGCAAGCACAGAGTCCAAATTAAAACAATTCCCCGTCGTCCAAATTAAACAATTCCCCATCGTAAGTACACATTGATGGCCTAAGACACGAAATGAGCGGTTTGTGTGAGAAAACGAACAGTATTTATATCGTTTTTACCTCTTATACACAGCCATGTCCAAGTGATCTGATCTGACGTGTACGCAGACTGGTGCATAGATATATACACTAGATGTCGCCTTAAAGACATTCGTTCCAATGAACTGCCGTAGACAAGGCGACATCTAGTGTGTATATATCTATGCACCAGTCTGCGTACACGTCAGATCACCCCTGTTCTATGCAATGAATGAATCGAATTTTTCCTCAGTGAGACTACAGTGCACTGCCTGATGCGATACTGTAGTACAGGGGTTCCCAAACTTTTTCGTTCTAGGACCCACCTAGACAAGTATAATCAATCTCAAGACCCACTTGCACTGGTGCTACCAACTTTCTCAGTTGGTCGCACCAGCATGATTTGGTGCAAACATTTTTTATTTTTGTTTTTTTTGTTTTTTTTTCTACATGCCATGGGATTAATCAATGCATGCTGATGGTCTTAATCTGCATTCCCTAGTTTTGCACTGAGGTAAAAAGACTGACAGTGACAAGCCTTCATGTTAGCAAAATATTTTAAACTTTTAACTCTTAAAAAAACTTTTAAAAACATGTAGGCCTATGTTCTTTAATGTTTGATTATAATTTTACCGTCTTCACATAGAGATGGGAAATAATACGATTTTATCAATAATAATAATGCCACTGACGATTCTGATTATCGATCCGATTCTTTAACGATTCTCTTATCGATTCTTGATAGCACTGTGTGGAAAAATGTAGTCATATGCTTTTCAAAAAAAAACAAGGGGTTTTATTTATTTTAAAGCTTAAGCTTGAGTAAGCAAACTGTACTTTTTATGTAATTTATGTAATAAATAGAACTTTATTGTAAAGTGTTACTGATTCAAACGTCTCCTGAGTTCACTGTTGGGAAAGATCAGTTGTCCATTCATTAAAATGAATCGTTCAAAGGAGTAATTAGTTTGCGAATTGGACGTGTCGTGCGCGTTGTGTGATTATCCCAGCAGTTAGGACATGGACATCCACGATTTGTGTCAACACAGAAAACATTTCATCACTGGATAGTTTTTTTCGTTTAATTAAAGTGTTGTTTTATGTCAGCTGAATGTCTGGGACGCTTTTCAGAGAAGATAAGGCAACAACTTATTTAGCACAATTCACACCCAGCGGTAATTGAGGAAGAAAAAAAAATCTCCGAATGCTCCACATGAAACTTTGGTCTTCCGACCTTTTACCACCGTGTCGATTTATTTTGATTAATATGTGCGAGGGAGAGAGAGCAAGACAGCGCTTAGTTTGGAGACGGTGAAGTCTTTTTTACACTTTCGCCTGGCTCCGAAGAGAGAGAGAGAGAGAGCGCGCGCGACCGTCTCTCTCTCTGCTCGTTCTTTCAGTTAAACATGCACTGTGACTGTCACAAGCGCAGCAGTTCATCTACATTACTCAGCGATCAAATAACACTATGGCGGGCGCTAAAACTCATAGTCGTTTGGTCATTAAAGGTGAACTAAGTAACTTTTTTTACCTTAACTGAACAGCTTCGGAGTCATTGGAATGGTTATATTACTTATTTCGGGTTGAATGGTGGTCGTTTTGCACCCCCCTGGTGCCCGTGAGCGGAAAATACGCACTTGCAACTTTGAGCCGGCGGGCCGCCGGCCGCTGCGTCAGGAAGTCTCGCGTGATATCAGGTCTCGCGATGTAAACAATTGCTTTACGGCCAAAAGAAATCTGCTAAAATGCTGTCATTATTGCGCTCCCTCACGCTGTCCGAACCCGAATGAAGAAGACGTTTTAAAGAATGTCCCATCTGCTTTGATGTCGTTGATCTATAGCCTCTGGTGTCTGAGAATCAACAACGAGTTTTTACAACAGTGTTGTCAAATATCTATTCCGAAGCTGTGGGGGGAGCTCTAGAGAGAAACCTGCGAGCAAAAAGCGAGAATACAGGGAAGAAATCCCGAAGCTACTGAGTGCTGCTTTAATCGGACTGGTTTTGTTTCACTCATCGTAACGTAAATTTAGCTGCAGCTAAGTGCCTTTGTGCGACCCACCTTTTCTTACTGTGTGACCCACAAGTTGGTCGCGACCCACAGTTTGAAAACCACTGCTATAGGAGAGGAAGAATTTACTAAACTCATTAAATCATCTAAATTGACAACACGTATGTTAGACCCTACACGACTAAGCTACTGAAAGAGATGCTTCCAGAGGTCATAGATCCTCTTCTCAATATCATTAATTCATCTTTGTCTCTAGGATATGTACCGAAAACTTTTTAGCTGGCTATGATTAAACCGCTTGTTAAAAAAACACAACTTGATCGTACAGAATTAGTCAATTACAGGCCGATCTCGAATCTACCTTTTCTGCCAAAGACACTAGAAAAGGCGGTATCCTCACAACTGTGTCTGGTTTCCAGTCAGGATTTAGACCGTATCATAGTACCGAGACAGCTCTCATTAGAGTTACACATGATTTGCTCTTATCATCCGATCGTGGTTGTATCTCTCTATTAGTGTTACCCGATCTTAGTGCTGCATTTCATACTGACCACAACATTCTTTTAAATAGACTCGAACATTATGTTGGTATTAGTGGAATTGCATTAGCATGGTTTAAATCATACTTACCGTAAAACTTCAAATAATAGGTAAAAGCATACCTTAAAGGAATTTTTCAGCCGCTCCGTATCCAGCTTTTCCCACGCTTGAAGTACCCAGGAAACCAACAAGCGACGAGCTGGCGCCCTCATATTTCCTCCAGCTGTGTACTCTTTGTCCACATCCCCTGCCATCCAGTTGTCATAGGACTCGTGCAGGCTGGCTTTGAATGGTTGGTTCCATACGACGTCAGGGGCCTGTATGTACTTTGTACAGCCACCGGGTATCACAGCCGTGGTTATGTTGTAGCCCCTTTTGAACTCAGCTTTGGTCGCTGCGCTGATATGACAGCGATATGAATCCCAGGCTAGGAGACGAGGGGCGAAGTTGAGCTTTCCCACAACTCTCTGAAGCCAGTCTGCAGTCAGCTCCTCGTTCATCCATCCATTTTTGGACGTGGCCACCACCACCCCACTGATATTTTGCATTAATTTCACCTCTTTGATCCCCCCTTTGAAGACAATGTAAGGTTTCAATTTGGTCCCGTCTGCTTTCGCAGCCAACACCACAGTTAAGTGGCTCTTCTCATGGCCTGTGGTTTTCAGTGGAACACTGCGCGCACCTTTTGCATCCACCGTTGTAGAGCCCACCATATCAAACCACACCGCTGTTTCGTCCATGGCTATAATGTTTTTCGGCTGAATTTTCTTTGCCTTAATAATCCGCGTTGTATATGTGACAAAATTCACCAGTTTCTCAGTGAAGTGCTTGGCGTCTTTCTGGGCCACAGTTGTGCGTCTTCTGACTGAAAAGTCGTTGCGCTTCAGGAATTTGTCCAGCCAGCCAGCGCTTGCAGTAAAACTCTCCTCATCCCTGCCGTCACTCACTGTTGCATACACTTCTTTTGCCTTGGCCCTGATCATTTTACGTGAGACTCTGAGATGCTTTGCCCGCATGCTGTGGATCCACTCACACACGCTCACCTCCAGCTCTTCACTGGCCTTCTTCCTCCCTCCACCTCGCAGTCTGGCCCTTTTGTCGTCTTCCTCGGACAGACGTTGCAGTTCAACTTTATTTTTACGCCATTCTCGCACTCTCTTTGGATCAACCGAGAAATGTCTTGCTGCTGCTTCTCCCGAATTTTGTTCGGCAAATTTGACAACTGTCAGCTTAAATGTCAAATCATACTTTTTTCTTTTTGTCTCCATGGTGGTATTGAGAGAATAAAGAAAAACTGAAGACTAAAAGAAAGTTCGTTAACCTGTTTGTTATGTTGCCATAGTGATGAGTCGTTCATGAACTGTTGTGTCTGTCACGTGAAATCTAATCAAAACATAGAACAGACGATCTGACGGGTTTTAGAAGATCAAATACAACCCGATACTAAAAAAAAAACCAGGCCTCTATTTGAGACCGGCCTTTATTTACCCAAACCTGTCGTCACACCAGGCGTTTAAAAGAAACAGGCGTCTATTTGGGACTCGGCTATTATTTGAAGTTTTACGGTATCTGACCGTTATCAGTTTGTAGCAGTAAATTAGAGTGCGGGTCGGGCCGAATTTTTCTGTCTGAGCCCGGCCCGCGTCCGACAGAGCAGTAACCGAACCCGACCCGCGTCCGACAGAGCAGTAACCGAACCCGACCCGTGTCCAACAGAGCAGTAACCGAACCCGACCCGTGTCCAACAGAGCAGTAACCGAACCCGACCCGTGTCCGACAGAACAGTAACCGAACCCGACCCGTGTCCAACAGAGCAGTAACCAAACCCGACCCGTGTCCAACAGAGCAGTAACCGAACCCGACCCCAGCCCGACAGAGCAGTAACCGAACCTGACCCCAGCCCGACAGAGCAGTAACCGAACCCGACCCGTGTCCGACAGAGCAGTAACCAAACCCGACCCCAGCCCGACAGGCATAAAGATATTTATGTCCGAGCCCGACCCGAGACCGACAGTTAAAATCCCATTTTTTTCTCATACTAATGACACATGTACATTTGTTTGTGTGGAAAGCCCGCTTTTATTAAGCAACTGTAGGAAGGCATTCGGAAATGTCAACAGGATGAGTGCATCAGCGCGCGCGGAGCAACAAGCGCACTTACACAGGCGCGCATGCACGTGTGTCGTTGTCACGGCTACATAAACAAATTTCCGCACACAGGAAGACAGATGTTATGGTAATATTTTACATGTATATGTATTTTAATCACAAAAACGAACGTTTGCATCAAGTGAAAGAATCAGGCACATTGGCTACCTACATAATAAGCTGTTTTAAATTTAAAATGTTCAATGCCTTATCGCGCTGATGTGACCGAACCCGACTCAAACCCAAACATAATTTCTAAATATCTGTCCGAACCCGGCCCGGCCCATCGGGTCCCGTCGGGCTCGGGTCGAGTATCCATCCTCTACAGTAAATGAAGAGATATCTCATCGATCACAAGTTCCATATGGCGTACCACAAGGCTCAGTACTAGGACCACTGCTGTTCACTCTGTACATGCTACCCTTGGGAGATATCATTAGGAAGCATGGCATTAGTTTTCATCGACACGACAGCCATCGGCACTGATCCTCAGCAAACTCGTCTCCATACCGACGTGACTCCAATCTTCAACCAGATAGAACTGGATAATATTGTGATGTGAATGTTCTGATCCAATCTGACCACCTGTAATGCCTGAATCATAATCACACACTGTTGGTTCGTTGGCCAGAGGAGAACTGAGACTGAGGGTGTATTCACACCAGGAAAGTCCGATAGTTCACTTGGTTTGGTCCGGACCAAATAAAATGTTTTTTTTTTTTTTGGTTTGGTACGGTTCGCTTTCACACTGCTCTTTTTGCAAGTGAACCAAAATTTGTAAACAAAACCACACGTGTGCTAAGGTCGTCCATTCATTGGACAAGGATTCTCAAGTAGGGAAATCAGGAAGTGCAAAAAAAAGGCTCAGCATGGAGATATTTCGTACTGCAATATTTGTTCTTTTACTGATTTTGTGTTATGCTCTACAAACGCAATATGAAGAAACTAATGAGTATCATATGATACAATGTCATCATTCTATACGATGTAGTAATTCGGATTGAGAAGACGACAATGTGCTGCAAGACGGTTCCGTCAAGCCTTTATGCGCGATTAGACTAAAGAGAACGCTCTGCTCTGTATGTGAATGTCCTGATGCACACACTCATTCATTCATTCCATTCCAATGATACACACACGACGCGCAGAAAGACGCGCAACTGTATCGTGTGGCCAGACAGCGCGCCGGAATGGAATTCTCTTTCGCACTTGAACGAACAATAACACAAACCATTATGCCAAAATGTCCGTTGTGTTAAGTATCCTCATAAGAGCATAAGAGCAATCAAATAATTAAATGAACGTAAAGGCGCAGTGCTTTCTTGCAATTGGGTCGGTTCATGTTCACATCGTAAACGAACCGTACCAGAGTTCGTTTGGAACCGTACCGAGACCACCTCTTCAGCTGGGTCTCGGTTCGATTGTTTGGTCCGCACCCGAGTTCGATTGCTGTATTCACACCTGCCCAAAAGGTCCGCACCAAGGGTGGATACGAACTAGAGTTCAATTCAATCGAACCAAACAAGGCAGGTGTGAATACACCCTGAGTCTGGTTTATTCTCCATTCTGTCACTGATGGAGTTTTGGTTCCTTCACTGTCGCCTTTGTCTTTTGGCTGCTTAGTTGGGGACATTTAATATTCTACAATATTATTGATCTCCTGCACTGACACCCTTGAACCCAGAACTGAACTGAGCTGGACGATGACATCATGGTTTTCTCCAGAGCCGCTATATATATAAATGAACTAGATTAATAACTTTTTTACAACAAAAATGAAGCATCACTGAACTTACTTAAGCTGGACTGTGACGTTATATTCTTCAAGAAACAAACTTTGTTGCATTATTTTCCTGTTATTAACTACTTTCCTATTATTAACTATTATTAACTACACAGTTACGCACACAAACAATGTTACAGACACACACACACACACACACACACACACATTCTTGTACATCTATCTTTATGAGGACATTCATTGACACAATGCAATCTCTAGCCGCTTACCCTAACCTTACCCATCACAACTAAGTGCCTAACCCGACCCCTGACCCTAAACCGACCCTTAACCTCATTATAATCTTATCCCTAAAACCAAGTCTTGACCCTCAAACAGGCCCTTTAAGGGGTCATATAATGGTACATGCACTTTTACAAGTTGATTGTACTGAAATGTGTGTTGGCAGTGCCTGTACACAACCATCATAAAATGATAAAAATCCATCCAGTGTTTTTTTTTCAAATCTTCTTATATGTTTCCCCCCCTCTCAAATCAAGCCGTTCACGGTCGGACACCCCTCCCACGACTGTTGATTGACAGCAGCGTTTCAACACAGACCCGCCCTCGCTCAGGAGCGAGCTGTCAATCATAGTCCGCGCGGACCGGCACGGCCATTGTTGATACGCTGGAGCACTGTCTATGAGCAGAATGGCGTCTCAGCGAGTGTGGTGTTCTGTTCTTGGGTGTAATAAGGAACAGCATCATTTTGATGTTTCTAAATCCGAACCGCTGGAGACGCAGTGGCTGAGTTTGTTTTCGAAGGGAATATTCCCAACGATCAACAGCAATGCTTTCATGTTTGCATGAATCATTTCACACACCAGACTGCTTTACAAACGAGGGTCAGTAAAGCTGGTTTTGCTTAGAAGCTGCTCCTGAAAAAAGGATCGGTACCAACTATTCATGTTCCTGCTGCACCTCCAGAAGAACTGAAGTGAGTGTAACGTTTTATTAACCTTTATATTAATATTTATATTAATCTTTGCAAATCGCTAGCACGCTTCATGATGAATGCGGCTGTTTACACTCAGGGTACATTACGGCATGTTTTCTATGTACGACGTTCTCAATATAATTCATAATCCCACGTTTATAATAAACAACGTGTTATGGTTATTGTGTTATTAGTAGAAACGGTGTACGCAGAGAACAGAGGGGCGGGGCGAGCAAAGCTCATTATCATTTAAAGACACATGCACTTAAACGGCGTGCTGAAAACAGAGCTGTGTTTGACCAGGTAAAATTTGTGTTTTCTTACAACTAGTGCAAAACGAGAATTTTTAATTAAAGTATATTACAAACTTTTAATTTAGACCCTAAAGAATCATATTAGCTTGTACAAAAATGGCATTATTTGACGGCAATGGTCTAAAACTCCAACTGGTCCTCACAAAGATAGTTGTACTAGTACACACACACACACTCATTCACACAGACACACACACACAGTTCCACACACACAGTTCCACACACACAGTTCCACACACACAGTTCCACACACACAGTTCCACACACAGACACACACAGTTCCACACACACACACACACACACAGTTACACACTGACCTGTCCCAGTCTCTGTATGGACGTGGTCCGCGGGACGATTTCACGGTCTTCACTGTCTGTCCGCTGACGCTTCTCTACGGGAATGTTAGAGCAGATGGGAAAGTTAGATGGGAATGTTAGATGGGAATGTTAGATGGGAAAGTTGGATGGGAATGTTAGATGGGAATGTTAGATGGGAATGGGAATGTTAGATGGGAATGTTAGATGGGAAAGTTAGATGGGAAAGTTAGATGGGAAAGTTAGATGGGAATGTTAGATGGGAAAGTTAGATGGGAATTTTAGATGGGAATGTTAGATGGGAAAGTTAGATGGGAATGTTAGATGGGAAAGTTAGATGGGAATTTTAGATGGGAATGTTAGATGGGAATGTTAGATGGGAATGTTAGATGGGAAAGTTAGATGGGAAAGTTAGATGGGAATGTTAGATGGGAATGTTAGATGGGAAAGGGTTCATGATTGAGTCTGAGAGCTGCAGATGTAAGAACCTTTACCTGAAGAGGCCCATCTGAGGAACGAACTGGCGGAAGGTTTTCAGCGTCACAGAATATGGGGCTTCGCTTCAGCGCTGCTTCATCTGATCTGATGCTTCTCTCCCACATCTGTGAAATACACGACAAAATTCAGATCAGTGTGAGAATTTATTACAAATCATAATTATGAATGTAATGTACCTTCTTTAAAGGATGTTGTGATAGCACAACATTTTCTTTAAAAGATTCTTTTTTAATTCATAATTATTTGTTCAGATTTTCCTTTTCAGATCAATATTCTTGTTTAAATAATACTTAAAAAGTGAAGCAAAGATCAAGGATGTTCTACAGTGTGTGCTAAAGCATCAAACAGTCAAATTTACTAAATGAAATGAGTTCATTACACTCAAATATGGTTCATTGCACTTAACAGATAAAAACTCATTAACTGATTATATGAATCAGAACTAAATGAATATAGAGTTGATCTGTGAGGGTTTAATGTTCTGTTATGTTGGGGTTTTGTGGGTTTAACCTGCAGGTCTTCAGAGATGTTCCTCCATTCCTCTGTGGAGAAACAGGCAGCGGTTGCGGCGCGATTCTCCTTCCTCAGGACTCGAGACTTTGGGTCCAGTTTCTCTATGTGTCTCTCACAGAACTCAATCAGATGAGGGTAAAAACCCTCCAGTCCAGACCTGAGGAACACCAGCAGCACATGTGAGTGCACACAGACAGACAGACAGACAGACAGACAGACAGACAGACAGACAGACACACAGACACACAGACAGACAGACACACAGACAGACAGACAAAGAGGCAGACAGACACACAGACAGACAGACAGACACACACACACACAGACAGACAGACAGAGAGGCAGACAGACACACACACACACAGACAGACAGACAGAGAGGCAGACAGACACAGAAAGGCAGACAGACAAGACAGACAGAAGGGTCTCACCGCAGAACTCTCAGGATCTTCTCCAGATATTTGAGGTCTGAGCAGCTCTGGATGAAGCTGTAATCCAGATGATCCACAGGAACCGACACGCAGCTGGAGCCTGGAGCACTCATGACACCTGCAACACTCGCAAACACACACACGCAAACACACAAACACGCACCATAAGCTTCCAGTGCAAATTAATTATATTTGCTGATTATACTCAAACACAAAGCCAAAACATGATGTAGTTTGTGAATGGCCACAGAGAGCTGGTCATATTTAACTTACATTTCATTCCCTAAACTACAGACACACACAGATAAATATCTCTGATAATGATTGGTTGAGTTTGAGACTCTTTAAAACTCACCAAACCGCGATAAAGACACCGGAGAGTTTTCCTGCAGTTTCTCTTGTTTGATTGACACGAGCTCGACCAGCCGCGTCAGGTTCCCATTGCAACGCAAACAGAGAGTAGGCGTGGCTCAGCTGTGCTGCAGGCGTGACGTCAAAACACAAAAGACTGAAGAACGAGACCCGGGGCTCGTTCTTCGTACGTCGCTAACTCAGTTAGCTGGATTTGATTGTTGACGATTTGGCATGATCTTGGATTGTTTGGTTCTTCGACGCTCATCCTGGACTTGCTGTCATAGCAACAGGTGCGCAAACTTGAACCTGCTCGGGAGCAGGCTTCCCAGATAGCCACTGGACGCTGTAACGGAACAGGGCCGCAACCGCAAAACGATAGAGCCGGGTCTGGCCCGCATCCGCCTCACGGACTCGTTCCTGAGTCCAAACGCACATCGGGCCGAAGCCGTTTCTGGTCTGTTTTTAGGGGTTGTTGCGGATATGTGCCAGCGCCGATCCAGCACCGCCTGATCATCCCGTTACAGATGCGTAACGGGTGCGTGAAACGATTCCGCCTACCGGAGCTGTGCCGGATGTGTTACGATTCCACTTAAATCACCACTGGATTGTCCTTTTGCCTTATTTTCGGCATTTTTGTCAGTTAGGGTATAATAGTAACCTATGCTACCTAGGCATACATAAAGTTATTTTATAATAATGCTCTATCTACAGTAATTATCTTTTAATATATCGTTTTTCTGTGTAAAATAACTATGAAGTTATGTATAAAAATGCAATAAGTACATAAATTCAAATACAAAGTTTGTATATTTACAGTTTTAATTTTTGCAGATCCACTTTCACAACTTTGACCAATCTCTAATTAAGTACTTAATAATAGCAAATGTACAGTCAATTTCTGTTAAATTAACTAAACGTACAAGTACGGAATACCTGCACATTTACAGTATTACTCATTAAACAAACACTGAACAGCAAGATGCGTGAATGATAGGAAATACAAGCTTAGTATATAATTTAGAACATGTAAAAATATCCACATTAAAATTCAATTGCTGTATGCCTTTATACTCTAATATAACTTATTTTAAACATTTACAATTACATTTTATCCAAAGTGACTTAAAATTAAGAGAACAATAGAAGCAACAAGTGCAGTGACAAGTCCCAGTTAGTGTAGCACAGTGCACAATTTTTTTGTATATATTTTTTTATTAAAACAAAGATTTAGTATTATTGGGTCAAGTGTTTATGAAAAGATGGATCTTTAGCAGTTTCTTGAAAATGTGTTGAGTTGCGCCGGTCATTCCACCAGCAGGATCAGTCCAGGGAAAGGTCAGTGAAAGTGATTTTGTGTCTCTTTGGGATGATGGCACCACAAGGCGCCGTTCACTTGCAGAACACAAGCTTCTGGAGACACATAGATCTGAAGCAGTCAGTTTAGGTCTTGCTGCAGCATCTGGATCAGTTGCAGAGGTTTGACTGATGCTGGAAGAGCTGCCAGGAGAGCATTACAATAGTCCAGTCTGGATAGAACAAGAGCTTAGACAAGGAGTTGTGTGGCTCCGATAGGAAGGGCCGGATCTTTCTGGTGTTGTATAAGGCAAATCAGCAGGATCACACAGCAAGGATGGTTTGGCTGAAACCATAAGCAGTTCTGTCTTGGCAAGGTTGAGTTGAAGGTGAAGGTCATTCATCCAGCAAGAACTGTCCATCAGGTAGGATGAGATGCGAGCAGCAACCGTCAGTTCCTCTGGCTGGAATGAAAAGTAGAGATATGTGTCATTAAGTGGTAGGAAAAGTCATGTTTCTAAATGACAAAGCCTAGTTACGCTATACAAAAAAAAAAAAAAATTGAATAGATGGGTGGAATCTAACACAATCGTGGTTTTACTGTAGTAAAACCAAACCTTGTGCAGCTCCAGTGGCCTCACAAGGATCAAATGAATATTCATATGGGAAAATATAGTATAAAACAAATGACATTTTCTGCCACTTTTAGTGCAATCATATGGAATCAGAAGACTCGGCCATTACAATATTTTAAATTACTTCTTCCCATACCTTGTTTGCCATGATCATTCTGCTTTCCACTTGACCTGAAATCATAAAAAAAATAAAAATAATGAACAACTCAGTATTACATTTACACATGTAAGAATATGTTCCACTGAGACAATGCAAAACCTGACTATGATCTGGAAGCTGAGCAGGAAAGGCTAACAGTGAAGTTTTGAGCTGAGCTGAGACGAGACACCTAACGTTAGGGGTGTAACTGTCTGTTCATCTGGATCAATGCAATTTTCATAACCAATGATCAAAAGTATCCTATGAAAAAGGCTACTATGATGACCCCAGGCCATCCAAAATGTAGATACGTTACTTTCTTCATCAGAACACAAACATTCTATCAACTTTTATTTTATAAGCCTAATATATGCACATGTATGCATAGCTACGTGTTGGCAAGCAGATGCAGCCAGAATATGCAATTTATCATGTTGTGTTCATATTCTAGTCTCATGTGCTTTCCTGTATCATCATCAAGTACAGTATTTACTGAATTCGTTTTCTTACCAGTCTTGAGATAGCCATGTTAACCCTTATGAAAATTAACTATGGTTTAACCACAAAGAAAAAAAAAGAAAAAAACATGGTAGGCCTATTTGTATTTGTAGTATAACTGTGGTTATTAAAAATGGTAATAAAAATCCGCCAAAAACGTGGTTACTATAATTAAAACCGAGTATATTTTTTAAGAGAAGAGTTTTCAGCTTCCAGGCAGTGTTTCAAAATGTCCCGCCATTTAAGAGATTGATTTACTGACAGATACTATCGCCTATTAACAAAGATTTAATACACAATTAAACGGACTTTGATATGTATAACAAGTCTACGAAAGCTTGTTTTAGGTCTTTTGAGATGTGGGTTCAACTGATCTTTCTTAAAACAGATGGAAAATGTAAAGACGCATGATGCTACATTTTCAGTGTTTTGCCCTCCAGCTCTCGCCAGTTATGACAGAACATCATTTAAGAATGCTACCGTTAGCTTGAAAACTGTAAACGTAACACAAATGTAATATAAAATATCGTTCACATGTAACTTAGTATAATGAGACTCTTACCTCAGCCGGTGATCGGTTGGCATGATGTCCGCTGACGAACAAGGCTCACTGAAAAGGGCGTTATTTCCAAAGAATCCAAACGGACTGACTGACAACAGCTCCTGCTCACGGTTGCTCGCCTCTTGACGAATACGATTGCTTTGAACCACTGTTGATCTCACAATCCACTTCACGAGAGTAGACTGAATTCAAATCTTCCGCTTGCCCAAACTCGACTGATCAGCTAGCGTTAACCGTTGTGGGCGGGAGTAAACAGCGGAAAAGTAATGGCGGCGAATTTGAATCTGCGTCATCGCGCGCGCGCGCACTCACACACACAAAGCCCTGAATGTGCAGCAACGGAGATTTGGAAAAATATTCATAAAATATACATGAAATTATGGGAGAATAAGACAAAATGAGTATAAAATTAAATTTGAAATAAAAAATAATTCAATACAGGCCTACTGTAGCCTATGTAGGGTACTGTATGTACAAATACTATTATTTAACCTTAAAAAAACTCACTTTAACCCCCACATGCTTAATAATCTGTAAGGAAAACATATTGAATAGATGCAGATTTCCGCAGTTATATACCTTCTTTACTTTGTTTTCTAATTTCACAGAAAAAAATCTGTAAAATATTACCTAATAATTTCTGTAAAATTACACATAACTCTGTAAAAATACAGACAAGTTCCTTTTAAAAAACGTAAAAATGTAAAACCAAAATACAAGCAATTACCTGCAAATTTAACAGTGGACCTTTAAATTACAGCAAATACCTTTTATTTGACAGATATTTGCTGTAATAATGACAAAACGGTAAAAATCTGATTGACAATTACCTGTAAAATTACACTTTTTTTACAGTGTGTGCTGTAACGGACCTTATAGCATCACAAAATGTTGCTGTATAGTTTTTAAACACTGATAATATTGCTCAGCTCAATGACAATGCATTTATCTCATGCTCTAGATAGAAAAAAAAAAATGCAGACAGGTAACCATGTTGTTTTAAAAAAGTTTATTCCACGGAGTTCTTCACACAGTTTGAGAAAAGTATTTCGGATGTGGTCCACATCAGGTAGTCTCTGTCAAAACGGTGTTGGCTCAAATCCGTTTTGCAGATATGGGCCAGAGCAGTTTTTAGCCCTTTTTTAAATGCAGTCGGCTCAGATATGTATCACAGATTCGGGCCACACCAGTGTAGCCTATGTGAAAACAGTATCGGCTCAGATTCATATTGCAGATCTGGACCAAATCAGTGTCAGACACAGCTAATGTCTTTCGGTTACCTATGGGAAAAGTGATCTGGGCCAGATCTGTTTTATGATATAAATACTGAACTGATGGCAGTTAGAATGTTTAAGCTGAAACCTCTATCTGGCACGGATCTGGTTCACAATCAGAAAACGTCTCTAAGAAATAAACGGAGGCAAGGGGCTTAAAACGGATCCGGGCCAAATGTAATTGCTATCTGGGTTATTTCATGTTAACAGGATTAGATCCCGGCTTCATAAGCGGAGCTGATACGGGAAGTCCAGCGCAGCGCGATAGTGCACTTTCTGAGATTGACATTTTTTTCTCGTGACTCGTGAGATTGTCGTTTACATTATTAATTTGTTGGAAACGCACATTATTTTCGACTTGTCGGAGTCGGGCTTTAACTACAGCACAAACTGTTTGCATTGCCCTATGATTATTTGCGAGTGGCTCTTTCCTTTACACTATTGGAGCAGAGAACTTGATGGAAAGTGCTGTCTGTCGTGTCATTCGGAGTTTACCTGGCGCTTTTAGGTTTAAAAAACAGTTTTAGGTTTTTAAGACCCAATGTTGTAAAGCAGTTTTTTTTTTTTTTTTTTTTTGGCTATCATTTTTTATGAAGATCATGCAATCATGACCATGCCGATTACAGTATGTGTCACTCAGGCTTCACTAACGTGATTGGTACCATAGACTATAGGCTAGACCATAGACTGCCATCAAGGCCTCAATGAAGGGGATTATGTGAACAGAAAGGGGGTTCACAATGTAAATGTGCAGCCCAGTTACTATTGGGAGTCTTAATATTCCAGATTAATAATATTATATCAAATAAAAAAAGTCAGTTGACTAAAATCTTCCATATCACAAATGTGAAAGCAAAATGGCCAGGATCTGTGCATGACTTAAGAATTTTCAGAGATTCACATTTATGCACATTATTTGAAAGTGGTAAGGAAAGTTCCACAATTAAATATCAAGCTCACTGTATTACATACACTTATGCTGATCCTAACAGAACTGCATTTCTTCATAGGTGATTATGACATGTTCCTGCCTGCAGACAGGTGTTTATGACCCCATTCCCTGACCCAAACCAGTTACAATGCAGCTCTAGCCAGGACAAGGGCACACAATGAAATGAACTTTGGCTAACTAAAGGGAAGATTTCAGTGTCTGATAAGTCTGAGGTTTGCACACCTGACAGGGCCTGTGACATTGCTGCATGTGCCATATTACACAACATTGGCCAAAAAACAAACAAAAAAAAACTTTTCATTATAATATAATGAAAAGTTTAATAAAAGACCAATATACTTAGTTCCTTGAGTTTTATTTCAATTGTTCTTTGTAAAGAAAAGCCAGTGTTCAAGTGCCTGCAACAAGAGATATTAGACACATGCCTCATGCAACAAATAAAAAGGAGAAGTTGTCTATCCACTGCCCACCTGTAGGCCTATGTCTCCTCTGTCTGTGCAGACTCTTCTGTAGGCCTTTCTGTAGATGTGGAATCCTGACACTTATATTGCTGCCATAAAGCATACAAGTATAAATGAAGTAAAGTTATTTATGCACTTGCAGGTAGGCTAGTTCCTCCATATGACAGTTATCTGAGAGGGTTTATTCACTGTCCAGTGAAATGGAAACAAATGGACATTACAAAGTCTTATACTTTCTTTCCTTTGGAAAGTTATAAAAAAAATGTCCACTTACTGCACATATTTCAGCACCACTTTCTTGGGAACAGATACAAGTGTTGGTGTATTATGTAAAAGTGCACAAAAGAGGAAAACACAATGTCATTACAATGAACTACACTCTGGAAAAATATTTTTACATTAATATAAGTTTATTAGTTTTGTCAAAGCAATTCATCATTACTCAAGATTTAACAGTTGAAATGACTATACAGCCTTAATTTAATGCAGCAAAAATTATTTTACAGTGTGGGCTACTAAGATCTTTTCTTATTTTTTTTTTTTTTGCTCAGCCTTTTTCTTGGTTGCTTTTATAAACAGCCAACCATTTATTTAACAGTGTCTTTTATAAAAGAGACTATAATATAACAAAAAAATGACCATTATGTAGAATATTTTTGTACTTCACTTTTATTTGTTCCCATGTTCTAGTGTGGTGACTCTGACATTACAATGAACAAAGTAATTATGCAATTATTCAAATACAAAAATATAGGCTAATAAGTGATAAAAACATCTAACATGGCCACTTCTAACGGATTTAAATTGTCTGCTACTTTTTGCCAGCCCTCTCTCCTGGCTTTTGCAGACTTTGAGGTGTTCCCTGGCGTTTTGCATTAAAACATTAAAATTCCGAATAAACTTCGACTATTAGTTCTTGCTCTGCTGCGGAGAAAAACTGTGCGCGCTCTTTGGCCACGCTGAGCAGCCAATAGCAGCGTTGCTGATCAATGTTTCTACTATCGATACATATCCCCTTTTAACCCAGCGCATGAACGCACAATTATCTCAGATAACTCAATCCAGCTATACTAATCATATCCGGCAAGTGTGTTCGAAGAACCGAGTTAGCCAGATCATGATTAGCACGATGATATTATCTTGGATGTGTCATTTGATCTCGGATGTAATAAGCAACGTACGAAGAACGAGCCCCCGGGGGCCTGTTGCACAAAACTAGGATAAGGGATTAAGCCAGGATATCTTGGTGATCCTGGCTCAATTGATCCGTAATCCGGTTGCACTAAAGCTGGATAGGGGGCAGGAGGATATGTTATGGTATAAATTACCATGGAGATTTATTCTGTGGAGCTAGCCTGCTCCAGACCAGGCTAAATTCCAGGATCTATTTAATCTCATCCCTAATGTCAGTCAGCAGTCACCACAAATGGAAACCAATAGTTATTTCACTGCTCACTATACATTGTTATCATATATAACTAGACCCACTGTCATTATTTAAACGTTTGTGATCATTAATTTCAATCATTTTGGATAAATAATGATTTTTAGATGATGTTGCTATCATTAGATTTACATTTACATTTATTCATTTAGCTGACGCTTTTATACAAAGCGACTTACAATTGCTATATATGTCAGAGGTCGCACGCCTCTGGAGCAACTAGGGGTTAAGTGTCTTGCTCAGGGACACATTGGTGTCTCACAGTGGATTCGAACCCGGGTCTCTCACACCAAAGGCATGTGTCTTATCCATTGCGCCACCACCACCCCAGATAATTTACAGTTTCCCATAGACTAAAAGGCTATATATAAAATGATAGAATATTAGGGCCACAGAGGGGAAAAAAAGACAAGTCATAATATTGTAACCAGTTGTTTTAAAGGAGGACAGTTGTTAAAATGACAGATGTGGGGCATTTCGTGAAATTGTACTTCAGTATGGTTTCATAAACAAAGACATGCTGATGTGCCAGAATATTAAGTATCACATTGTCATAAGTATCAAAACTGTAAAAAGAATATGTAGCTTTTCTGCAGAAAGAACCAGCCTCATAAATTTATGACTTTATCCTTTTTCCTCAGTGTGGCCCTAGTACTCTGTCATATAAACAAATACACAAATACACATTCCATATGAATATAAAAACACAATGTGTAACATTATGTTCCTTTATTGAATAAGGACAAAACAAAGCAGGTAAACCATCAGCTCCTTTCGAAACTGAAGTCACAGTGACTCTACAAGATGGAAAGCACAGAATCAAAGCATATTATACAAAATGATACATACACATTCAAAGGTCTGTATATAACGCACCCTGCATGTCTGCACACTAAAATAAATGCAGGACAAATCCATACACATCAACTGAACAGACAAATGAATGGATGCAGTAGCCTCCCTGCAGCCTTGTATTACACACAGTATACCGCACAAACATCATAACAGGCCAAATTCGTAAAAAAACGAACCCAAAAAAACCCCAATTCCTCTGCCACCGCAGGACATATTTAACCAAAATTGAAAGCACACATACTAACTAAAATAATTCAACACATATTGGTCCCTCAGCAGCCGACCACTGTCGTCATCAGGGAAGATTGCCGGATTGTCCCAGTCCATGGCTGGTGGCACTCTGGGGGCCCTCTCCTTCCTCAGGCAGGCCACATTGTGGAGGACAGCACAAGCCACAGTAATATCACATGCCCTAACAGGGCTGACCCTTAATTTGTGAAGGCAGTGAAAGCGTGCCTTCAGGAGGCCAAAGGTCATTTCAACTCTGGCCCTGGTCCTGGCATGGGCATGGTTGTAGGCCTGCTGTGCTTCCTGGGGGTCTGTGAAAGGTGTCAGGAGACAAGGCTGGCAGCCATACCCCCTGTCTCCCAGCAACACACCAGAGAATTCACCTGTCAACACAAAATCTCATCATTACTACCTCATAAACACAGTGATATTCTTGACACAGCCATGATGGTTATAAATAGGGGTTGTGTGGCTTACCTTGTGATAGGCACTGATAGATTTCAGAGGCCCGAAAGAGTCTGGAGTCATGGACTGAGCCAGGCCATTTTGCCACAACATTGCTGATCACACAGTCAGCATTGCAGACCATCTGAAATCATAAGATGAGGAATATTACACCAATCAATGCACATCACTGGCAATGCAGAGTGTTCGTCAATGGACAATATCAAAAAGTTATGTTCACCTGAACATTAATGCTGTGAAAGGATTTCCTATTCACAAAATCGGCCTCATGGGCACCTGAGGGGGCTTTTATCCTTATGTGTGTGCAGTCCACTGCACCAATGACATTGGGGAAACCTGTCACACAAAGTAATGAGTATCCTACTATGTGTTAACAGTTGTCCTGTAATTTGTAGATCCTCTTACCTGCAATCCTATAGAACTCCTCTTTGATGTCACAGAGTCTTCTGTGGCCAGGGAAGGAGATGAAGACATCTGCTAATGCTTTGATAGCCAGACACACACTCCTTATTGTGCGGCAAATTGTGGCCTTGTTCAGCTGTTCTGCATCCCCCACTGAGTACAGGAAGGCTCCACTAGCAAAAAAGCGCAAGGCCACACAAACCATTTGCTCCACACTCAGTGCATGGCTCCGTGCAGTGCGGTGCTTAATCCTGGGACCCAGTAGTCTGCATAGATACCTGATGCCATCTGCAGAAAACCTGTATCTTTCATATAGATGGTCATCAGGGAAGGCCAGTGGGTCCAACCGGTCCCTGAAGACCCTTTCTCGCCTGAAGGCTCTCCTCAGCACAAGTGCTTCTTCATCCACCACATCTCGCAAGAATGGGCATGCCATTGTCAGAGCAGAAAGGAACACACAATTTTGGGCCTTCATATAGGCTAGTGGCCACACCTGGTGCTGGGGGGGTGGGCAAAAGAGGCCGGTGCCTTATAACGATGACTTGGTTGTACTGATTGCTGGGAAAATAAAAAAAACCTTAGAAAGATGCCACCGTCCTGTGTGCTCACAATAAGAGCTCATATGTCATGGCTCACTTGACTTTACGAGAATATACCTAATTTTTATTTTGAGCTGTGTCATCTTCTTGGAGCTGGGGGAGGAAATAAAAATAATGATTAATACATTTGTGTTACAGTTAGCATACAGTGTACATTGAAGGCATATCTCACCTCCCTCTCAAGTTTTTTTATTTCAAGGTCCAGTTTCCTAATTGTCCTCTTTTTTTATTTCGGACTCCAGTGCAAGATTTTCCATCTTTTTCTTCTTGTACTGAATGTCTATGTCTGCCAGTTCTATTTGGCGCCGGAGGTGGTTGCCATACAACTTTCTGATAGCTTGTGAGCTCTGTGAACACAATACAATTAGCGCAGCTGGAATTTGGCAGGATGTGGTGTCCTTTTATTAATACGCACTATGTTGCCAGGCTGGTTTTCCCACTGTATAGCATCTGGGTCCTGTAAAAGAAATTAGATTTTTTGATTTTGATGAGGACTCCTCACCATTGTAGAGTAAATAGTACTTTCACAGTCTTAACATGATACCTCATGCCTTCTGGAATCCAGAGAGATGGTCTCCTCCTCATCATCGTCTCCATCATGTGCTGTTGCTGCTGCACTGGGGCTTTCACCCTATCACATTTAATCGGATTCATATTGAAGCTAGTAGACAAGACATGCCAGGCCTACAGTATGCCTTTGATGGAGTACTCACTGGATCAGCATCATCTGGTGCTTGTGCTGGTGGCTCTAACAGGAACACAGTGCTGCCAGACACTGCAAGGCAATAGGTAAACCAAAGTCAGACAGTCCAAATTGATTCAATATGAATGTGGTTGTATCCCATGTAGAGATGGAAGGACATACCTTGAATGAAGCGGGTGGCATCTTGGGAGGAACCTATGCTCGTCTCTTTCCCCCCAGGGATCCCCTCTAAGACGGGCCTGCCTTTATTTAGCTCCAAGGCCATGTCCTCTGCTGGGGTAAGGTCAGCCTTTGGTGACCCACCACCCGTGCCTTGTCTGTGGGTATTCTTTTTCACTGCTAAAACAGTACAGACAATGTGTGAGCAGGCACCTTCTGGGTACAATATATGCTTGTGCTTTGTTAAATATTAGTCAGGGACCATACCATTCTGCAGAATGTTCTTGTATTTGATTTTGACCTGCTGCCATGTCCGTTTTGGCCCGTTCATGTTTAATCTACATCACACACACACACACACACACACACACACACACACACACACACACACTCTTTATCACAAGAACATTTAATGGAGTCACACTGCAAAAAATGACTTGGTATTTTTGTCTTGTTTTCAGTAAAAATATCAACAAAAAAAATCTTAAATAAAGATGTATTTTCTTGATTTGCTAAATGACCTGGCAAAATAAGTATAGTTTAGACAAAAAATATAAACTTTAAGTAAATGTGTGCTTAAAACAAGCAAAAAAATAAAAAATCTGTCAATATAATAAGAAAAATTCTCTTGAAATAAGTTTACTTTTTCCATAAACACTTAATTTTAGAAAAGTTCTCTTGTTTCACTGGCAGATTTTTTTGCTTATTTTCCTAGGTAATTTTGCTCAAGAAAATATTTAAGATTTTTTTTAGATATTTTTTTTTTACTGAAAACAAGACAAAAATACTAAGTAAGAAAGACATTTTTGCAGTGCAGTGAGCAACCGACCTTGGGTCCTTTGAAAGGCGCTATATAAATTAAAGTGATTATTATTATAGCTCATCTATTTATTCAATTAAATTTTATTTATATAGCACTTTTCACAATTGTTTCATTCTGTCAAAGCAGCTTTACATTAATAAAAGCAGGAGAAACACACAAAAAAAAAACGGTGGACAACATAAGAAGCAGAGTACAACGGCTAAGATTAAACCGTACTGAGCGTAGTAACGTTAAATAATAATGTAAGGCTTTAATAATAATTTATCATAGCTTTATACAGTGTGATGGAGTTACTTTACACAATTT
>NC_138744.1:38882442-38912442 GCF_965113295.1 Leuciscus leuciscus | reverse complement strand
GTTTCCCTAGAGGCTTCCGTACTCCTCGTTACAGGCTGTTTCCCTAGAGGCTTCCGTACTCCTCGTTACTGGCTGTTTCCCTACAGGCTTCCGTACTCCTCGTTACTGGCTGTTTCCCTAGAGGCTTCCGTACTCCTCGTTACTAGCTGTTTCCCTAGAGGCTTCCGTACTCCTCGTTACTGGCTGTTTCCCTAGAGGCTTCCGTACTCCTCGTTACTAGCTGTTTCCCTAGAGGCTTCCATACTCCTCGTTACTGGCTGTTTCCCTAGAGGCTTCCGTACTCCTCGTTACTGGCTGTTTCGCTAACTCTAACTCTTCATTAATATGTCCTGCATAAATCCATATAGAAATCTATTTAATGTTAGTTCGGTTATGCAGCCATTATGGCTTATCCTGGCCGAAAACACCATAATAAACATTACAGATAACTTTCTAAGTATAAATAAATGTTCATACATAGTATATCAAAAAAAAAACTATTGATGTGCGACTGATATGCTGGTGTTTGGCGCCCTCTGTCGGCAGGGAGAGGAAGATGGCGTCACCACATCCAGATCCAGCTTGTATGGATCAGTTTGGAAACCTTTCAAGTGTTCTGGAAGAATGAATAAGGTGTTTTGGTCGTCATGGTGCATTTTGAGTGTGAAATTAACTGCTGTGAAGCTGAAATTTGGTTATGAGAAGTGAAGAGTTTTTTTTTTAAATGACCCAAATATTGAGAAATGTGTCCTAGCAATTGTACAAAACTGTAAATGCTCGAGCTCTATAACGCAGGATGGATTCTGATTGGCTGTTGTAAAAAATAAATAAAATAAAAAATCCTTCTGAAAGTGATTCCAGCAATATCATTCCTCTGAGCTGTTATTGTTATAGTTGTGCTGTGAACTTACTATTCTTTTATATTTAGAACTATATCTTTATCCTTTTCGTAGTTATTGTCCTCGGTGTGAACGGGCCTTCGCTACCGGTTCCCTCGAGATTCTCATATGGGTTCTTATATATGTTTTTTTTTTTCAATTTATGAGTTAATGTGGTAAGCATAAGTTGACAATACTTGGACATCACCAAACAATGGCCTCTCGCACCTTATTGCTTAAATATGATCAGAATACTTATTTATTTAGGTATTTAAAGCAAAACTGAGGCAAGAGAACTACTGTATTCATTCTGAAAACATATGGATGCAAATGCAGTTATTTTACTCCACATGTTCCAGCAAGACTGACCAGGGAAGACTGGCTATAAAGGGATTTGATGGTATTTTTTACGGGTTTTTATTTGCCCACATAGTATGCATAGTATTATAGTCTATCAACTTTTCTTTTGTAATATTTTTCTAATTATTTCTGGAAGTTTCTTTATTCAAAATGGCAGTGGTCGAAATGATCAAATTACAAAATTATTTCCTTAGGAAATAAAAGCGAGTACTTATGTTTATTTGTAACATTTTCGAAATCCATGATATATCATTAATAAATCTAACCCTTTTGTATAAAATATTTTATGTTCGATTGTTGAAATGATTCCGTCGCATAAAAGAGTCTCTTTAAATCCGCGTCCAATCAGTGAAATGCGTACGAAATTTGAAAGGTGGAGCCTCATTGACCCGCTGCTCCCCGTCTCTCTCTCTCTCTGAGCAGCAGCGGCATGACACTCTGACCCGACACGCGTAAGTAACGCAATGTTTTATAATGATTTAAGTTTGTCAATATGAAAAATGTTCCTCGTTAAATGTGTCACAGCCCTTTATGTCTCTCTCTCTCTGTGTGTGTGTGTGTGTGTGTGTGTCTGTGTCATAAACGCGCGCGTGATAAGCCACAGCTGACTGAAGGTGTGTGTCGTTTGTCTTTCTCTTATCTTGTTCCGGCTTCTTCCAGTCAGCGGCGGCGAGGCATAAAGCGCATGTTTCTTTACAAAAACTGTTTGAAACGAATCGTGGTTCTTATAATGCCTTGTGTGTGTGTGTGTGTGTGTGTGTGTGTGTGTGTGTGTGTGTGTGTGTGTGTGTGTTTGTGCTGTCGTGCACGCGCAGTTCAAGCGGCGCGAAGTTTGAATGTGCAGGAGGGAAACCGTTTAGCGCGTCACCATAGCAACCCTAACCGACTCCTGTTGCCAGAACCGAATGTAAAGCTAATTAACTAAACATCTCCTAAACACACACAGTCTGAACGGTGGAAGATTTCAACAGATTGAACGCTGAATTTCTCCAGACTTTTCTGATAATTCTGACTGAAACTTTCCGTACTGGTATCTTCAAAACACTGTTTATTATCCTTAACGTTACATTGTAATCATTACTAGCACACGTTTATTGTGTCTGAATACATGACATTAATTACCAACCTAACATGTCTTATTTTATAGCTGTAAATCATTGCCATATGGACATTACTTTTAACTAATTTCTGACTAATAACAGAATTGTTTATAAATATATAAAAGATTGTTTCTGCCATGTAATAGAAATATAAAAAGGTAACTGTGGCTTTATATCACAATTCTGACTCGTTGCGAAGCTCGTAACGCATGATGATGATGATGATGAAGCTCATTGGGCTTGAGCTTCCGTTTATCACAACTAATGTGTGCGTTGTTGAATGTTTATGTGAAATAAAGCCTAAATTTAATCTGTTCAAGATATAAAGCGATCGTATCTCTTCAGAAATGTTGGACTAAACCGCTCGATTCACATGGATTCGTTTTACGATCTCTTTATGAACTTTTTGAAGCGTCAAAGTGGTAAAATTAAAAATCTGTCTTGACAGCATAGCTGTCATTCAGATTTAATTTAAAATAACATCATTTGTGCTTTATTTTTGGGTGAACTAGGCCTAACCCTTTAAAGTCGGCATGTAACATGAAAGTGTCCATGGGGAACTGATTGGATGGTTGTGGTTTGCTATTGGTGGATCTCATGTGAGTGACAGGTTGCCCCGCCCTCGTCATCAGAGAAGAAAAGAGATGCTGCAAGATTTAGTTATTCTTCTGATTCAAGATTACCAGGAACGTGGATTTATCACAATAATCACTGATAAATCATTTAGAATTAATATCACCTGTAAATAAATAGTTGTAAAATGATGTATGACATGCACAGATTAACTTCTACTTTCCTGTGTTGTTTGACAGCACTGTTGGGTCCAGCGAGCGTTAGTTAAAGCTGAAGATAATGGAGGGCGTGCAGGTTCCCGGCAGCGGGCGATTGGACCAGGTCTTTACACCCAGGAGAGAGCGCCATCCCAACGGCACCAAGGCCACGGTTCTCCTGCACAGAAGAGACCAGGCCCGGTCCAGGGACTCGATCACAGAACCGGCCGCGCCGTTAGCCTGGTGCGAGACGCCGAAGCTGACCCGGAAGGACGCGTCGCTCCGTAGGCGCTTGCTCGTGTCCCGCTCCTCATCCGACGGGAGTAAGACTGGCTTCACCACACCAGATCACCTGACCCGCGAGACCTTCGACTCCCCGGACATCAGCCCAACTGGGCCTCTGTCTTACAGCACTTTAAAAGCAGACGACTTTGTGTTCTCGTGTCGGAAGCGGCGTCTTCTGTTCTCTCAGGCCGTCACGTCCACGCTGGAGTCGGGCAGGAGCGGCATAACCCTAACCCACACGAGCCTCACCGAACCGGACCCGGACGAGAGCATCATAGCCGGTCCTCCCAGCTCGCCTCACACACACGACCTGACGGAGGAGAACTTCCCACACACACACGACCTGACGGAGGAGAACTTCCCACACACACACGACCTGACGGAGGAGAACTTCCCACACACACACGACCTGACGGATGAGAACTTCCCACACACACACGACCTGACGAAGGAGAACTTCCCACACACACACGACCTGACGGAGGAGAACTTCCCACACGACCTGACGAAGGAGAACTTCCCACACACACACGACTTGACGGAGGAGAACTTCCGGTCCCCGGTGCGCGCAGGGAGGCAGGTTCTGGACACGCCCTCAGACACGCCCCTGGAGGACAGCGGCTTCAGCTCTCTGGGTCTGGATAAATCCCACGACTCCTCTGTGGACCATGACGGCTCGTTCCAGGAGCTGGTTCTGCCGGGCTCGAGCGGGCGGGAGAAGAGGCGCTCGCGGCTGGAGAGGCAGCGGAGACTGTCCACGCTCCGGGAGGGAGGTTCTCAGTCCGAGGACGGGCCCAGAGACCCGCGGGCCGACCCACACAAGGACGAGGTGTTCCTGGACGGGACACCGCTGAGCGCCGCTACGCTGCGGATGCAGGATCTGTCGCTGACGCCGGCGTTACAGGCCGTGCTCTCCATCAGCCGGCGCGGGTCGAGCCTGGAGGACCTGCTGCGGGACCGGCCCGTCAGAACCAGCCTGCCGCTCTCGGGGCTCATCGGCCGCAAAATGGGTCTGGATAAGGTGGACGTGATCTCAGAACTGAGGATGAGGAACCTGAGACACGTGCTAGCGGTGATCTTGAGTCTTCTGTCTGCAGCCGACATCTACAGGTCAGTGATGCGCAGATATTCCTCATCGTTCTGTTAGCAGAGCGGTTAGGCTAACCCTGTTAGCGGAGCGGTTAGCCTAACCTAACCCTGTTAGCGGAGCGGTTAGCCTAACCCTAACCTAACCCTGTTAGCGGAGCGCTTAATAACATGCGATCGCTGCAGGTTTGGGCAGGTGTGTGAGGACTGGAGCGACGTCATCACTGAAGACCGGAGAGCCACTCACAGGAGAAGATGCTACATCCGAGAGCTCAAGATCTCCCTAACACTGGAGGTGAAACTCTAGATAAAACAGGTCACATGACCTCATGTTGAATGCGAGTGGCGTCCAGTTATCATAAACGTGGTAATTTTGCATTTAGTCTGCGCATGTTTTCACACACACTGATCACTCCCAAATATCAGCTTATTGAATAAACCCGGTTTACATACAAACCCAGCAACACTAGTCAACCGTTTCTACAGGAGTTTATTATTGATTTAGTGACACCCAAAGCTAAGCATTGGTGCATTTTTATTTTTTTTATGAGAGATGTGATGTTATTAAATAATTATCATCTTCGGCTACAAGAGATCAGAACACACTTCTATCATTTCTCCAGTCTGAGAGTCGGAGTTTGCGATTATATTTCCTGCCTCCAAACACTCACTCACTCACTCACACTCTCACTCACACTCTCACTCTCTCATTTACACTCACTCTCTCTCATTTACACACTCTCTCACGCTCATTTACACTCTCACTTACACTCTCTCACTTACACTCTCTCTCTCTCTCTCTCTCTCTCTCTCACTCACACACAATCTCACTCTTTGTCACTCACTCGCACACAATCTCACTCACTCTCACTTTCTCTCACTTACACTCACACTCACACTCACTCTCTCTCTCACACACAATCTCACTCTTTCTCTCACTCTCACTCACACACACACACACACACACACACACACACAATCTCACTCTCTCACTTACACTCACACTCTCTCTCACTCATATAAATCCAGATAAATATAGGAGGTTGTTTTTCTGTCAGTCTCAGTACAGTGAAGGATGTAGTGTTGAGCTTTTCTCTGACTGTGTGTGTGTCTGTAGGGTGGGAAGCCGGCTCATGTTCCGGATGCGGACACCAGGGTGGCGCTGGTGTGCAGGTCGGCTCTGGGCAGCGTACAGGCTCAGGCCAGAACACCCCTCGCCCCCCCGCCCGTCACCCCGACTCACGCCAGCTCCAGACGCAGGCAGTTCCTGCAGGTGCGCAGCTCACCTGTGCTGATCATGCCAGATCTCTTCACCTGTGTGTCCCAGATAGGGATGGGTACCGAAACCCGGTATTAAACGGGAAAATTGAAAGACAGCTGTATCAATAAGCTCGGACGTTATCGGTACTGCTGTCGGTATTGGAGAAATTAGGAAAATACACCTATTTATTATTGCTATAAAAACATACATACCTTTCTTTTTTTTTTTTTTTAAAGCATTGGAGTCTGTTTTAACTGCATAACGTACTGGAAGAGTGTTTATTTCCTAACGCTGAGTTCCCTGTCGGCCGGCACTAACCGCTCTCTGTGTGGACCCTCAGGTGGCAGAAACCCTGTTCAGTGACGAGCACCTGAAGCCATGTCCCCGCTGTGAGCACCCGGCCCGCTGTCACTCGCTGCGCGCCGAGGGTGTGTGTAGCTGGAGCGACTGCCGCTTCCGCTTCTGCACCTCGTGCTCCAGCTCCTTCCACGGGGCCAGAGACTGCGCGCACCTGTCGGCCAAACGCCGGAGCCGGAGAGACGTGCTGCCGGGCAGCGCTCAGAGCAAACGCAACGTGAGGCGGCTCTGAGAGTGTGTGTGTGTGTGTGTGTGTGTGTGTGTGTGTGTGTGTGTGAGTGAGTCGGCCAAACGCCGGAGAGACGTGCTGCCGGGCAGCGCTCAGAGCAGATGCAACGTGAGGCGTGTGAGTGTGTGTGTTTTTTGCGTTCCTCTATGTGTGGGTTTGTTTTTAATTATGAACTTCTCATGAGTTTTGCACTTATGTACAGTATTCATTTTGGTCCTGTGAATCTACATGTATGTACATATTGCTCTTTACATACTTGTTTTTATACATTGTTTTAAATAAAGCCCTTTTTTACCTATGAATGCATCGTTTTACCCAAACGCTGTAATCGTGAGAAATGATCAGGCCACTTTAGAGAAGAGTGTGAGATCTCTCAGAAGTTATCTTTTATTTAGTTATTTATATATATACTGGTACAAAGTTAGCAAACACTATTTTTAATGTTTTTGAAAAAATCTCTTATCAGGCGTGTCTATCAGAAAAAAAGTAATTGTGTGTGAAAAAGAGACAAGTGTGTGTGTATATGTAAGTCAAGTCACCGGATCCGAATCCAGGCCCAGCGGACTGCGGTAAACCTCGGATAAACAGAGAGACTAATATTAGCGTAGACGCCATTCTTCTTATGATGTAACGAGTACATCAGGATTTATGGGAAGTGTTCCCGGTTCCGGCTGGCCTAATCTATGCAGCCTAATATTGAATTATAGAAGTCTATAATGTATTATGTGTATGCTAGGTCAAAGAGATGTGTTTTTAGTCTAGCTTTGAACTGACAGAGTGTGTTTGCTTCCCGGACAATGTTAGGAAGACTGTTCCAGAGTTTTGGTGCTAAATAGGAGAAGGATCTACCGCCAGCAGTCGATTTTGATATTCTAGGTATTATTAACTGGCCGGAATTTTGAGATCGCAATAGACCTGAAGGACTATAATGCGTTAAGAGCTCGCTCAAGCACTGCGGAGCTAAACCATTTAGTGCTTTGTAATTAATCAGCAATATTTTAAAATGTATACGATGTTTAATAGGGAGCCAATGCAGTGTTGACAGAACCGGGCTAATATGGTCATACTTCCTGGTTCTGGTAAGAACTCGAGCTGCTGTGTTTTGGACCAGCTGTAGTTTGTTTAAGTGTGCAGGGCAACCACCCAGTAGAGCATTACAATAATCTAGCCTTGATGTCATGAACGCATGAACTAATTGTTCCGCATTTGTCAATGAGAGCATATGGCGTAATTTAGATATATTTTTAAGATGAAAAAATGCAGTTTTACAGATACTAGACACGTGACTTTCAAATGAAAGATTGATATCAAAGAGCACACCCAGGTTCCTAACTGATGACGAAGACTTGACAGAGCAGCCATCAAGTGTTAGACAGTATTCTAGATTGTTACGTGTGGGAGTTTTTGGTCCAATAATTAGAATCTCTGTTTTTTCAGAATTGAGTAGTAGGAAATTACTAGTCATCCAGTTTTTTATATGCATTAAAATGCACTATGCATTTCCGTTAATTTTGTGAATTGGTAAGTTTCGCCGATGCATGAAGAAATATAGAGTGTGTGTGTGTGTGTGTGGGTAGCATGTACAGAGTGAACAGCAACGGTCCTAGTACTGAGCCTTGTGGTACGCCATACTGAACTTGTGATCGATAAGACATCTCTTCATTTACTGCGGTCACTAATGGTCAGATAAGTATGATTTAAACCATGCTAATGCAATTCCACTAATGCCAACATAATGTTCGAGTCTATGTAAAAGAATGTTGTGGTCAATAGTGTGAAATGCAGCACTAAGATCGAGTAACACTAATAGAGAGATACAACCACGATCGGATGATAAGAGCAGATCATGTGTGACTCTAATGAGAGCTGTCTCAGTACTATGGTACGGCCTAAATCCTGACTGAATGAAACCGACGAGTGAATGTTTGCCCTGCAGGCAGAAGCTCTTCACAAACGCAGGTCAGACACTCACGGGGTCAAACGAGGCTGAACACCGCAGACACCAAACACACTGATCACACAACTAAACACCTGACGTCAAGCTGATGATATATCTTCAAATATCCCATGTTTTATTACAAAAAGCAGATTCATTATGAAGCAACAGACTCATATCTTCATTAGACCAGAATACAGGAGCCAATAATACAATAAAAAACAGTAAATAATTTTCCTTGCATTGCTTATTAAAAAAAAAATGAAAGGCCTTCTTTTGGTTTAAAGCATCACATTCCCACAGAAAGGGTTGGGGTTAGGTTAGCACTGGCTGATGTAGTGACGACTCAGTAAAGTGAAGTGTGTAACTCAGATGAAGTCTGTGATGTGAGCGTCAGTGGAAGCCGATGCGCAGCGCTCTGTTCTTCACCATGGTGAACTTGCAGACGAACACACGTGCGCAGGCCGGGTCTGCGTGATACTGGTATGTTCTGGAGACGGTGGGCGGCGGGTCCGCGGGAGTGACGGGCGGCTGGTGACGCGACGACTGAGATGGAGACAGAAACTGAGAGGCTCCGGTGACGAACTCCACCAGCCGGCTGTACTGCAGCTCCGAGAGGCGCTCGCGAGACCCGTCGGCCTGAGACACACAGACATGAGCGGTAGTATGTGTTTGTTTGATTGATTACTTATATATATTAATGCTTTGACAACATTTCTATATTTCTATTCTATATAATTTTTTTTTTTTTTTTTAAGTACATGTACTGCGTTGGGTTAAAGGGTAATAGCACTTGCATATTGTTGTACTGCTTCTATTGTTCTCATTTGTAAGTCGCTTTGGATAAAAGCGTCTGCTAAATTAATACATTTAAAATGTAAATGTAATATAAAAAAAAAATATATAAAAAAAAAAATATATATATATATATTAATAAAAAATATAATAGTATCTTAAAATAACACTGTTCCATTTGCTAACATTAACAGCGGTTAATAAATGCTGACATTTTTTAGTTTATGTTAGTGGATGCATTAACTAACGTCAACAAATCAGACCTTAAAAGTTTTACCAAAAATCCTTCAGCAATTTTTCCTCTCATTTGGTGCTTATTTTTAGGTTAATTACTGTTGAGTTCCTGAAGAGCGCTATCTACAAATATAACAAATAATATAAACTATAGTATTGTGACACAAGCATGTGCAGAGACGTGTGTGTGTGTGTGAGTGTGTGTGTACCTCTGTGTCACTGGTCACACGGTGCTGCTGCAGTGTGAGTGTGATGCGTCCAGGCGTGTGTGTGTCGTGTTCACACTGGATCTCGGTGATGGGAAAGGCCTGCTGCTGCGCGTCCTCACACACACTGACCACGAACAAAACCTCTCCGCTCAGCAGCAGACAGCCGGCGTGTTCCTGACCCGACCCGCTCACCATACACACATCCAGAGCCATGTGCAGCTCGGGGCGGCCCAGGGACTGCAGCATCTTCCTGCACACACACACACACACACACACACACACGGCCTGAGTCACAGGGCATTCTGGGGGATCACCCTCAGAATCAGGGTTTCACAAAATGAAATCATACAAATGTCAAATAAAATGAATAATTTTACAACAATAACTATCAAAATAAAACATACTAAAAATGTCTTGTTCAATTATTGAAAAAAAATAAATTAAAAATTGCTTTAGTTTTTAAGTTCTTCAGGGTTTACACTTTTTATTACTGTTGATGCATCCAGTCGTTCATAATTAGAGGATAAGGTTTTTCATTATTTTTACTATTTTGTTTTACTTACAAACAGCAGTTTTTTTACCCAATAAGATATTTTAAAGCTTGACATAAGATCTCCAAAAATAAACTGTCTGCACACTTAAATCCTTGAAGCAAATTTAATCACCAAGCTTTCGGTCAAACGACCATCCTCAGGGCCCTGAGGATGGTCGTTTGACTGAAAGCTTGGTGATTAAATTTGCTTCAAGGATTTAAGTGTGCAGACAGTTTATTTTTGGAGATCTTCAGTCTTGTTTGTCTGGCACCTTGGTGATCGTGAGTGCGGTGTAACTCCTTCAAAGCTTGACATAAGAGAAATGTATATTCTTTACAGAAACTTCCAATAAATATTTGAATAATTTCCATGACTTTTCATGTCTTGACTCTGGATATATCCAGGTTCCCTTTCGATAGGGAACTCACACTACGTCGATGACGCTTTGAGGAACGCCTCCGCGTGAACAGGCGTCTGAAACGCTTATCCAATCACAGCAATCGATATTGACCGGCGACAGCCTATGACGTCACTACTAGTGTTAGCCGGAAGTATGAAAGGGGCGCCTAGAGAACATGTCATCCACTTATCGTCTGAAGGGACTGTTTTGTTTGAACACTTCAACCTGAAACTTCAAAAGGTAATCATGTCTTGTGAAAAACGCTTCAGGAAGTGTGTGGATAGATATTTGACACCTGATGACACACACAACTTGTGCGTTTGTTTTGGCTCAGAGCACGCACGGGCCGTTCTTGAGGGTTCTGCTTGTGCCAACTGTGAGATTTTCCCTTGAGAAGAGGGACAGGCATCTGTGCCAGGCGGTCCGGGTTAGGGTTAGGGTTAGGGTTAGGGTTAGGGTTAGGTTAGGCTCGGTGAGGCAGAGCAGAGGCTAGAGTCGTGGGGTTTCAGAGGGAGCTCGCCGAGGAGTTCGAGAGAGTAGTTTATCTCTCACGCCCCTCTGAGGCTCACGAGTTTGAGCTGCCGGATGAGGATGTGTGGTCTCTAGCATCCTCTGGTCTGGCAGCGAGTGCTCTGCTGGCAGCCCGAGAGAGAGGAGATGCTGATGAGAGTGAAGAGGATTTACATCACGAACCCTCACAGCCACCCTGCCCCGCGTATGATGAGTTGTGAGTGTTATGGATCGTGCTCAGCGAGGCTTTGCTGCCGTAGGAGCGCGTGAGGGAAGAGAGCGCTCATGGCAGACTTGACGAACAGTTTCTTTCCGGCCATTACGCTCCAGCTCCTGTGAGCCTTCCATTCCTGCCCAATCTACACAACGAGATCGAAAAGGCACGGAAGAACCCGTGTTCAGTGCGCATTCATCGCCGTCAGCGTAGTCGAGGGGATGCACCAACACGGGTATGTGTCGATGCCCCAGTTGACGAGAGGTGCGCAATCTATCTTGTGGCTGGAGAGGCATCGACACTGAGTGCTCTGGCCCTGCAGCTCTTCGGTGCACCAAACAAACAGCCGCCGCGAACGGACTCTCGATGGCGGCCAGGGATAGGCATCTGTGGTTGAACTGGGATTAAAGAAACAATGAGCTCATTGACAGTGGCGGAGCCAGAGGGGGGTCCGGGGTGGCACTGGACACCCCTAACATGCGATTGGCCACCCCGGGTGCCACCCCAAAATTGTATTTGCTACTGGCAGTTGCTGATGCTGATTTAAAAAAAAAAAAAATTACGTTCGCCGGCAGCGCGGCGCGCGCGCAGTTTTTAAACGGACGAGCAGAGGACGAGAGATGGTTGCAAGATACCGAACTTCACCGAAAAAGAAAACATCATATTTGAAGTAAGTTTTTAAGGTTTAGCATCAGGGTGGTTTGCTCTGAATAGCCTACATTAGGCCTAATACACGCATATACAGTACATTGCCGTGTGTACGTTACAGTATACAAATGTTCTAGCTAATGTGAGGATAGGAGATCAAAACGCAGGCAAAGAAGAGCAGAAACAAGTGATAGGCTATATCATAATGCGATCACTATAGGACTATGAAGCTTTATGGGTGTAGGGTTTTGATGGACTCGATCTACTGTGTTTTGATCATCATTATGAATCGGATCTAGATGTAGTCTTTGATAAAAATGCGATTTTCTCAGCTTTTTGCTCATGTTGCTTTTTATGAAACTTGCCAACATTCAAGTGTTGATAAAAAAAGACGCACGAAGCTAGAATAAAACTTTTTTTGTTTTTTTTTTGTTTAAAAGCACAGGGTCTGTTCTTTCTTTTGATATGTTCAGATGATTAGAATATGAATATGATTGGAATCATATTTTTAATTTGTCATATTTTTGAACAGGGTCAATTAAACATGAAAAGAAAGGGAGAGATATCAGAGTTCTTTTTAAATAAGCACAAACATAGTCCAGTCATTTTATGAAAGAGGTTGAACAAACTGCATCAGAAGCAAACTCAAATAATTTTGTATCCTCATTATGTTCTGAGTAAGGGAAAAAAAGTCCCGAAGAATCCCATTAGGGGAAAGTTTCGAAAACTGTTTCTGGGGATTCACTTTTTATTTTACCTACCTTTTGTCTTCTGCATTCTCCTTACCATTGTCTCCTGTTCTTCCCTCAGACTCGTCCCCCAGAAACAGTCCCACGGACCCAGACCCCATCTCTTAATAATTAATAAAGGCTGGTTTCTAAAGTACTGCTTCCTGCCTCTATGTATTAATGCTCATGGGTAGCCTAAATGTGTTCCATTCAGACCTTAACATTTAGTCTTTTACTGTTATATGTCAACAAGATTCAACAAGACATGTTCACCTGGCTATACCCAATGTTTAGATCTGTTGTGGTATTTATGCTAATTAGCACATACATAATTAGATTATGCATCGTTTGTCCATGTTAACAAACAATTAAAAAAAACTTGGAATACATTTTTTGTTTTTCTTGATGTAAGTAATCAACTCAGTAATTTTCATGGTGATATCTAAAGGTTAAAATGTTTACCCCATTCACTGGAGAAAGAATGAATGAATAGGCGTATGAATAGGCTATATTTGGGTCTTTTTCAAAACTTTCCCCTAATGGGATTCTTCTGGACTTTTTTTTCCCTTACTCAGGACATATTGAGGATATAAAATCAGTTGAGTTTGCTTCTGTTGCAATCTGTTCAAGATTGACCCCCATTTTGTCTTAAAATGACTGGATTAACAGGCAGATCAGGTGCAAACAGACCCCAGCCCTTACATCACCACTGGCTAGTCAGAGTCAGTGTGGTCAGACTTCAGGACCAGCAACAGGTCAGAGCATCTACCAGACACAGGCAGTCAATCACATACCCAATTCAGGAATTTAAGTTGAGATGATTTTGCCAGATTAAAAGGATAGTTCACCCAAAAATGAACACAAAAAAAGAATTGTAAATTAAATGATTATAATTAGAAAGAATTATTATAAATTATTATAAAGAAAGAATTATGTTGTATTAAATCTTCCTAGGATAAGATTTTATATTGATGGGCAATAATTTTTTTTAATTTTTCAAGGACATGTCTGCTTGATGCCTGCTATATCTAATAAATAAAAAAAAAACAGACACATGCGGTATCTTATCTCCTTGGTGCTTCAGCTTTGTTTTCTGCAAATATTTTGGATGTTCAACACTTATAGACACAAACAGAGTGACCCAATTCCTTCCACAAGCTTTTCCACTGTGTGTGTGTGTGTGTATTGTGTACCCCCGAAAGTAGCAGTGGCCACTCCCTGGCCACCCCATGTATAAAACTCTAGTTCCGCCACTGCTCATTGAGTAACGAATGCTTGTTTGTTAACAAATGATTAGACTATAATTAATTGATTAATGATTATTTAAATCTTGCACAACACTGCGGTCCAAATCTGCGCTTCCTCACCCCAAGCACTCCTTACCCTAACCCTGAGGCTGGACCTATGATGAGTGATTCCTTCAATATGGGACCCTTCTGTAGGTCTGGGGTCGGGTTCGGTAGTAAGTGCGCTCTTTCAAGCTCTTTATGGTGATAGGCCTACATTTGTGAATGTCGTTCAGGCCATCGCTCTACGGGCAGCAGGTTGAGCTCTGTAGGTCTTCTCCCTTCACGAGAGTTTTAGTAAGGTTGAACAGTAGACCTCAGTTCCCTGTTAGAAAGTATTAAGGGTTGTTTTTAGTTGTCTAAGGTAGGGTTTTTAGAGGATGGTGAAAATAGGGCCCTGATGTTCCCATATATAAGTAGGCTATGCATACCCTTCCCAGAGGCCTCCTCTTATGTTAGACTCGGCAGGCTTATGTAGTGGGTAGTGCCAATCTGTGGTAGTGAACAGGTTGGCTTTATTATATGGAAAATTCTCTAGTCAGGCCACCGTTCATCCGAGCATCTGTGTGAGATGGCTTCCTCCCTATCGGGAGTTTTTCTACTGAGGCCACCGCTCTGTCAAGCTACAGATAAAACTACAAATTCAAGTGTTGGCCCTCGTCAGGCCACCTTGATAGCCACCTTATACTAGAGCAGTAGTTCTCCTCTAACTTTAGAGAGTCATTTTTGAGATTATAGATCTGAACTTCAGACATATAATATTCGAGTGGGGACCGCCTCCATATCTGGCTTAGGCTTAGTAACTAGGAATTTGGTGGCGGTCTGCTAAGCATTCTCGCCTCAAGCCTCTCAGTATCTGAGTGTAGGCTCCTTAGAGCTAGAGCCCATCAGGAGATTTATTCCTGTAAATCTAGTTTTTCCTAGTACTGGCCTTCTCTTACTACAAGAGTCGTCTAGCCAAGGCCCGCCTTTTGCATTAGGTGTAAATGCTAGTGGTGTTACAGGGTAGATAGCAGCATAGGTAGCAGGCTATCTTCAAAAAGCCTCCCATGCAGATATCTAATGGGCGTTGTCAGGCCTTTCTCTCTACAAAGTAAGAAACAGTGTACTCAGGCCTCCGCCCTTTAGAGCTGAGTACTGTAGCTAGTATTCCAGCAAGGCCTTAAGTTAAAAAAGGTTTTTTTCCATAGGGTTGACTACTGTTGGCCACTTACTGAGGCCTCCATTCCCCTGGGTTTAGTAAAGAATATAAAACCTGCTGAAGAAAAAATACAAGATAATAGGCCTCAACCCTGATACATTCCTCAGGGTCAAGCTGATAGTACTCCCCTTGTTAGGGTCATTATTTACAGTACTTTGTTAGCCATAGCTCGTATGTTATCACCCTTCACCACCCAGGCTCAGGTAGAGACAGAGTAGTTACTCCCTGCCATGTGGAATGGTTGAGTATGCTCCCTTAGAGCCAAAGCACTGCCCTGGCTGACGCCCATGACATTCGAAGCTGTAGGCCTTACAGTAGGCCTCCTCGATACTCCGGTAGCGTAAGACTCTGTTTAGGAAACAGACAGGTTGTTGGCAAGACTAGGTCAGTAAATTAGACCAGGGGCCGGTTTCACAAAGCTATTTTAGACCGGTCTAAAGTGTTTATTTCACAAAAATAAAGACTGACTTAATTTAGACCAAAAAAATTAGACACCTTACCTCCAGGCTAACTTACCCCCAGACACCTTACCCCAGGCTAACTCAGGTCTAAGACTCTGTTACCTTGGCAACCAGCAGTAACAATCAGTTACATTACAAACAGCCAAAAGAAAAGGGAAAATGGCTCATAATTTAAACATTTCTTCTTGTTACTACATTCTCCGCTAAATTTCCCAAGTAAAATGTCCTTGTAACTGTTATACTCCTCCAACACACACATATCTTCCGCTGGGGTAAACTGCACTGAGCGGCTGAATGCGCTTACTCGATCCACCATGTTTTTTTGTTTTGAAAAGTGTCTTATTTTACCCAGAATGCATTGCAGTGTAGTCCTACTTAAGATAGTCAGAGTCGGTCTGATTTAGATGTCTATCTGAAGTCTGACTATCTACTATATCTAAGCCATAGTCAAAGTCCATCTTTGTGAAACCAGCCCCAGGTCAGCCTCCCTGGTGGCATGTGGGGTCCCCTCAGAAAGTGACTGGACAGGACTCCTTTCGGACCCCCTGGCCATATTCCCTTAAAGGAACCCCTTCCATGGGGGTTGGTTCCAAGCCTTGGTCGGCCTTCCCTGTATCGGAGGCCTCTTTGAGGCTTATAGCTTGGGCAGTGGCCGTAGAGAATACGGTCACTGATGCGTATGTGACCCGAAGGGGGAGTGTTTTGGCATTTCAGTGAAACTGCCATTTCTGACGGTTCTGTCAAAGCCATAATTTGGCATGCGATCCCCCAGGATGGTGGGTTGGTATATCGTTCCCCAAAGTGTCATCGATGCATTGCGAGTTCCCTTTCGAAAGGGAACGTCTAGGTTACGACTGTAACCTATATTCCCTGAGAACAGGGAACGAGACACTGCGTCGCTAGCCATGCCTCGTGGATGCCTGCTGAGCACTCCCTTCAGATGAAAGTGGATGACATGTTCTCTAGGCGCCCCTTTTACACTTCCGGGTCGCACTAGTAGTGACGTCATAGGCTGTCGCCGGTCAATATCGATTGCTGTGATTGAAGCGTTTCAGACACCTGTTCACGCGGAGGCGTTCCTCAAAGCATCATCGACGTAGTGCGAGTTCCCTGTTCTCAGGGAACGTGTCGTAACCTGAAATGTTTTTGGGTCCTGGTTGTGAAGTGAAGCGTTGGTTTACCAGACGTATTTGACGTGGCTGTTGGAGGCGTCGGCTGATCTGGAGTCTGTCGGTGGGTGCAGCTGTTTAGGAAGCTGCCAGAGACCCGCGCCGTGCAGCAGACCTGCGACACACACACACACGGGTTACTGCACACCTGCACATCAACACACTCTCCTGCGCGCGTGTGCATGAACGCCTCGTACCGTATCCTGTCTGCGACACCAGCTCAGCTGCTCCTCCGATTGGCTTGGTGAAAACTCCCACAATGCCTTTCCCCACCCCTGAGATGACACCGCGGGCCGTGCTGCTCGCCGAGCTCGGCAGATCCAGTGTCCGTGTGAACGTCTGCATGGGCTGATCCACGATTCCTGCGACCGCGCCTACACACACACACACACACACACACGAATCATTGATTCTGTTATTGTCCTGCTGATCACTGTGAGGCTGCTGTGAATGATCTGTGTTGTATACAGCGCTGCAGAAGTGTGTATGTGTCTCACCCAGCAGGGTTAAGGTTAATGATCTGTGTTGTATAAAGCACTCGTGTGTGTGTGTGTGTGTGTGTGTGTCTCACCCAGCAGGCTGATGCCCAGTCTAGACAGGCCTTGTCTCAGCCCGTCTCCCAGAGTCTCCGGCAGCTGCCTTCTCCACTCCTCCTGACGCATGTAATGTTCGTCGTCCAGCGACAGACGGTCCATGTTCCGCGCCAGACTCGTGGCCAGATTCGTGATGGACGTCAGAGTCCCTGTAGACACACACACACAGACGTGTCAGCAGAAACACACGCTTGCACTCGTGATGGACGTGCTGCTGCTAAACGCGTCTCTGGAGGAACTTTATCATGTGGGCCAGTGAGAGACACACACACATTACATTTACATTTATGCATTTGGCAGACGCTTTTATCCAAAGCGCCTTACATTGCATTTCAAGGTACACATTTTACATTTTTATCAGTTCTCAGTTCTTGCTTTCCCTGGGAATCGTTGCAAGCGCCAACGCTCTACTGTTTGAGCTACAGGAAAGCTACTAGAAACACACACACACACACACACACACACACACACACACACACACGTCAACATCTGCACTGAGCTGCAGATACAGAACGCAGCAGGAGAATCAAACCATGCGGGACATTTTCTAAAGAAAATGCGAGTAGTTCTTGCCATAGTAGTAGCTAGGGTGTTTTGGATAGATTAGTGGAAGTTGTGATCACTGAAAGCACATGGAGATCTTCAGAGATGGATATGAACGCATCACGTGTGTCGTGTCGTGTGTATCCTAAGACTTTTCATTCACTAACAGGTAATCTTCGTAACACAGGTTTTTTCGTTCAGTACTAACACCCAACTTAATAGCAGATGGAGACGGTCAATATTACAGACAGAATGAGTGTGTGTGTGTGTGTGTGTGCTTCACCTTTAGAGATGTGTTTGATGAATGAGTTGGTTCCTCTCGAGACGCCGCTGATAAAGGCTCCCGGCCCGCGAGTCAAACCCTCGTATGGCAACCGGAAGAAATCTGACACGCCGTTCCCGATACTCCGAACGAGACTGGCGGGACTTCCGAGAATCTCCAGAGAGCCAACGACCCAACCTACACACACACACACACACACACACACACACACACATCAGCACATGTTGATTTATCTGAAACACAGTCACTGTAGAGTGACGCATCTGTCGATTCACTTCTGTCACGAACGGATGTTCAGTTCTCAGGTGTGTGTGAGAGACGCACCTGCGCGGAAGAGCGCGCCGGCGGCGTAGTGCATGGCGAGTGTGTGTACGAGCTGGCGTGAGGTGGTGCAGACGGGGCCGCGCTCGAACAGCGAGAAGGACAGTGGCGTGTGGTCAGAGGCGATGTAGAGCTTCAGAGACGCGTGGATGGAGAGCAGCAGCTGAAGGGGTTCGATCGAGAGCTTCTGCAGATGTAGCGGCGTCACCAGCGCACGCATCGACTCCAGCACCTCCTGCGGGAGCACCGCCCCATCGCCACGCACAGCCAGGGTGCATTCTGGGATGTAGGTGTGGAGGAGCGTCTTCATGTAGTAGAGGAAGGTGTCCTCCAGATACACGCGCGCCGGGCGGATGCGCAGCGAGAGCCGGTCCAGCTGTCCGGAGCCGGTGACCGTGAGGCTCAGAGAGAAGAAGCAGGCGCGGCAAAACTCCTGTGGGGTCAGCGCGGGGTCACCCGGGGTCAGCGCGGGGTCGCCTGGCGGCTCCTGGCACATGATGACGGGGAAGTGGAAGCTGGCGCGCTGGTACAGCTGGTTGTCCACCTGCAGGCCTCCGCAGAGCACCTGTACGGTGTGGTCGGTGTGGTCGGGTGGAGCGGCGGCTGGAGGATCGATGGCCGGCAGCAGGAGCAGGAGTTTAGAGACGGTGAGACGCAGCAGCTCCACTGAACCGGACCGGCTGGTGATGTCATCACAGAGCGCCACGCTCGCCTCCGTCAGCAGAACCCTGAAGGACAGCATCGGACTGGAAGGCCTGAGAGAAATACACAAAGTCATCATGAAATCAAGAGACCATTCTAGTTTCCTTATGGAATATTGCAGTGCACATCATCATAATGGTGTTAATAATCTTGAATCAGAATAAGTTCCTCTTGCAGCATCTCTTCTCTTCTCTGATGACGAGGGCGGGGCAACCTGTCACTCACATGAGATCCACCAATATCAAACCACAACCATCCAACCATCCAATCCATTCCTCACAGTTACAATCAAGCCCCACCCACATTTGTTCTTGTTCCAGAAGTGTTTCACTCGGATTTATATGGCACAATAAAGAAGAAAAGAGCAGCGCAACTTCCCTTTCATGCAACTCTGACTGAGCTGAGAGTGTGAAACACTCCGGTGGAGAGACTCCACACACACACGCTCTCTGGTGGAGTGACTCCACACACACACACACACACACACACACACACACACACACGCTCTCTGGTGGAATGACTCCACACACACACACACACATGCCCTCCAGTGGAGAGACTCCACACACACACACACACGCCCTCCAGTGGAGTGACTCCACACACACACACACACACGCTCTCTGGTGGAGAGACTCCACACACACACACACACATGCCCTCCAGTGGAGAGACTCCACACACACACACACACACACACACGCCCTCCAGTGGAGTGACTCCACACACACACACACACACACGCTCTCTGGTGGAGAGACTCCACACACACACACACACATGCCCTCCAGTGGAGAGACTCCACACACACACACACACACACACGCCCTCCAGTGGAGTGACTCCACACACACACACACACACGCTCTCTGGTGGAGAGACTCCACACACACACACACACATGCCCTCCAGTGGAGTGACTCCACACACACACACACACACACCCTCCAGTGGAGTGACTCCACACACACACACGCCCTCCAGTGGAGAGACTCCACACCAAGCGGCAACATTCTAATCTGAAAAATGAAGCCAATCGGAAGTGCGAAAAACTGCAATACATAGAAAATCCGCTAGGGGCAGGTCCCAAAATGGAGCAAATGTCCATAGCCCCCATGTTAAAATGTCAGTTTTCACAGCATAAATTCATGTTTTTACAGGTTGGTCCCATGGACTTTTATTGTATTTTTCGATAGCTTCCGAGTGCCTGACAACTGTGAGGGGGGTGAATTTTTTTCTAACTCGTTAGTTTAGATCGTATTTAGATATAAAATGTATGACAAATATGGGCGCGATTGACAGCTTGATTGACAGCTGACAACGAGCATAGGCTGCGCCGAGTGGAATTCCTGAAATTTGACGTCTCGGCCATGATCTGACACAACACATCATACCTGTAAGTTATCCTTTCTGAACATTTGTATTGAAATATGGCGCCGCCCATACCCCCCATAAACGGCCTCAAAACCGTTCTTCAGAAAGTCTATGGGTGACGTCACAGACGCTTTGTCCATATTTTTTACAGTCTATGCTCCACACACACACACACACACACGCCCTCCAGTGGAGAGACTCCACACACACACACACACACACACACACACACACACACACACACGCTCTCTGGTGGAGTGACTCCACACACACACACGCTCTCTGGTGGAGTGACTCCACACACACACACGCCCTCCAGTGGAGAGACTGCACACACACACACACACGCCCTCCAGTGGAGAGACTCCACACACACACACACACGCTCTCTGGTAGAGTGACTCCACACACACACACGCCCTCCAGTGGAGAGACTCCACACACACACACACACGCCCTCCAGTGGAGAGACTCCACACACACACACACACGCTCTCTGGTGGAGTGACTCCACACACACACACGCCCTCCAGTGGAGAGACTCCACACACACACACACACGCTCTCTGGTAGAGTGACTCCACACACACACACACACGCCCTCCAGTGGAGAGACTCCACACACACACACACACGCCCTCCAGTGGAGAGACTCCACACACACACACACACGCTCTCTGGTGGAGTGACTCCACACACACACACACACGCCCTCCAGTGGAGAGACTCCACACACACACACGCTCTCTGGTAGAGTGACTCCACACAAGGGCTGCAACGACGCGTCGACGTCATCGATTACGTCGACTATGAAAATACGTCACATTCATTATTTACGTTTAAATATCGAGTAATGGCGGCTTCTGCTCCCGCTCATGGTGAAAATGACAGACCACGATCATCCAAAGTATGGGAATACTTTAAACTACGGCCGAACAGAAAGGTGCTTTGTTCACTATGCAAACTATTCCCCATTCGGCGACGATAAAATGGACTTTAATTTATAACTTCAACTTAAATTTGTCAACGAAGCTTTCAGTGCATTTGCCAGTTTTTAAAAGTTGTGTATGCACATGTAGACTAGAGACCTGCACTCCCGCGGGACACAACACACAACGCAACAGAGTGCGGCGCGGGAACATAGATCTGATGGCTGAGAGCGGGCGCGGGCGGTAATGCACTCGTGTGTGTGTGCTGGTCGCGGGAGAATAAAATGATTCGCGGGACTCCTGCAAAATAGAAATATCTATAAATTGAACATCTAAAAACGAATAAATTGTCATTCATCTGTTGCACAAAAGCAACAAGAACAACTAAACAAAATAGAAACGATTTACAGGCCAGAGTCTCTATCTATTTATAACATGTTTGCAGCGTTGAACAATGTAGCCAATCACAGACATATGTGTTGATTTCTTGAACGCAATGGCCAATCAGATGCATTTAAGATAGAATCCCCTCACCGCTCAAAATTGACTTTTTGTTCAGTGCTGAATTCTGCATACTGACAAATCATCTGATTATAGCAAACAAAGTGTAGATATTATGACAGATTCATTGTGCAGCCAGTTTCATTGATAATAACAGAGATTTGTGAGACCACGATGAACTGAGATGTCAGCTTTTTAGGAATTATTAAGGAAGAAATCCGTCCCGCGCAGGTCTCTAATGTAGACTTTAAAAACAAACGACTAACGCTATATTTACATTAACAGTAGCCTAGGCTGCAATCTAGTGTATGTGAACCTTTTTGCAGATAAACACAAGTGCATTATCGGACAAGATAATGGACAAGTTAATTGAGTAAATCATACTCCCACTACGGTAATTAAAAACAGACACATTTCCTAAATAGGCCTGTGACTGTATACATCTTACATTTTATGAAATAGTTCCATTAGTTAAAAATAAAGTTAAAAATGCTTCTTGTTCGCCTATTTCATAATACAATGACAATTACCCTTTCTGAAATACTTTTTTTTTGTCATCATTCATAGATTTCATGTTAAAATAATATACAGATGCACTACCCTCTTCAAAATACAGCTGATATATTGTTGTACTTATTATTTATAGGAAAGTTTGCCAATGGATAAATCAGCTAATCCCAAAAATAACCATTAGATTAATCGGAAAAATAATCTTTAGATTAGTCGACTAATCTAAGAAATAATTGACAGATTAATCGACAACAAAAATAATCGTTAGATGCAGCTCTACTCCACACACACACACACACATGCCCTCCGGTGGAGTGACTCCACATACACACACACACACATGCCCTCCGGTGGAGTGACTCCACATACACACACACACACATGCCCTCCGATGGAGAGACTCCACACACACACATGCCCTCCGGTGGAGAGACTCCACACACACACATGCCCTCCGGTGGAGAGACTCCACACACACACATGCCCTCCGGTGGAGAGACTCCACACACACACACATGCTCTCTGGTGGAGAGACTCCACATACACACACACACACACATGCCCTCCGATGGAGAGACTCCACACACACACATGCCCTCCGGTGGAGAGACTCCACACACACACATGCCCTCCGGTGGAGAGACTCCACACACACACACGCCCTCTGGTGGAGAGACTCCACACACACACACATGCTCTCTGGTGGAGAGACTCCACACACACACACGCCCTCCGGTGGAGAGACTCCACACACACACACACATGCCCTCCGGTGGAGAGACTCCACACACACGCCCTCTGGTGGAGAGACTCCACACACACACACACATGCTCTCTGGTGGAGAGACTCCACACACACACACGCCCTCTGGAGGAGAGACTCCACACACACACATGCTCTCTGGTGGAGAGACTCCACACACACACACGCCCTCTGGAGGAGAGACTCCACACACACACATGCTCTCTGGTGGAGAGACTCCACACACACACGCCCTCCGGTGGAGAGACTCCACACACACACACACATGCTCTCTGGTGGAGAGACTCCACACACACACACGCAGCAGGAGTGTGTTGTACCCAAGGTGTGTGACGGCGTCTGCAGCGCTGCTCTCTGGCGCCAGTGTCAGTGTGATCGAGCCGCTCTGCTGAACAACATCGATGTACAAACAGCCGAAACCAGGAAGAAAAACAACCTACAAAACACACAGAGATCAAGAGATCCGGTCATGAGGACTGCGATGTTTTTTTCTCTCAAACTTTATTATTTCACAGTGAAATTACAATATGAATATTAGTTATTTTGTTTAATATTTTAAATCAATAATAATAATAATAGTTCTAATAAAATTGTGAATGCCAACAAACAAGTACAATAAACCTGTAGCAATTTTTTGTATTATAAATCACATTTTAAATCGCAATGACAAAAAAATTCATAGTATTTTCTCCTCAGGTCGTGCAGTAGAGTCAGGTGGTGGTGTGTGTTGTTGTGCACCTGTGTTCCAGGACAACTGATGTCAAAGGCGTCAGTCCAGCCTGGTGATGTGGGCGTGTCCATGAGGCTGGTGGGCGTGTCCGAGGGGCTGGGGGGCGTGTCCGTGATGATGCGCAGCTGCAGGGTGGGCAGCGTCTCTTTCTGTCGGCACTCAGGAAAACTGGAGGCCTGATAAAACAACTCATGATGGACAGAAGAGAGAGCAGGAACCACCCGGCTGAACACCTCCGACCTCACAGGCTCTGAAACACACACACACTCATGATCTTTAACACTGTGTGTGTGTGTGTGTGTGTGTGTGTGAGTGAGTGAGAGAGAGAGAGAGTGTGTGTGTGTGTGTGTGTGTGTGTGTGTGTGTGTGAGTGAGAGAGAGAGAGAGTGTGTGTGTGTGTGTGTGTGTGTGTGTGTGAGAGAGAGAGAGAGAGAGAGAGAGAGAGAGAGTGTGTGTGTGTGTGTGTGTGTGTGTGTGTGTGTGAGTGAGTGAGAAAGTGAGAGAGAGAGAGAGTGTGTGTGTGTGTGTGTGTGTGTGAGAGTGAGTGAGAGAGAGAGAGAGAGTGTGTGTGTGTGTGTGTGTGTGTGTGTGAGTGAGTGAGAGAGAGAGAGAGTGTGTGTGTGTGTGTGTGTGTGTGTGTGTGTGAGAGAGAGAGAGAGAGAGTGTGTGTGTGTGTGTGTGTGTGTGTGTGTGTGTGTGTGTGTGTGTGTGTGTGAGTGAGTGAGAGAGAGAGTGTGTGTGTGTGTGTGTGTGTGTGTGTGTGTGTGTGTGTGTGTGAGAGAGAGAGAGAGAGTGTGTGTGTGTTACCCCTGACGTTCTCCTGCAGTAAGAGGCTCTTGGGGCAGCGGTTGTGAATCATCATTCGTGGACACTGATCTTCACTCACTGTCAGATACGTGACGCCCAGATGCTCCTGACAGGTCAGAACCAGAGGCCTGAAACACACACACACACACACACACACACACACACACACACACACACACACACACACACACGCACACACACAGATGAGTCCCTCACTGACCACAGACAAGACGCCCGGGTGCGTCATTAATAAACACCAGACTCACAGAATGAATGTCTGATCTCACACTCAGCCGAGGGTTTTAGGGTCAAAGGTAAATTACTGATTTATCAGATGAGAACATTAGAACTGAATTGAGCTGAATGATGAAACTATTGTCTTATAGCTGAATTTGTTTCATTACTGATGAATTTTGCAACATTAACACTTATTTTCCCCTTTACTACTGTGAAGCTGCTTTGAAACTCTGTCTCCATCTTGAGGACTGAGGTGTGTTTGCAGCTGTACAGTGTTTGCTGTGTTTCTGTCAGCTTTATTTCTACAGCTTTATACAGTGCAGATCGTCTCAGAGCAGCTTCACTGTAATAAACAGGAGAATCACAGAATCACTGATGAAACTTCCTCAAATATGAGAGAAACTCAGACTCAGGAGTGAAGCAGCTCTACAGAAGAAGGGAGGGTCATTGTTCTCTATAGTGTGTGTGTGTGTCACCTGGTGTTGAAGGGCCAGTGGGCGTGCGGCTCCACCGGCACAGGAACGCTCTGTCTGGGGATGTCGGTTCGCACAGGAGCCGCAGGACTCCACTCGACTCCCTCGAGGCTCAACAGAACCTGCTTCGACCTCAGCTGCTCTTCCTCTGCTGTCGGACCGACCCGCAGAACATCCCAGAACGGCACCGCACAGATCACCTGATCCCCGGCCGATCCCGTGGGACCCAGAGAGAAGCTGGAGGAGTCCGGGACGGGACAGGGCTGACGACAGAGACACATGTTTCTTTCGACTGTTCATGACATTCACCTCAATGTGTGAGTGTGTGTGTGTTGTGTTGTGTTGTGTTGTGCTTGTGAGTGTGTATTGTACCTGCTCATGTGTGTGTGTGGTGTTGTGTTTGTGAGTGTGTGTGTTGTGTTTGTGTGTGTGTGGTGTTGTGTTTGTGAGTGTGTGTTGTTGTGTTTGTGAGTGTGTGTGTTGTGTTTGTGAGTGTTGTACCTGCTCAGGTGTGTGTGTGGTGTTGTGTTTGTGAGTGTGTGTTGTGTTTGTGTGTGTGTGGTGTTGTGTTTGTGAGTGTGTGTTGTTGTGTTTGTGAGTGTGTGTGTGTGTGTGTGTGTGTGTTGTGTTTGTGAGTGTGAGTGTTGTACCTGCTCAGGTGTGTGTGGGTGTTGTTGGATCACAGCTCTACACTTGATGGTGTTTGTCGTGTTGTTCACCAGAACTGTTTTATCCTCAATCTGCAAAACCTGAATCCCGTATTTCACTGAAGACGACACACAAAACTGACAGAGCTGCGAGAGATAGAGAGCGAGAGAGAGAGAGAGAGAGCGAGAGAGAGCGAGAGAGAGAGAGAGAGCGAGAGAGAGAGAGAGAGAGAGAGAGAGAGAGAGAGAGAGAGAGAGAGAGAGAGAGAGAGAGAGAGAGAGAGAGAGAGAGAGAGAGAGAGAGAGAGAGAGAGACTAGTTATTTATTCCAGATTAAACTCACCCATGAATTAATCGAAATGAAACCGCATGCGATTTGGCAAAGGCTGCGATTATTTTATGTGGAGTTTGTCAGTGAAGTACGGCTCTGTGATCAGTAGTAACACCAGAGTCTCACACACACACTCCATCTGAACACCAGAGTCTCACACACACTCCATCTGAACACCAGAGGGCGTCTCACACACACACACACACACACCACATATGCCCCGCAGAAGAAGTAGACAACAACACACGTCATTCCCTGTGGGCATCATGCTATCTGTAGCGGAATACACAGATTGAAACGCTTAGATTTTTTAAATGTTGTCTTTTGTTGGACAAGAGGTTCATAAATGCTTCTCAGGTTTGGAGAGATGTTTGGCGTGTTGCTTTTTCAAATGCAAGTTATAATCGACTCAGACTCCCAGTGCTTTCAAGGTGAGCAGCGTTTACTGAGCCGTGCGTCACTGACAAGCTGCACATAACCAGTGGCGTAACTTTGTTTTAAAAAGTGTATGGGACAGGTGGGGTGGGGGTTGCTAATAAAATGCTAAATCAGATATATGTACAATAACATTACGATGTCCAGCAATCGGCTACATGGGGTTTCATTTGTCGTTTAATGAGATGTAGCCTAATATATGTTGTCAGTGCCGAGAAATTTCGTGTGAATAAATACATAGATCTGCCTATTAGACCAACGTATACCATAATGGTCCAGTGGTAGAACTTTCGCCAAGCGTGTCAGAGGTTCTGGGTTCTAATCCGCACTTGTATAGTTTTTTTTTTCCCGTATAGTTTTTTTCTTTCTCATCAAAACCGATTATGTTCATCAGTGGTTGTATATCAAGCAGGGACACGTTTGTGTGCGTTATGTTTTGTGATTTCACCAGAACGAATAGAAAGTATCCGCAACGGACTGAAGCGCGCGTCCGAGTGAAGACATGCGGCGTGTGCGCGAGCCACACGAGAAAACACTGTATCAGCGCCTCTGATCGCAGCGGCAACGAGCACTTTGATCACTTGATTTCAGTGGTGGAAAGTAACTAATTACAAATACTTTCGTTACAGTACTTGAGTAGATTTTTCGATTTTTTCTACTTTCTTGAATATAATTAAATTGTGGTACTTTTACTTTTACTTGAGTAGAATAAAAATAAAGTATTCAACTTCGCTACATTTATTTTTCACCAAAAGTACAGAGTACTTTGATGCCGACGGAGCTACAGGGCGAGCTAACATTTCACAAACACTTTTCAAACTACTGCGTGCGGTGGAGGCTGAGGCCTCAGCCCTGCGCTTCAGCCAATAACAGACAGTTCTGAAAGCGCTTCAGCCAATAACAGACAGGTCTGACTCGGGTGCAAAACCAATCAAAACTTCCAGTTCAGCTGGGGGGCGGGGCGTTCAAACCGCGCTTTGACATTCAATCACTGGCGCTCGTGTTTAGAATCTGTATCGCTAACGTTTCCATATTTTAGTGAATGTAAGTGTGAGCTATGCTCATATTCTGATTTTAAAATGTAATTATGGCAAATCCTGAAATGGGTCATCCCATTGATATTACCAGAGCACTGAGCATTTGAAGTAAAAAAAAAACTCAGCTCATAACATGGACACCGTCTTTACATGGACGGAGCAAGAACAATGTAAGTGTCTTGAAAACATTAACACGGTTCATTTGAAAGGTAAAGCTCGCCCTCTTTAACAATACAATTAAACTAAATGTACGAAGCAAACTTTGTACAAAGCTGAAAACCCTCAACAACAGTGAAATGAGATTGCATGATTTATCTGTCAATCAGATGCATGTAAAAGTGTAGTTCGTTACTATAGCAATAGTCGGCTCCCAGCACATTTTCGGTAGAACGGAAAAAAAAGAGCATTTCATTTTACATGTTAACCATACCCCACTTATTTTTTATTTAATTTTTTTCTGGCACTTTTTTATTCATACTACATCTCTCTTTTTTATCAGACCTTTAACTTAACCTTCTTTGCTTTCAATTATGAAATGATTCAAATGATCTTACCTGGACTTACTTTTAAAGATTAGTAATAAACCATTTGCTCTTGACAACAGGGAAAGCTAGTATGTTTGCATAACATACCATCAAAAACTAAAATTTATGAGTTTAATATCATGTTTTGCTTCGAAATCAAAATTACTTGAAATCACTTCTGTGGTTTCATGTAGGAGAATATATTATTTTATTAAATTCTATAATACAGGCTATGTCGATTAGCATTGCATTAATGGGTTAGTTCACCCAAAAATGAAAATTAGCCCATGATTTACTCTCAAGTCATGGTGTATTTGACATTCTTCTTTCAGACGATTAGTTAATTAATATAAATGTCCTGGCTCCTCTAGGCTTTATAATGGGAGTGAATGGCTGGAAAAAATGTAAAACCCCAAAAAGTGCATCCATTCATGATAAAAAAAAAATACTCCACACGGCTCCCGTGGGTTAATAAAGGCCTTCGGAAGCGAAGCCATGGGTTTTTGAAAAATACCCATATTTATAACTTTATAATCTAAAATAAGTAGCTTCCGCCAGAGGCATCCTACGCAAATTGACTTGCGCCAAAAGAGTGCGGTGACACATACTGTGACACATGTATGACGTAGGATGTACTGTAGGAGTATCGTGAACTTAGACGCCTCTCACGGCTCAAACAAATAGGGCTGTGCAACAAACTGAAGCTGCTCTTCTATAATATATATACATTGTGTGTCGGGTCAGGGGTTAGTCTTCCACCGTAAATCGATGCGTATGGTCGTCTGGCGGAAGCTAGTGATTATAGTTTATAAAGTTTTAAATATGGGTATTTTCCTTACACAAACACATGGCTTCACTTCAGAAGACCTTTATTAACCCCCTGGAGTAAAAGTGGAGCACATTTATCATGGATGGATGCACTTTTTTGGGCTTCAAATTTTCTCCAGCCATTCACTGCCATTATAAAGCTTGTAAGAACCAGGACATTTTTTTTATATAACTCTGATTGTGTTCGTCTGAAAGAAGAATGTCATATACACCTAGGATGACTTGAGGGTGAATAAATCTGGGGATAATTTTCCTTTTTGGGTGAACTATCCCTTTAAAGACATACATCATTCTTATGAAAATACCTGAGATAGCTTGATGAACACAGGTATATTATTGCTATCATGTGTTTGTCTTCAGTTTCATCTCTATTTGCATGTTATTATATCCATATTGGCATTTCCTGAAACGTCATAAGTGAATCTCTTCTATGAATCTCACTTGTGGACTTTCTGCGCGAGGTATGAATCAGTATGTACTGGGCTTCCAGTATAAATGAAACAGAATTGACATGAGAGTGTTTAGCGCTCCATATCTATCATCTCCCCATTTTGGGTAAAAATAGAAAAATAATACTAAAGTACTTTGTAACGTAGTTATTTGAGTAGTTTTTAAGCAAACTACTTATTTACTCTTACTTGAGTCATATTATTTTTCAGTACTTCTACTTGTACTCAAGTAAATTATTACTTAAGTAGCAATACTTTTACTTAAGTACAGTTTTTTAGTACTCTTTCCACCACTGCTTGATTTAAAAAACACATTTCAGCGCTAGATCGTCTCTTATTTAAAAAACGAACGAA
>NC_138744.1:38847442-38864942 GCF_965113295.1 Leuciscus leuciscus | reverse complement strand
CTACTGTGATGACCCCCCCCCCCCCACAGGAACAGACAGGAAGTGGAATGTCCGCCCAGATTCGGTCCAGATTGGTGCTAATGGTCTCCATACTGGCGTCCGCAGCCCTGAAGTCATTCGCATGCCACACGAGTCCCGGCGGAGACGCGCAGTCAACGCCCCTCACCGCAGTGCACTGTGGGAAAACAGCCTGAACGTTTACTGACTCAAAACACTTGCGTAATAAAAACCATCCGTCTCAAACGGCACAGATTAAAACGAGCAGCAGACGCTCCACCAGGACTCAAACCCACAGAGACCAGCAGCACGTCAGAGCGACCGGACAAACACCCTCGGCCCGACGGACCACGAGACGGCGACGATAGGACGGCACTGACCCTGCGGCCGCGGACACACACACACACACACACACAGACAGAGACGCGGCTGCTGCGGTGTGTTAGTGTGTCTGAGAGACTCTGGACACATTCAGACTGAAGCCGCAGGAACAGGAAACTTACAGCAGATACAGAAACACATTGTGTTCAAGGAGAGGGAAAAACCCACGAGTGTCTAGTGCTGCATGTGTGTGTGTGTGTGTGTGTGTGTCAAGTCAAGTCATCTTCATTTATATAGCGCTTTTAACAATGTAGATTGTGTGTGAGAGTGTGTGTGTGTGTCTGTGTGAGTGTTTGTGTGTGAGAGTGTGTGTGGTACAATAGTTGCTATTCACATTCAAGCATTACCTCTCACTCACACACACACACACACACACACACACACGCGGAGATCACTAAAATTAACATTAAAGAGGTGTGTGAAGTCCCAAGTACGATGTCAGGCACAGTAATTTGCTCTGGCCCCCTTCCTGTTCGCAGGAGTGATGAGATACTTAGTAGTAGACTCTGCCCACTCAATGGCTGGCTGTCTAAGTGGTGTCCACAAAATAATATAGGGTTCATAGACAATTGGAAAAGTTTTTGGGGCAGACCTGACCTGTTGAAAAGAGATGGTATTCATCCCTCCTGGGATGGTGCTGCTCTTCTCTCTAGTAATATGGCTCACAGTCTTAGAGCTCAAACATGACAATCTGGGGCTCAGGTCAGGAAGCAGACAGACTGGCTTAACCGACCTGGTGACTTTAATATACATGTAGATAACGAAAAAGATGCATTGGGATTGGCACTTAGAGACATTCTGAACTCTACTGGAGTTAGACAACATGTGTCAGGACCTACTCATACTAATCATACTCTAGATCTAATATTATCACACAGAATCAATGTTGATGTGGTTGAAATTCTGCCACTAAAGATTGCTTTATTAATAATCTTCCTGATCAGTTTCATCATCTCAGCGTCCCAGATAGCGTAGAAGAACTAGATATTGCGACAGAAACGTTTAACTCTCTCTTTTCCAGCACTTTAGACACAGTTGCTCTGTTGTGCTTAAAGAAGATTAAAGAAAATAGTCCATCGCCGTACAACGAAAGAGAGCTCGACTGCATACAGAGAGGCCTTAAAAACTGCTAGATCTGCTTATTTTTAGACTCTATTAGAAGAAAATAAACACAACCCTAGGTAATTATTTGAAACAGTGGCTAAACTAACAAGAAATAAAGCTTCTACTTCTGAAGTTTCCAAGCAGCACAGCAGTAATGACTTTATGAACTTACAAGATTGATAATATTAGAGAGAACATTATAACTATGCAACCGTCTACTACAGTATCGCATCAGGCAGTGCACTGTAGTCTCCCTGAGGAAAAATCTGATTCTTTCATTGCTATAGAAGAGGAAGAATTATCTAAACTCGTTAAATCATTTAAATTGACAACATGTATGTTAGACCCTATACCGACTAAGCTACTGAAAGAGATGCTCCCAGAGGTCATAGATCCTATTCTTAATATCATTAAATCATCTTTGTCTCTAGGATATGTACCAAAAACTTTTAAGCTGGCTATGATTAAACCACTTGTTAAAAAAACGCAACTTGATCCTACAGAATTAGTCAATTACAGGCCAATCTCGAATCAAGGAGTCTTGAGTCTCTTGAATCTAGTGTCTTTTCTGTCAAAGACACTAGAAAAGGCGGTATCCTCACAACTGTGTTCCTTTCTAGAAAGAAATGATATCTGTGAGGATTTCCAGTCAGGATTTAGACCGTACCATAGTACTGAGACAGCTCTCATTAGAGTCACACATGATTTGCTCTTATCATCTGATCGTGGTTGTATCTCTCTATTAGTGTTACTCGATCTTAGTGCTGCATTTCACACTATTGACCACAACATTCTTTTAAATAGACTCGAAAATTATGTTGGCATTAGTGGAATTGCATTAGCATGGTTTAAATCATACTTATCTGACCGTTATCAGTTTGTAGCAGTAAATGAAGAGATGTCTCATCGATCACAAGTTCAGTATGGAGTACCACAAGGCTCAGTACTAGGACCGTTGCTGTTCACTCTGTACATGCTACCCTCACACACACACACACACACACACACTCTGTACATGCTACCCTTGGGAGATATCATTAGGAAGCATGGCATTAGCTTTCACTGTTATGCTGATGATACTCAGCTCTATATTTCTTCACGCCCAGACGAAACTTACCAATTCACAAAATTAACAAAATGTATAGCTGATATAAAGACTTGGATGACTAGTAATTTCCTACTACTAAATTCTGAAAAAATAGAGTTCCTAATGATTGGACCAAAAACTTCCTCACGTAATAATCTAGAATACTGTCTAACACTTGATGGCTGCTTTGTCAAGTCTTCGTTGTCGGTTAGGAACCTGGGTGTGCTCTTTGATACCAATCTTTCATTTGAAAGTCACGTGTCTAGTGTCTGTAAAACCTTGACACACACTCACTCACTCACTCACTCACTCACTCACTCACTCACACACTCACTCACTCACACACTCACACACTCACACACTCACACACTCACACACTCACACTCACTCAAACACACACACACTCACACACTCACTCACTCACTCACTCACTCACACTCACTCACACACACTCACACACACTCACACAGACAAATGAGCAGCAGAAGACAGACACACACACAGATATACAGACAGTCAGACAGTCAGTCAGACAGACAGACAGACACACACACACACACCTGTGGGGATTTGTGTGTTCTCCAGCTGTACTGGTGGCTCTGGTTGCTCTGTAACAGGATGTTCTCGTCTGTGTCGACCTGTCCGAAGCGCAGCACCTCCTGTGTGTCGTTGCAGATGATGTAATGGCAGAACACCACCTCCTCAGCTTCCGACACACCGTTCTGAAACACAACACACACAACCGTTCAGTCATTCCTCCAGTGAACATCCCTCTGACTGCCCACAGGACACGAGAACACCTGTGTGCGAGTGTGTGAGATGCGTTCACACTGGAGTCTGTCTGACGGTGTGAGACCGGTTCCTGTGCAGGTCTGAACTCTGACCCGCTACTGATGATGTACATCGTCTCATGACAGTCTGATGCTTTTACTGTTGCTGCTCGTCCCTGAGTGTGTTCACACTCTCACACACACACACACACTCTCACTCACACACACACTCACAAGCATTACTGGAAACACATCAGCAGCGTCTCCAAACTCTGAGTCAGAGCAACATTTCCCACCATCCTGTCCTCTCCCACTGAGTGGATGAGCTGTCGTTGGCCGTGTTGTGTGTGAGAGTAAGTGTGTGTGTGAGAGTGAGAGTGTGTGTGTGTGTGTGTGTGTGTGTGTGTGTGTGTGTGTGTGTGTGTGTGTGTCAGAGCAGCACTGATGAGTGTGTGTGTTTTTATAGAGAAACACAGTAACACTCCACAGGAAGACACTGTAATCCTCTCACATTTACACAGTCACATGATACAGTGATGAAAGAGTCACTGACTGTCAATCACATATAAACACACCCAGTAAACGCACAGAACTCTGGGACAGATCATGTTAAACAGCTCTTTAATTCTGCTCCACAATCTCTGTCTGAGCACATGTGACTGTCTGTCAGGACGCTCCAGGTGTGTGTGTGTGTGTGTGTGTGTGTGTGTGTGTTTAGGTTTGCACAACAGTGTTGACTGCGTGTGAATGAGAGTGTGAGCTGAAGCTGGTTCATCACTGCTGCTTTCACAGGTCTGTATGTAAACGACACAAACGAACTCCAACACACTCGTGCTTAAACAACAAGTGCTTCTTTTAAAACTTCAACAGAGCCACACACTTCTTCAGATGCCTTGCTTCCAGGAGTATTTTCCCATAGGGGTTTTTAAGAGTTATAAGCCATGAAACAAACCAACCAGGAGGAGAATCACAACATTACAAACTTTTAAACAATAAAGTATTTTTTTTTCTGATTTAAAAGACTTAACAGCTTTAATGAAGCAGAGAATTACAAGTTGCGAATGACCTCATCAAATTAAAAACAATACATAATTATAAAACAATAGATTTAAATATGTTGGCAATGTATATCCAAACAGTGTATATTATGTTTATTGCAAGATATGCATATCTATACAAATATTTCAGTATATTTGAGACTTGATTACATCGTCCGCAGTGCTTCATGGGAACAGGCAGAGCTAATGTGGCATAATTTGCTCGCCGTGATTCACTGATCGGTGGAGATTTATTTGCAAAATCATGGGTAATGTAGTTTTTCACCAGGAATTGCACTGTTAAATGTCATTATTTAAACATAAGTAGAAATAATGTGCCCTGACGGCTTCAACACAAGCATAAACCATCAATTAACAACCTCGTAGTTCACAGTAGGACTGTCTTAGGTTAGTGTTAAAGTGGACATATCATGAAAATCTGACTCTCTCCGTGTGTAAGTGCTATAATCGGGTCCAGTGCTTCTACCGACACAGAAAACCTGAAAAGTGAAACCCAGTAACTGTGTTCTGGTGAGTCTTTCTCTGCAAAAGCGTGTCAGAAAATAAGCCGATCAGATTCCGCTCTCCTTCTGACGTATGAAGAGGATCTTATTATAATATTAGCGGCCCTTAATCTGCACATTTACACACACCAGCCGACATTTGGTTCCACAAGCGACAACAGAGACCAGTTCTAACGCAATGATAAAGATCCAGCAAAGCCTGAAACTGTTCTGTGGTTGAGCACAGACGAGCACTGAACACTATTGACCAGAACATGTCACCACTGTCTTATAAACACCTCAGGAACTGTGGACACTTGTGGAGAAGTTAATCATGATGATGAGATGATCAATGTAACTCCACAACAACTACAGAAATGTCTCCACTAACATTCAGAAACTCTTCCTGAGTCTCTCCGTAAGGCTGCACTCGCTACTGGTTATTCTGGGATTCTGGATGAGTGAGATTGGCCTGTTTTGTTATTGCCGGAGTTTCTGAAGCTCGTGTAAAGACTCCGCCCTCTTCTGAACGGAGGCGGAGCTAAAGCTTATTTACATTTAAAGGGACACACACTAAAACTAAGCGTTTCTGCTCACACCCAAAAAGGGGCAAATTTGACAAGCTATAATAAATGATCTGGTATTTTGAGCTAAAATTTCACACACACATTCTGGGGCCACCAGAGATTTATATTATATCTTGAGAAAAGGGCATAATATGTCACCTTTAAAAATCAGTTTGACTATGAACATGATTTTTACTTCAGGAACCAGCTGTTGTGCTCATGATGGACAGCGTCAGAACTCGTCAGAACTGTCTCACTCTCACCTGTCTCACTCTCACTTGTCTCACTCGTCTCACTCTCACCTGTCTCCAGGCCTGCAGCGCCCGGTCCAGTGTGTGTACGGCGTACTGGCCGACGGCGGCCCTCAGCGGCTGCAGCGTGGCGTCGCAGTGCAGTGTGTGTCGAGAGCGCGTGTGTGTGTGTGTGGCGTGTCCCTGCATGCCGACGGGCTGAAGGACGGGCAGAAGCGTGAGGTTTCGGTACTCCAGCAGCCGGCAGCTCAGCATGGACGAGAAGCTGAGCTCGTGACAGCACTGAGACACGTCACTCCACTGACGCACAAACACACACGGCTCACGCACACACACCACCGCAAACTCCTGATCCTGAGGCAACTTCCTGTCCGGGAGGAAGGGGCGGAGCTTCTGGCACGGCACTGCAAAAGAGTCAAATTAGAGAAGAGAATAAAATCAATACAATTTAAGTGCTTTTTTGATTGTTTTTATTCTAAAATTATTCATTTTAATTTGACATTTTTATGATTTAAATAATTTTTAGTAAGTGTTATTTTAACTTTTTTTTAAATAAATTATTTGACATTGTTATACTTTAATAATTAGCTTTTCATCAACTCGTGAGTTTGTGAAACCCTTACTTGAACTAACACACACTCAATCACTCACTCACTCACACTCACACACACAGTCTCACACACACCTGTGCCCAGCTGGTCTAGGTTGTGACAGAAGTGCAGCTCCAGGTAGGCCAGTCGTAAGGAAACACCGACTGACGGCACGAACCACGGCGCGAAACAGGAGTCGACTCGCGTACATGCGGCCAGAGCGGTAGGACACACCAGCTGCTCACAGGGCACCTGGGACCCAGACTCACTGTCCGAACTACACACACAGACACAATTACACACGCCTATAAAACACACAGACTCACACATAAAACACACTCACCTCTCGTCTCCACCATCACTGGTGCTGTTGAGCACCACCCTCCAGAGGTCAGAGGTCACCAGGTCAGTCTGGTGTGTGTTGGGGGTCAGAGTGGGTAGGGTCAGCTCACACACGCTGCTCTCTGATAGGCTGAACTCTCTATACGGCACAAACGCTCGCCGCAGCTCGTCCCAGTACTCCAGACTGCACGGCACCTACACACAGACATGATCTAAAAGGACTGATGCTTCATCAGACGAATGAAACACTCATCATCATCATGAGAAGCTGCAAGAGAACACGAGGAACCTGGTGTGTTTTCATCTCTTCAGGTCACAAACGCTCTTCACACACAAATACAGTGTTTGTCCGCATAAAACTGAGCAAAAACACAAACTGAGAGACTTTCAGTGAGTCATGAATGACTGACACTGGACAAAAGAGTGAAAGAGAACAGAAACAACACACTGTCTGTCTTTCAGTCTGTCTGTCTGACTCTGGTGTGAAATCTGTTCCTCTTAACAAACTGGTGACAGTCGCTGCTTTACGAGCGTTTCTTGTAAAACGGCAGAAATCAAATCACAGGATCAATTAAATTAGCCTTTTTGAAGCTGCAATAAATGGAAAAAATTAAATTCTGAGCTGAAAATAATTAAATATGAATCATGAGCTGGTTTTGTGTGTGTGTGTTTGTGTGTGTGTGTGTGTGTGTGTGTGTGTGTGTGTGTGTGTGTGCGTGTGTGTGTGTTGTGGGCACACTCCTGACAGCACTAATGCAGTGTTCACCTGCAGCACTAATGCAGCGTTCACCTGCAGCACTAATGCAGCACTAATGCAGCGTTCACCTGCAGCACTAATGCAGCACTAATGCAGTGTTAATCTGCAGCACTAATGCACTGTTCATCTGCAGCACTAATGCACTGTTCATCTGCAGCACTAATGCAGTATTCATCTGCAGCACTAATGCAGTTTTCATCTGCAGCACTAATGCAGTACTAATGCAGTGTTCACCTGCAGCACTAATGCAGCACTAATGCACTGTTCATCTGCAGCACTAATGCAGCACTAATGCAGTGTTCACCTGCAGCACTAATGCAGTGTTCACCTGCAGCACTAATGCATCACTAATGCAGCACTAATGCACTGTTCATCGGCAGCACTAATGCAGCACTAATGCAGTGGTCATCTGCAGCACTAATGCAGTGTTCATCTGCAGCACTAATGCAGCACTAATGCAGTGTTCATCTGCAGCACTAATGCAGTGTTCATCTGCAGCACTAATGCAGTGTTCATCTGCAGCACTAATGCAGTGTTCATCTGCAGCACTAATGCAGTGTTCATCTGCAGTACTAATGCAGTGTTCCTCTGCAGCACTAATGCAGTGTTCATCTGCAGCACTAATGCAGTGTTCATCTGCAGCACTAATGCAGTGTTCATCTGCAGCACTAATGCAGTGTTCATCTGCAGCACTAATGCAGTGTTCATCTGCAGCACTAATGCAGCACTAATGCAGTTGTTCATCTGCAGCACTAATGCAGCACTAATGCAGTGTTCACCTGCAGCACTAATGCAGCACTAATGCAGCACTAATGCAGCACTAATGCACTGTTCATCTGCAGCACTAATGCAGCACTAATGCAGTGGTCATCTGCAGCACTAATGCAGTGTTCATCTGCAGCACTAATGCAGCACTAATGCAGTGTTCATCTGCAGCACTAATGCAGGAATGATGCAGTGTTCATCTGCAGCACTTATGCAGCACTAATGCAGTGTTCATCTGCAGCACTAATGCAGTGGTCATCTGCAGCACTAATGCAGTGGTCATCTGCAGCACTAATGCAGTGTTCCTCTGCAGCACTAATGCAGTGTTCATCTGCAGAACTAATGCAGTGTTCATCTGCAGCACTAATGCAGTGGTCATCTGCAGCACTAATGCAGCACTAATGCAGCGCTCACCTGCAGCACTAATGCAGTGTTCCTCTGCAGCACTAATGCAGTGGTCATCTGCAGCACTAATGCAGTGTTCACCTGCAGCACTAATGCAGTTGTTCATGTGCAGCACTAATGCAGTGTTCATCTGCAGCACTAATGCAGTGTTCACCTGCAGCACTAATGCAGTGTTCATCTGCAGCACTAATGCAGTGGTCATCTGCAGCACTAATGCAGCACTAATGCAGCGCTCACCTGCAGCACTAATGCAGTGTTCCTCTGCAGCACTAATGCAGTGGTCATCTGCAGCACTAATGCAGTGTTCACCTGCAGCACTAATGCAGTTGTTCATGTGCAGCACTAATGCAGTGTTCATCTGCAGCACTAATGCAGTGTTCACCTGCAGCACTAATGCAGTGTTCACCTGCAGCACTAATGCAGTGTTCATCTGCAGCACTAATGCAGTGTTCATCTGCAGCACTAATGCAGTGGTCATCTGCAGCACTAATGCAGCACTAATGCAGCACTAATGCAGTGCTCACCTGCAGCACTAATGCAGTGTTCCTCTGCAGCACTAATGCAGTGTTCCTCTGCAGCACGAATGCAGTGTTCCTCTGCAGCACGAATGCAGTGTTCATCTGCAGCACTAATGCAGTGTTCCTCTGCAGCACTAATGCAGTGTTCATCTGCAGAACTAATGCAGTGTTCATCTGCAGCACTAATGCAGTGTTCATCTGCAGCACTAATGCAGTGGTCATCTGCAGCACTAATGCAGCACTAATGCAGCGCTCACCTGCAGCACTAATGCAGTGTTCATCTGCAGAACTAATGCAGTGTTCCTCTGCAGCACTAATGCAGTGTTCATCTGCAGCACTAATGCAGTGTTCATCTGCAGAACTAATGCAGTGTTCATCTGCAGAACTAATGCAGTGTTCATCTGCAGAACTAATGCAGTGTTCATCTGCAGCACTAATGCAGTGTTCATCTGCAGAACTAATGCAGTGTTCATCTGCAGCACTAATGCAGCACTAATGCAGTTGTTCATCTGCAGCACTAATGCAGCACTAATGCAGTTGTTCATCTGCAGCACTAATGCAGTGTTCATCTGCAGAACTAATGCAGTGTTCATCTGCAGCACTAATGCAGTTGTTCATCTGCAGCACTAATGCAGTTGTTCATCTGCAGCACTAATGCAGTGTTCATCTGCAGAACTAATGCAGTGTTCATCTGCAGCACTAATGCAGCACTAATGCAGTGTTCAACTGCAGAACTAATGCAGCACTAATGCAGTTGTTCATCTGCAGCACTAATGCAGTGTTCATCTGCAGAACTAATGCAGTGTTCATCTGCAGCACTAATGCAGCACTAATGCAGTTGTTCATCTGCAGCACTAATGCAGCACTAATGCAGTGTTCACCTGCAGCACTAATGCAGCACTAATGCAGCACTAATGCAGCACTAATGCACTGTTCATCTGCAGCACTAATGCAGCACTAATGCAGTGGTCATCTGCAGCACTAATGCAGTGTTCATCTGCAGCACTAATGCAGCACTGATGCAGTGTTCATCTGCAGCACTAATGCAGGAATGATGCAGTGTTCATCTGCAGCACTAATGCAGTGTTCATCTGCAGCACTAATGCAGTGTTCCTCTGCGGCACTAATGCAGTGTTCATCTGCGGCACTAATGTAGTGGTCATCTGAAGCACTAATGCAGTGGTCATTTGCAGCACTAATGCAGTGGTCATCTGCAGCACTAATGCAGTGGTCATCTGCAGCACTAATGCAGTGTTCCTCTGCAGCACTAATGCAGTGTTCATCTGCAGAACTAATGCAGTGTTCATCTGCAGCACTAATGCAGTGGTCATCTGCAGCACTAATGCAGCACTAATGCAGCGCTCACCTGCAGCACTAATGCAGTGTTCCTCTGCAGCACTAATGCAGTGGTCATCTGCAGCACTAATGCAGTGTTCACCTGCAGCACTAATGCAGTTGTTCATGTGCAGCACTAATGCAGTGTTCACCTGCAGCACTAATGCAGTGTTCACCTGCAGCACTAATGCAGTGTTCACCTGCAGCACTAATGCAGTTGTTCATCTGCAGCACTAATGCAGTGTTCACCTGCAGCACTAATGCAGTGTTCACCTGCAGCACTAATGCAGTGTTCACCTGCAGCACTAATGCAGTGTTCATCTGCAGCACTAATGCAGTGGTCATCTGCAGCACTAATGCAGCACTAATGCAGCGCTCACCTGCAGCACTAATGCAGTGGTCATCTGCAGCACTAATGCAGCACTAATGCAGCGCTCACCTGCAGCACTAATGCAGTGTTCCTCTGCAGCACTAATGCAGTGTTCCTCTGCAGCACGAATGCAGTGTTCCTCTGCAGCACGAATGCAGTGTTCATCTGCAGCACTAATGCAGTGTTCCTCTGCAGCACTAATGCAGTGTTCATCTGCAGAACTAATGCAGTGTTCATCTGCAGCACTAATGCAGTGTTCATCTGCAGCACTAATGCAGTGTTCATCTGCAGCACTAATGCAGCACTAATGCAGTGTTCATCTGCAGCACTAATGCAGGAATGATGCAGTGTTCATCTGCAGCACTTATGCAGCACTAATGCAGTGTTCATCTGCAGCACTAATGCAGTGTTCATCTGCAGCACTAATGCAGTGTTCATCTGCAGTACTAATGCAGTGTTCCTCTGCAGCACTAATGCAGTGTTCATCTGCAGTACTAATGCAGTGTTCATCTGCAGCACTAATGCAGTGTTCATCTGCAGCACTAATGCAGTGTTCATCTGCAGCACTAATGCAGTGTTCATCTGCGGCACTAATGTAGTGGTCATCTGAAGCACTAATGCAGTGGTCATTTGCAGCACTAATGCAGTGGTCATCTGCAACACTAATGCAGTGTTCCTCTGCAGCACTAATGCAGTGTTCATCTGCAGAACTAATGCAGTGTTCATCTGCAGCACTAATGCAGTGGTCATCTGCAGCACTAATGCAGCACTAATGCAGCGCTCACCTGCAGCACTAATGCAGTGTTCCTCTGCAGCACTAATGGACTGGACTGCATTTATATAGCGCTTTCACAGACCCAATGGCCACCAAAGCGCTTTACAATATTGCCTCACATTCACCCATTCACTCACTCATTCATACACCGACGGCGGTGTCAGCCATGCAAGGCGATCCAGCTCGTCGGGAGCAGCTGGGGTTAGGTGTCTTGCTCAAGGACACCTCGACACTTGGTCAGGTGGAACCGGGGATTGAAACACCAACCTTCCGGTTTGTAGACAATCTACATGAACCACTGAGCCACTGCCGCCCTAATGCAGTGGTCATCTGCAGCACTAATGCAGTGTTCACCTGCAGCACTAATGCAGTGTTCACCTGCAGCACTAATGCAGTTGTTCATGTGCAGCACTAATGCAGTGTTCATCTGCAGCACTAATGCAGTGTTCACCTGCAGCACTAATGCAGTGTTCACCTGCAGCACTAATGCAGTGTTCATCTGCAGCACTAATGCAGTGTTCATCTGCAGCACTAATGCAGTGGTCATCTGCAGCACTAATGCAGCACTAATGCAGCGCTCACCTGCAGCACTAATGCAGTGGTCATCTGCAGCACTAATGCAGCACTAATGCAGCGCTCACCTGCAGCACTAATGCAGTGTTCCTCTGCAGCACGAATGCAGTGTTCCTCTGCAGCACGAATGCAGTGTTCATCTGCAGCACTAATGCAGTGTTCCTCTGCAGCACTAATGCAGTGTTCATCTGCAGAACTAATGCAGTGTTCATCTGCAGCACTAATGCAGTGTTCATCTGCAGCACTAATGCAGTGGTCATCTGCAGCACTAATGCAGCACTAATGCAGCGCTCACCTGCAGCACTAATGCAGTGTTCCTCTGCAGCACTAATGCAGTGTTCATCTGCAGAACTAATGCAGTGTTCATCTGCAGCACTAATGCAGTGTTCATCTGCAGCACTAATGCAGTGTTCATCTGCAGAACTAATGCAGTGTTCATCTGCAGAACTAATGCAGTGTTCATCTGCAGCACTAATGCAGTGTTCATCTGCAGCACTAATGCAGTGTTCATCTGCAGAACTAATGCAGTGTTCATCTGCAGAACTAATGCAGTGTTCATCTGCAGCACTAATGCAGCACTAATGCAGTTGTTCATCTGCAGCACTAATGCAGCACTAATGCAGTTGTTCATCTGCAGCACTAATGCAGTGTTCATCTGCAGAACTAATGCAGCACTAATGCAGTTGTTCATCTGCAGCACTAATGCAGTGTTCATCTGCAGAACTAATGCAGTGTTCATCTGCAGCACTAATGCAGCTGTTCATCTGCAGCACTAATGCAGCACTAATGCAGTTGTTCATCTGCAGCACTAATGCAGTGTTCATCTGCAGAACTAATGCAGTGTTCATCTGCAGCACTAATGCAGCACTAATGCAGTGTTCATCTGCAGAACTAATGCAGCACTAATGCAGTTGTTCATCTGCAGCACTAATGCAGTGTTCATCTGCAGAACTAATGCAGTGTTCATCTGCAGCACTAATGCAGCACTAATGCAGTGTTCATCTGCAGCACTAATGCAGCACTAATGCAGTTGTTCATCTGCAGCACTAATGCAGCACTAATGCAGTTGTTCATCTGCAGCACTAATGCAGCACTAATGCAGTTGTTCATCTGCAGCACTAATGCAGCACTAATGCAGTTGTTCATCTGCAGCACTAATGCAGCACTAATGCAGTGTTCATCTGCAGCACTAATGCAGTGTTCATCTGCAGCACTAATGCAGTGTTCATCTGCAGCACTAATGCAGTGTTCATCTGCAGCACTAATGCAGTGTTCATCTGCAGCACTAATGCAGTGTTCATCTGCAGCACTAATGCAGTTGTTCATCTGCAGAACTAATGCAGCACTAATGCAGTGTTCATCTGCAGCACTAATGCAGTGTTCATCTGCAGCACTAATTCAGTGTTCATCTGCAGCACTAATGCAGTGTTCATCTGCAGCACTAATGCAGTGTTCATCTGCAGCACTAATGCAGTGTTCATCTGCAGCACTAATGCAGTGTTCATCTGCAGCACTAATGCAGTTGTTCATCTGCAGCACTAATGCAGCACTAATGCAGTTGTTCATGTGCAGCACTAATGCAGCACAAATGCAGCGCTCACCTGCAGTACGTCTCCGAGATCGGCCGTGCTGATGTCCGGGTCGTCGGTGGTGTTGAAGGGAACAGGTGTGATTCTGAGAAACGTGATCACGCGTGGTTCAGGATATCGCCACAGCATCACGCCTGAAGACTCCTCCGTCTCCCTCCAGAACACCACCTCATGAGGCGACGGCAGCTTCTGGCATGCTGAGAGACAGGCAGACAGATGTCATCACACACACTTATGAAAATGTATGAAGCTGTAACACGTGTGTGTGTGTGTGTGTGTGTGATACCTGAGTCCTGGATGTACTGGAAGAGGCCTGTGCGCAGGTCATCAGATGAGTGTTCTGATTGGGCAAGGCGAGGGGTGGGCGGGGGAGTAGAGAGGAGGGGCTTATCACTAGACTCTGCCTCCGTTCTGCTAATCTGACTCCAGTAGTTCTGCAGCTCCTCTTGGATCTCAGACAAACAGTTAAACTGCTGTTGCCCCCAAAACACCTGTGACAGACAGACAGACAGATGACAGACAGACAGACAGACAGATGACAGACAGACAGATGACAGAAAGACAGACAGATGACAGATAGACAGATGACAGACAGACAGACAGACAGATGACAGACAGACAGACAGACAGACAGACAGACAGATGACAGACAGGCAGACAGACAGACAGACGACAGACAGATGACAGACAGACAGACGACAGACACACAGACAGACAGACAGACAGATGACAGACAGACAGACAGATGACAGACAGGCAGACAGACAGATAGATGACAAACAGACAGACGATAAGACAGACAGACGACAGACACACAGACAGACAGACAGACAGACAGACAGACAGATGACAGACAGACAGATGACAGACAGGCAGATGACAGACAGACATATGACAGACAGACAGACAGACAGATGACAGACAGGCAGACAGACAGACAGACAGACAGACAGACAGACGACAGACAGATGACAGACAGACGACAGACACACAGACAGACAGACAGACAGATGACAGACAGACAGACAGATGACAGACAGGCAGACAGACAGATAGATGACAAACAGACAGACGATAAGACAGACAGACGACAGACACACAGACAGACAGACAGACAGACAGACAGATGACAGACAGACAGATGACAGACAGGCAGATGACAGACAGACGACAGACAGACGATAGACAGACAGACAGATGACAGACAGATGACAGACAGACAGATGACAGACAGACAGACAGACAGACAGACAGACAGACAGATGACAGACAGACAGACAGACAGACGACAGACAGACATAGTAAAAATACAGAACGTTTTCTGTGAGGGTTAGTGTGTGGGTTAGGTTTAGGTAACATCATTTTTAACTAGCTGTATATAAAAACAATACATGTCTATGCAATGTCTCCAGTTAGATAGCTACGTGTGTGTGTGTGTGTGTGTATGTGTATGTGTGTGTGTGTGTGTGTGTGTGTGTGTGTGTGTGTGTGTGTGTGAGTGCTTGGCCTGAATCCGCTGGAATCTCTGACTCAGAATGATTCTGTGTGTCTCTGACTAACAGTGAACAGGAACATTAGGGGATTTCTGCATGATCAGCGGCCACACTCAAAGAGTTTACGGAGATGAGCACATGTGTTCAATAAACGGCATGCAGGACACACGTGTGGAGAGTGAGAAGACATGCAAACAGAAGCATGTGTCCTGTTACCTGCAGCAGTCCTCCCTTCATGTCAATCAGCACTCTCGGGGGTCCAGGTGAGTCGGGGGCGGAGCTTCCGCTGTGTCTGCACCAATGAGCCTCCAGATCCCCACTGCAGGAAAACGGTCCCACAAACACAGAGCTTCGTTCCTTCAGACCCGTTCGCACCAACACGTCCTCACACTGAACCGACAGACTGACCTCCTTAAACCCGTCTGGAGAGAGAACAACGACAGACAGGGATCACACTCACTGATCTGTTCGCTCGTGTTCGATGACTCTAAATCTGTGTTCCTTCGTGTTCGATGACTCTAAATCTGTGTTCTTTCATGTTCGCTCGTGTTCGATGACTCTAAAGGTGTGTTGGACATCGGCTGCGGCTGGATGTAACCGATCGGCGAGAGTAGCCGCGTACAGGCGGGGAGGAGCTGCAAACGGAGACGTGAAGTCGGACACTTTCTGGTTCCCGTAGTGACCGCTCACGTGGTGTTCGCGTACTTTACCACAGCTGCAGTGAAATAAATGTAATATTGGCCAAATAATACACAGATGTTTCAGAGACATTTTCATTCAATAGGCCTACTTTATGTACTGCTTCATACAGCGTCTGTTTGAACAAGAATAAAGTTCAACATAATTGCTACTATTAATGAAGTGGAGTCTATACGTTTTTTAATCAGTTTTAATTTGATAAACATGACACAATATAACATACGACATGAAAAGAGTGTTTACTGTTATAAAAAACTGATTTGTGAGCTTTAGAGAAACTAAAGGTGTTCGAATAAACACGAAACACACGTGATCGTTGTCATGCGGTGAATCCGGCCAATCGTGGAACAGCTGTGTCGTCATCAGCCCTCCTGCAGCCCAGTGCAGCCGCTCTTGAGAAGCTGCGCTGGCTGAGTTCTCCAGCTACTCTCGAATCGCTCTCGCGGTACTTTGATGGCATACGTCACAGTCACATGGCGTCGGCGCTGTATCAAGTCGGACAAAATTTCTAACCGGCATGCACTGCTTCAAGTCAGCCGCCGATCGGTCTGCGCAGAGCTGTATGAAGTCGAACAAGCCTAGTATCTGTGTTCTTTCGTGTTCAATGACTCTAAATCTGTGTTCGTTCGTGTTCGATGACTCTAAATCTGTGTTCGTTCGTGTTCGATGACTCTAAATCTGTGTTCGCTCGTGTTCGATGACTCTAAATCTATGTTCGCTCGTGTTCAATGACTCTAAATCTGTGTTCTTTCGTGTTCGTCCGTGTTCGATGACTCTAAATCTGTGTTCTTTCATAAGTCTGTGCTCGTGTTCGATGACTCTAAATCTGTGTTCATTCGTGTTCAATGACTCTAAATCTGTGTTCGCTCGTGTTCGATAACTCTAAATCTGTGTTCGCTCGTGTTCGATGACTCTAAATCTGTGTTCGTTCGTGTTCGATGACTCTAAATCTGTGTTCGCTCGTGTTCGATGACTCTAAATCTGTGTTCGTTCGTGTTCGATGACTCTAAATCTGTGTTCATTCGTGTTCGATGACTCTAAATCTGTGTTCTTTCATGTTCGCTCGTGTTCGATGACTCTAAATCTGTGTTCATTCGTGTTCAATGACTCTAAATCTGTGTTCATTCGTGTTCAATGACTCTAAATCTGTGTTCGTTCGTGTTCGATGACTCTAAATCTGTGTTCGTTCGTGTTCGATGACTCTAAATCTGTGTTCGCTCGTGTTCGATGACTCTAAATCTGTGTTCGTTCGTGTTCAATGACTCTAAATCTGTGTTCATTCGTGTTCGATGACTCTAAATCTGTGTTCGTTCGTGTTCGATGACTCTAAATCTGTGTTCTTTCATGTTCGCTCGTGTTCGATGACTCTAAATCTGTGTTCTTTCATGTTCGCTCATGTTCGATGACTCTAAATCTGTGTTCGTTCGTGTTCGATGACTCTAAATCTGTGTTCATTCGTGTTCAATGACTCTAAATCTGTGTTCGTTCGTGTTCGATGACTCTAAATCTGTGTTCGCTCGTGTTCGATGACTCTAAATCTGTGTTCGTTCGTGTTCGATGACTCTAAATCTGTGTTCTTTCGTGTTCAATGAC
>NC_138744.1:38834942-38842442 GCF_965113295.1 Leuciscus leuciscus | reverse complement strand
GAGATGGAGTGTGTGTGTGTGTATATGAGAGAGAGAGAGAGAGAGAGAGAGAGAGAGAGAGATGGAGTGTGTGTGTGTGTATGAGAGAGGAGAAAGAGAGAGAGAGAGAGGGAGAAAGAGAGATGGAGTGAGTGAGTGAGTGAGTGTATGAGAGAGAGAGAGAGAGAGAGATGGAGAGAGAGGGAGAAAGAGAGAGAGAGAGGGAGAGAGATGGAGAGTGAGTGAGTGTGTGTGAGAGTGAGTGAGTGAGTGAGTGAGTGAGTGAGTGAGTGTGTGTGTGAGTGTGTGTATATGTATGTGTGTGTGTGTGTGTGTGTGTGTGTGTGTGTGTGTGTCTCACTCACCGAGACTCCTGTAGTCGTTGGCGGCCCCCTTGAGCGCGAGATCGAACAGCGAGAGCTCCAGCCGCTGTGTGTGAGTGTGTGTGTGTAGCAGGACGGAGGGCTGGTTGAGCTGCAGGAACAGCAGCGGCTGCAGGCGTGAGTCTCGGGCTCCTCTCCGGCCCGGCTGCCTCACCACCGTCACTCCCAGAGCCTGACGCGCAGACGAGCGGCCCGGAGCCGGAACGCCCAGGAGCCCCGGCCACCCACCGGCAGCGCTAGCGTTACCGTTAGCGTTCAGCAGGTCGTCGGCCGTCAGCGAGGACAGGCTGCAGTCGCGGGTCGTCTCGTCCTCCGGCACGTAAGCCACAGGAGCATTAGCCGTGGGAGTGTTAGCCGCGGGAGTGTTAGCTGCAGAAGGGCTAGCATCAGGAGGATTAGCTGCGGGAGAGTTAGCCGCGGGCAGCGTCGCGTACGTCATCAGAGAGATGCGGCCGGCGGTGAGGAACACGTCGAACGGGACGAAGCGGAGGTTCTTGGTGATGCTGGGCTGCTGTGAGGGCCGGGCGAGCCGGTACTGACCCGCGCCACTCTGACGCTCCATCTGAACCATCCGCAGGCGAGCGCTGTCGCTGCCGAAGCCACTGTCTTGCCCACAGGGGGCGCTGCTGCCACACACACTCTCCACCGAGCCCGAGAACACGGTGGCCTGCGGAGGACGGCCACACACCTGAATACACACACACACAGGTGATATCACAAACTTATTAATCTGCAGATGCACAGAATGTGACTTAAAGTAACCATGAAATCAAAGTTTTTGAATAGAATATTGCTGTATTTATTCTAAATGATTATTTATCATTATTGTGTTAAATTCATGTTCCTGTTAATCTTGAATCAGAATAACTTCCTCTTGCAGCATCTCTTCTCTTCTCCTACATTTGTTCTTGTTCTAGAAGCATTTCACTCGGATATACGGCACAATAGAGAAGAAAAGACCAACACAACTTCCATTTCATGATGAATTTGAGAACTAGTCAGACCAACTAGCAGTCTTAGTTTTCAGATCAAAATGTTTCTGTTACTGACATAAAAAATAATAATAACCAGCTCTAAAGAAAAACTGTAGATGTTCACACAGAACATGTTTTTCTATGTAAACATGCACTAGAACGTGTTTGAAGTCTTGTTTCTCACGCCATTCTAGAAACACAGCACTCAAGTTTTAAAAAACGTTTAAAAAAGTATCTTTTTTGCTCTTTTTTGTTTCACTGACCTGTGTCTGTTGTTTTTAATTGCAAAAGCGTTTTCTGTGTGAATGACCTCTAACTTGTCTAAGTCTAAGTAGTTTATGCAACTGGCCACAGTAATCATAATCAAACAAAGCAACAATTAAAAAATAACAAACAAGCTCAAAATATCTGAGGCACTGCAGTGGGTGGGGCTTCGCTGGATGTATGGCATGTAAATGTGACGTGTTCAGTGTGTTCACTCACACACACACACACACACAGGGTCAGATTCAGTTCAGAAGCTACACTGACGCTCATGTGTTCAGAGCTTAGCGCCAGAGAATGTTCTCCTCAAATCTGAGACTCCCTTTGAAGAAAACAAAAGCGTTTAAAGTGAGCGTTTAAAGCGCCGCGGCTTCAGTGTTCGGGGAGGAACGCAGTCGCATTTGCTCAGAGACTCGCATCAAAGCCCAGAGCGCCGAGCTCACAGCGACAGCTCAACCACAGGACCGACACAGGCGGATCTCAGCGGGTCAGTTCTGCAGCATAACTCACTGAGGAGCACACACACATCAGGACTGCAGGAGCACACACACATCAGGGACCCTGAAAAACGCGCCAGTAAAGAAAAAATGCTCAGTTCTGTCGGATCCGAGACCGATGAGTCACTGGTGCCGGTTCTGCTGGCAAAAACACTGGGAATCAGGCATCATTTACCCAGCATTCATGTTCAATGAGCTGAGAATGAACAAGCCTTCCACACGGTGCACTCCAGGGGTCAGAGGTTAGGGGTCAGCAGCAGGTGACAGACTACGGACAGAACAAATCAGCTCAACATCATGCAAACGCACGTCAAACTCACAATCTTTCCAGTGTGTTGAAGGTTTTTGAAAACTAAACTCATTTCAATCACTGAAAGACATTCATACACCATATTAAAGGACATTATCTCATCATTTACTCACCCTCATGTCATTCCAGACCTGTGGATCACAGAAGATGATATTTTTAGATCTGAGAACTGCGTGACATAAACTTGGGTTTGTTATCAGTGTTACACCGGACCTTTACGGCCTGGAAAAGAGCAGCTTTAACATTTTGCTGAAAATCTGCTTTTGTGTTCCACAGAAGAAAGAGTAAATTATTTATTCACTACTTTAGGAGGAGCGAAACGTAAGATTCCAGAAGCCTGACCATCCTGAGGTCACGATAGCCATCATCATCAGTTTACAAGTTTACTCTCCGGCCTCAAACACACACAAGCGTCTCGTGAGGTCATGACGTCCCTCTCCGGCCTCAAACACACACACGTGTCTCGTGAGGTCATGACGTCCCTCTCCGGCCTCAAACACACACACGTGTCTCGTGAGGTCATGACGTCCCTGTCCGGCCTCAAACACACGCGTCTCGTGAGGTCATGACGTCCCTCTCCGGCCTCAAACACACACACGTGTCTCGTGAGGTCATGACGTCCCTCTCGGCCCCAGTGACGCTTGCTTTGGTTACGGCGAGTACAAACAGCCCTGTGAGGAGCTCAGGGTGAGCGAGAGGTGAAGAGGAGACGGGCTCCAGGTGTCTCTCTGAGACCGCAGTCCAGCGCTAGAGTTATTCCCCGTCCACTGAGGCGTAGAGCCGCTGGCAGACACTGTTTACAGCGAGACCGACCGGACGAGGGACCAGCCCAACTCATTTCATCTGCAGCTCGCTTGAAAACCACACAACAAAACACTGCGTTACCAGTGAAACACATTCCCATCAGCACCAGCAGCCGCCAGACCGACGACACAACGACCATCAGGCCTTTCTGAGCCTTTTCTGTGCATGCAAACATTTCTGATGGATGAAATCAAAAAAGGAAAGAAAATAAACTAAAATACATTTTCATGACTCATTGTCAGACCTAAAACACTAAAACGACAGCTAAACTAAAACTAACAAAGACAGAGAGAATGTAAATGAAATCTAAACTAACTAGATGCATTCACTGGGAATAGATGCCATGAGCTTTGCGTTAAAATAAAATAAAGATGATTGAATTGTAAAAATATAAAATAAAATAAAACAGATTTTTTTTTTATTGGGGAAAAGCTAAAGAAAAACAAAATAAAATAGAATCAAATAAAATAATAAAATTAAAATAATTACAAATAAAAATATAATATAAAAATAAATGAAATAGAATAAAATAAAATAATTAAGTTTAAATCATTACAAACAAAAATACAATAAAATAAAATAAAATAAAATAATTAAAAAAATAACTACATATAAAAATATATATAATATATGTACATATAAAAATATAAATATAAAAAAATATTAAATAAAATAAAAATGTATAAATACACAAACTCTTATTGGTAGCTGAAAGCATAATCAAATTAGCCAACGTATTTAATAATCAAACAAGTAGGCCGTTCCTGAACTCATCCGTCTGACCGGTGGAGATCCGTGCGCAGCTGAACTCGCTCCTCTCACCTGTTATTCTAAACCTGTGGTTCTGCTTATACAGGTGGAAGCCGTGTTTTCTCTCCTCGACCCGGCCTGAGTTAACATGCGTTCCCCGTTTGCCCTCGGGCACCTGAGCTGAAACCAGAGCCGCGGGTCAGACGGCCCGACTCTCAGATGGATTTGTTTCTCTTCAATGTAATTCTGCGCCTGATGATTTTATCTGGGGTTTCACGCCAATTTTGCCAAAGCGTTATGAGCAAACGCCTCAGCTGCTACTGATCTCAAACAGATCCGGTTTCTGAGGTGTATCAGGGAATGTGCCACGCCGATGGATTCAGGTGAACTGTTTTGACTGGCTGTCAATTATCAGTTGATTCTGGTACGAGGGGTCAGTGAGCACCGGGAGAAAAGAGAATGATCGGGTTTCATAACACAGACTGGAAGGCTAAAAACACCAACCCTGAGAGCGCACAAATATTTGAGATTAGCTGCAGAGAAACTCCGACTCCGCAGATGTTTAGCAGCCAAACGCAGGCGAGAGAAAGAAAACACACGTGACCTTCCCGGCGCGTGTAAGCGAGAGGGGTCAGAGGTCAGAGCCGCGTAACGTCTGACCCCTGGAGAACACCAGCCTGAGCTTCAGCAGCTCCACGACCTCGGTTGAACCCATGCGGAATCAGGAGAGTTTCTCCATTACACGAGTAACACGACTGCCGGATCAGAACAGAACTGGACTCGCCTGTGATCCACATCAGGAGCAGAGCGAGGGATCAGGTGTGTGTGTCGTCTTCCTCAGGTGTGTGTCGTCTTCCTCAGGTGTGTGTGTCGTCTTCCTCAGGTGTGTGTCGTCTTCATCAGGTGTGTGTCGTCTTCATCAGGTGTGTGTGTCGTCTTCCTCAGGTGTGTGTGTCGTCTTCCTCAGGTGTGTGTGTCGTCTTCCTCAGGTGTGTGTGTCGTCTTCCTCGGGTGTGTGTCGTCTTCATCAGGTGTGTGTTGTCTTCCTCAGATGTGTGTCGTCTTCCTCAGGTGTGTGTCGTCTTCCTCGGGTGTGTGTGTCGTCTTCATCAGGTGTGTGTGTCGTCTTCCTCGGGTGTGTGTCGTCTTCCTCGGGTGTGTGTCGTCTTCCTCAGGTGTGTGTCGTCTTCCTCAGGTGTGTGTCGTCTTCCTCAGGTGTGTGTAGTCTTCCTCGGGTGTGTGTCGTCTTCCTCGTGTGTGTGTCGTCTTCCTCAGGTGTGTGTGTCGTCTTCCTCAGGTGTGTGTGTCGTCTTCCTCGGGTGTGTGTCGTCTTCATCAGGTGTGTGTTGTCTTCCTCAGGTGTGTGTCGTCTTCCTCAGGTGTGTGTGTCGTCTTCCTCGGGTGTGTGTCGTCTTCATCAGGTGTGTGTTGTCTTCCTCAGGTGTGTGTCGTCTTCCTCGGGTGTGTGTGTCGTCTTCATCGGGTGTGTGTGTCGTCTTCCTCAGGTGTGTGTCGTCTTCCTCGGGTGTGTGTGTCGTCTTCATCAGGTGTGTGTGTCGTCTTCCTCGGGTGTGTGTCGTCTTCATCGGGTGTGTGTCGTCTTCCTCAGGTGTGTGTCGTCTTCCTCAGGTGTGTGTCGTCTTCCTCAGGTGTGTGTGTCGTCTTCCTCGGGTGTGTGTCGTCTTCCTCAGGTGTGTGTGTCGTCTTCCTCAGGTGTGTGTGTCGTCTTCCTCGGGTGTGTGTCGTCTTCATCAGGTGTGTGTTGTCTTCCTCAGGTGTGTGTCGTCTTCCTCGGGTGTGTGTGTCGTCTTCATCGGGTGTGTGTGTCGTCTTCCTCTGGTGTGTGTCGTCTTCTTCGGGTGTGTGTCGTCTTCCTCGGGTGTGTGTGTCGTCTTCATCAGGTGTGTGTCGTCTTCCTCAGGTGTGTGTGTCGTCTTCCTCAGGTGTGTGTAGTCTTCCTCAGGTGTGTGTGTTGTCTTCCTCAGGTGTGTGTAGTCTTCCTCAGGTGTGTGTAGTCTTCCTCAGGTGTGTGTCGTCTTCCTCAGGTGTGTGTCGTCTTCCTCGGGTGTGTGTGTCGTCTTCATCGGGTGTGTGTGTCGTCTTCCTCGGGTGTGTGTCTTCTTCTTCGGGTGTGTGTCGTCTTCCTCGGGTGTGTGTGTCGTCTTCATCAGGTGTGTGTCGTCTTCCTCAGGTGTGTGTGTCGTCTTCCTCAGATGTGTGTAGTCTTCCTCAGGTGTGTGTGTCGTCTTCCTCGGGTGTGTGTCGTCTTCCTCGGGTGTGTGTCGTCTTCCTCAGGTGTGTGTCGTCTTCCTCAGGTGTGTGTCGTCTTCCTCGGGTGTGTGTGTCGTCTTCCTCAGGTGTGTGTGTCGTCTTCCTCGGGTGTGTGTCGTCTTCATCAGGTGTGTGTCGTCTTCCTCAGGTGTGTGTCGTCTTCCTCGGGTGTGTGTGTCGTCTTCATCAGGTGTGTGTGTCGTCTTCCTCGGGTGTGTGTCGTCTTCATCAGGTGTGTGTTGTCTTCCTCAGGTGTGTGTCGTCTTCCTCAGGTGTGTGTCGTCTTCCTCAGGTGTGTGTCGTCTTCCTCAGGTGTGTGTAGTCTTCCTCAGGTGTGTGTGTCGTCTTCCTCGGGTGTGTGTCGTCTTCCTCAGGTGTGTGTGTCGTCTTCCTCGGGTGTGTGTCGTCTTCCTCGGGTGTGTGTCGTCTTCATCGGGTGTGTGTCGTCTTCCTCGGGTGTGTGTCGTCTTCCTCGGGTGTGTGTGTTGTCTTCTTCAGGTGTGTGTCGTCTTCCTCAGGTGTGTGTCGTCTTCCTCAGGTGTGTGTCGTCTTCCTCAGGTGTGTGTGTTGTCTTCTTCAGGTGTGTGTCGTCTTCCTCAGGTGTGTGTCGTCTTCCTCAGGTGTGTGTCGTCTTCCTCAGGTGTGTGTCGTCTTCCTCAGGTGTGTGTAGTCTTCCTCAGGTGTGTGTCGTCTTCCTCAGGTGTGTGTCGTCTTCCTCAGGTGTGTGTCGTCTTCCTCAGGTGTGTGTAGTCTTCCTCAGGTGTGTGTCATCTTCCTCAGGTGTCTGTCATTAACACAGATGTGTTTTATTCAGGCTCTCAGCCAGACTCTCTTCAAACACACGACAGGGAGTCTGTCCCTCTGAACACTGAGAGAACGAAGTGTGTGGCCACTGGAGGGCGCTCTGGCGTGGATTAAACACACACACACACACACACACAACACACACACACACACACACACACACACACACACACACACACACACACAAGGCTGTTAAACATCATGTCCTGAACCCAGGTGAACTTTGGGTAGTGACGCTTTGGATCTGTAGGGAGGCAGAGATGATTCAGCCCAACATCCCACAATCAGATCCAGATGCGTCTCACCTCCACACACACCCGAAGACACACTCGACACGACACGAGAAACCAGACGCTGCGTGTTTCCCAGACGCTACACCAATGTGTGTGTCGCTCTATCAGCGTTCGGTGTGTGTTTATGTGGCGAGCGCGTGTTGTTTATTCAGCAGGATGTGTGTGTGTTTG
>NC_138744.1:38812436-38834742 GCF_965113295.1 Leuciscus leuciscus | reverse complement strand
AAACTGCCTTACGTGACATGAAATTGTTTTTATACAACTAAGTTTTAATTTGATTGCTGATTATTAAATCTAAAAATAAATAGCAATAAAAGTTTGGCTCTGTTGTTAACTTTAACCTTTAATATTACAGTAATGTACGGACACAGCATCGGTTGAGAGATTATTTTCCTTAAGGCGAGACACGGCAGGCAAAAACATTGTTTTGTTTTTTTCACTGGTCAATTTTTGAGATTTTGGGATATTTGTCTTCAATAGTATGTCTTCTTTCAGACTGTGGTGAAAAAAAGTCAGAAATACACATTTAGGTCTTTATTTTACTACATTTTATCTGTTTGCGTCTGTAGATTTCTCATAAATGCAACAAAAGTTGGCGTTGTAAATCCTCCCGCTGCTCCGCGATCTCTGTCTGCTCCCTGTCATCACACACACCGCTGGAAAGCTCTCTCTCCTGTACAATGCTGTCGGATCCAAATATGGTCATTTCCTTTATATCAGCAACCAATCGTGAAAGTAAAATGGGGGATTTAACTCTAAATGCGCAATCTCATTGGCTGATATAAATCTTTAAAGCCCGTTTTCTCAAAATGACTTTTCTCTCATACTCCAAGTCTGAAATCTCCACTTCAGTAGCACCGATATACACCAAACTTTCCAGTCTTGTACCTAGTTATATTATGAAGACATTTACAGAGGGATTTGTAAATATATTATTCCTAGCCTGATTTATATAACATTTTATTCCAAAAAACATGGCGAAAATAAATTTTTTAAGGCTATTGACAGTATATTCTGATTTACAGGATAACAAAAGTAGATATCCATAAATCCCTCGGTCATTTTTTTCCCATCTAATATGTGAACACAATGAAAAAATAATTTTGAACTTGGCTTTATCCAATACTCAGACATTAAATTACAGAAAACTTGTTATACATTTTTTCAACATTTCAACTGTTAGTTAAAAATGTTACCCTGTTCACCTGCTAGTTAAAAATGTTACCCTGTTCACCTGTTAGTTAAAAATGTTACCCTGTTCACCTGTAGTGTCTCGCCTTAAGAAATATTCCCAAATGAACCAGCAGTGCATCATGGGAGTGTTATCTGCGAGGACTGCATGTTTTTGGATCAGTGTGTGAGATGGAGATTGCTGTGTAATCATCTCTGATGTGGGACAGCGAGCAGCTGTGTGTGTGTGTGTGTGTGTGTGTGTGTGTGTGTGTGTGTGTGTGTGTGTGTGTGATCTCAGAGTAAAGCTGTGTGTGTGTGCAAGCTCAGGTTAAAGCTGCGTGTGTGTGTGAGCGAGCTCAGAGTAAAGCTGTGTGTGTGTGTGTTTTTGAGCGAGCTCAGAGTGAAGCTGTGTGTGTGTGAGATCAGGTTAAAGCACCGGCGCTGCAGGTCTCACCACAGGCGACTCCTTGCACTGCAGGATCACTCCGTCACAGAGCCAACCCTCAGCAGGCCTACAACACACACAACACACACACACACACACACAACACACACACACACTCTGGGTGAAGACACCGCTGGCACTGTACAGAGAGACGACTCGCTGATCCACACGCTTCTCTCTGCTCCCAAACACATCATAATACACCAGTGAGTGTGATTGTGTGTGTGTGTGTGTGTGTGTGTGTGTGTGTGTGTGTGTGTGTGAGTGAGTGAGTGAGAGTGTTTGTGTGAGTGTATGCGTGTGTGTGTGTGTGTGTGTGTGTGTGTGTGTGTGTGTGTGTGCGTGTGTGTGTGTGAGTGTGAGTGTGAGTGTGTGTGAGTGTGTGTGTGTGTGTGAGTGTGAGTGTTCCACTCACCTGCTTCTGTAGTGATCTATGTGGAAGCTTCCCACTTTACACTTCACCTTTGTATAAACGTCCTGAACATCCACAGATGCACTCAAGTCTTCCATCTCTGCCATCACACACAGCTCTGAAACACACACACACACACACACACACACACACACACACACACACACACAGAGGGCCCTATTTTAACGATCTGAAACGCAAGTATCAAGTGCAAAGCGCAAGTAACTTTGTGGGCGGGTCTTGGGCGCTGTTGCTATTATACCGGCGGGATAAATGACTCTTGCGCCCGACGCAAATCTAAAATGTGTTGGTCTGAAGTAGCTTCATTACTCATAGGTGTGGTTTGGGCGTAACGTGAAATAAACCAGAGCGTCATCTCACATTCCCTTTAAGAGCAGGCGCGCTTGTTCTAAAGCGGATTCCTATTATAACGGCGGATTTGCCAGGCGTGCGCCAGGAGCGGTTCACAGCCGAGGAGAGCGATGTTCTCGTCAGGGACATTGGGGATGGAGAAACACACCCAAATTAACTTCGGTTAAACAGGCGTATGATAATTTGGGTAAATGTGTAAGCTAGATGTATGCTTTTATAATAAACTGTCTATCTATCTATCTATCTATCTATCTATCGTAATAATGTATGATTTGCAAAAATTATAACTGCTGCGTCTGTGTGTAGATGAGAGAATCAAAGTGTATGCGCGTTGTGCACACGCTACATTGATTATGGCCCTTAAAATAGCATATGAATAACATGTGCAACGCGCCACTGACTTTAAACAGTTTTTTTTCGGCCAGTGGCGGAATTGTTTTCTAAACCTGCAAAATAGCATGAGGGAACGTTTGTGCCGGAACACACCTCCTCTTTGCGCTGAACCGCCCCCGGGAGCGCAAGTGTATTTCTTAGTTAACCGACGTGCGTCTGTGGAGGGAAAAGTCCGCTTTGCGTGGGTGCAAAATAGGAATGATACATGCGTCGGTGTACAAAGTAAATTGCGCTGGGTGCAAGATAGGGCCCAGAGTGTATTTACTGCATATGCACTGATGAGTCAGAACATTGTGATCAGTCACAGGTGAAGTGAATATCGTCGATCATCATTAGATGGTGAACAAACACTCTGAGAGCTGGACGAGGACGAGGGCCGTGAGAGAGCGGGACGATGACGAGGGGCGTGAGAGAGCGGGACGATGACGAGGGCCGTGAGAGAGCGGGCCGAGGCAGAGGGCCGTGAGAGAGCGGGCCGAGGACGAGGGCCGTGAGAGAGCGGGACGAGGCAGAGGGCCGTGAGAGAGCGGGACGAGGACGAGGGCCGTGAGAGAGCGGGACGAGGACGAGGGCCGTGAGAGAGCGGGACGAGGACGAGGGCCGTGAGAGAGCTGGACGAGGACGAGGGCCGTGAGAGAGCGGGACGAGGACGAGGGCCGTGAGAGAGCGGGACGAGGACGAGGGCCGTGAGAGAGCTGGACGAGGACGAGGGCCGTGAGAGAGCGGGGCGATGACGAGGGCCTTGAGAGAGCGGGACGAGAGAGCGGGATGAGGCAGAGGGCCGAGGCAGAGGGCCGTGAGAGAGCGGGACGAGGCAGAGGGCCGTGAGAGAGCGGGACGAGGACGAGGGCCGTGAGAGAGCTGGACGAGGACGAGGGCCGTGAGAGAGCTGGACGAGGACGAGGGCCGTGAGAGAGCGGGACGATGACGAGGGCCTTGAGAGAGCGGGCCGAGGCAGAGGGCCGTGAGAGAGCGGGCCGAGGACGAGGGCCGTGAGAGAGCGGGCCGAGGACGAGGGCCGTGAGAGAGCGGGCCGAGGCAGAGGGCCGTGAGAGAGCGGGCCGAGGACGAGGGCCGTGAGAGAGCGGGACGAGGCAGAGGCCCGTGAGAGAGCAGGACGAGGCCGAGGGCCGTGAGAGAGCGGGACGAGGACGAGGGCCGTGAGAGAGCGGGACGAGGACGAGGGCCGTGAGAAAGCTGGACGAGGACGAGGGCCGTGAGAGAGCGGGACGAGGACGAGGGCCGTGAGAGAGCGGGACGAGGCAGAGGGCCGTGAGAGAGCGGGACGAGGCAGAGGGCCGTGAGAGAGCGGGACGAGGCAGAGGGCCGTGAGAGAGCTGGACGAGGACGAGGGCCGTGAGAGAGCTGGACGAGGACGAGGGCCGTGAGAGAGCTGGACGAGGACGAGGGCCTTGAGAGAGCGGGCCGAGGCAGAGGGCCGTGAGAGAGCGGGCCGATGACGAGGGCCTTGAGAGAGCGGGCCGAGGCAGAGGGCCGTGAGAGAGCGGGCCGAGGACGAGGGCCGTGAGAGTGCGGGACGATGACGAGGGCCTTGAGAGAGCGGGCCGAGGCAGAGGGCCGTGAGAGAGCGGGCCGAGGACGAGGGCCGTGAGAGAGCGGGCCGAGGACGAGGGCCGTGAGAGAGCGGGCCGAGGCAGAGGGCCGTGAGAGAGCGGGACGAGGCCGAGGGCCGTGAGAGAGCGGGACGAGGACGAGGGCCGTGAGAGAGCGGGGACGAGGACAAGGGCCGTGAGAGAGCTGGATGTGGACGAGGGCCGTGAGAGAGCGGGACGATGACGAGGGCCTTGAGAGAGCGGGACGAGGCAGAGGGCCGTGAGAGAGCGGGACGAGGCAGAGGGCCGTGAGAGAGCGGGACGAGGCCGAGGGCCGTGAGAGAGCGGGACGGGGACGAGGACGAGGGCCGTGAGAGAGCGGGGACGAGGACAAGGGCCGTGAGAGAGCTGGATGAGGACGAGGGCCGTGAGAGAGCGGGACGATGACGAGGGCCTTGAGAGAGCGGGACGAGGCAGAGGGCCGTGAGAGAGCGGGACGAGGCAGAGGGCCGTGAGAGAGCGGGACGAGGACGAGGGCCGTGAGAGAGCGGGACGAGGCAGAGGGCCGTGAGAGAGCGGGACGAGGACGAGGGCCGTGAGAGAGCGGGACGAGGACGAGGGCCGTGAGAGAGCTGGACGAGGACGTGGGCCGTGAGAGAGCAGGGTGATGACGAGGGCCGTGAGAGAGCGGCGCGAGGACGAGGGCCGCAAGAGAGCGGGACGAGGCAGAGGGCCGTGAGAGAGCGGGACGAGGACGAGGGCCGTGAGAGAGCGGGACGAGGACGAGGGCCGTGAGAGAGCGGGACGAGGACGAGGGCCGTGAGAGAGCGGCGCGAGGACGAGGGCCGCGAGAGAGCGGGACGAGGCAGAGGGCCGTGAGAGAGCGGGACGATGACGAGGGCCGTGAGAGAGCGGGACCGCGAGAGAGCGGGCCGAGGACGAGGGCCGTGAGAGAGGCACGAGGCCTGTGACGTGATTGATAATGAGAGACTCCTGCGTGACGCACCGGTCTCGGATCTCTCACGGAGGAGCGGACGCATAAAGGAGGAGCGACGACAGTGGAGATCGAGAGAGGCCAGGCCTGGATTTTATTTGATGTTTATGTTTTATTTGATGTGACAGCAGTCATCAGTGAGGGGCTGCTGTCTTTTATTTTCGTTTTTGTATTTCCTGCCTCCTTCTTCCCACCATAACGAACTTCGTTACAATCTGAAATCAATATCTCTTATCTCCATAATTATTAATGTGGCGAAATGCTGTGTAATAAGTGTTATGACTGTATACCGTATCTTTTAAATTATGAAACTGCTCTCTCCGCGGAAGCTTTACGTTTAAAGAGCTAATAAAATATTTAAACTCAGATCAATATTCTGTGACTAATTATATACTTATGTGGCAAGTATCCTCGTATAAGCGGGTAATGTACATCTAGCCAGTTGTTCTTGCAGAATAAACCCCTTCAGGTGTGTGTGTGTGTGTGTGTGTGTGTCCGGAGGATCATTTCAGGTCTCTGTCACTCTCCGCTCGATCTGTGTGTGTGTGTGTGTGTGTGTGTGTGACCGGAGGATCGTGTCAGTTCTCTGTGTGTGTGTGTGTGTGTGTGTGTGTGTGTGTGTGTGACCGGAGGATAGTGTCAGTTCTCTGTGTGTGTGTGTGTGTGTGTGTGTGTGTGAGACCGGAGGATCATGTCAGGTCTCTGTCACTCTCCGCTCGATCTGTGTGTGTGTGTGTGTGTGTGTGTGTGTGTGTGTGTGTGTGTGTGTGTGTGACCGGAGGATCATGTCAGGTCTCTGTCACTCTCCGCTCGATCTGTGTGTGTGTGTGTGTGTGTGTGTGTGTGTGTGTGACCGGAGGATCGTGTCAGGTCTCTGTCAGTCTCCTCTTCTTCTGCTGTTGTGCAGCTGTGATCCCGAGGCCCAGCGGCTCAGAGCCACTTCCTGTTTCCTGTTCGGGGGGGCGATTTGTCCATTCAGCACCAAACAACCCGAGAAAACTAACAACAAACACCATCATCATCAGCGAGAGCTCAGAGTCCCTGAGGAGCGACTCTCACTGCACGCACTCAGATCTCGCTTTCCTTCCGCAGACCTTTCACTCTCTCTCTCAAACATCAGCAGCTGGAGCAGTGACGGGTCACATGGGTTTTTGAGACACTTCATATTCAGTGATATTATTGATCTGACTGCACTGACACTATCAGATGAGAACAGAACTTGATCTGAATAGTGACTCTCTCTTCTTCTGTAGAGCTGCTTCACTCCTGAATCTAAGTTTGTCTCATATTTGATGAAGTTTCATCAGTGATTCTCTTATTTTCCTGTTTTTTACATTAAAGCTGCTCTGAAACGATCTGTAGTGTATAAAGCGCTGTAGAAAAAAAGCTGAGCTGATGCTGTGAAGAGGATTATTAGAGATGAAGCTGTTGCTGTTCCAGCAGTTTTTGGTGATCTGACCCTGTGTGTGTGTTTGTGTGTGTGTGTGGTGATCTGACCCGAACACTAGTGTGAGACGCATCAGGAGGCGCATCTGAAACTTCTTCTCATGTTGATAGTCTGAACTGCAGGCTATGTGTGTGTGTGGTCAGTACCGTTGTTTCTGGCCGTGGTGTCACAGGAGAAGAGTGTGAGTGTGTGTGTTTGAGAGTGTTTGTGTGTGTGGTCAGTACCGTTGTTTCTGGCCACGGTGATCTGTCGCAGGAGAAGAGCTTGAGTGTGAGTGTGAGTGTATGAGTGTATGAGTGAGTGTGAGTGTGTGTGTGTGTGTGTGTGTGTGTGTGTGTGTGTGTGTGTGTGTGTGTGAGAGAATGAGTGTGTGTGGTCAGTACCGTTGTTTCTGGTCTTGGTGTCGCAGGAGAAGAGTTTGAGTGTGAGTGTGTGAGTGTGTGTGTGAGTGAGTGTGTGTTTGTGTGTGTTTGAGAGTGTTTGTGTGTGTGTGTGTGTGTGTGTGGTCAGTACCGTTGTTTCTGGCCACGGTGATCTGTCGAAGGAGAAGAGCTTGAGTGTGAGTGTGAGTGTATGAGTGAGTGTGTGTGTGTGTGAGTGAGTGTGTGTTTGTGTGTGTGTGTGTGTGTGTGTGTGTGTGTGTGTGTGAGTGAGTGTGTGTGGTCAGTACCGTTGTTTCTGGCCGTGGTGTCGCAGGAGAAGAGTTTGAGCGTGAGTGTGTGTGAGTGTGTGCATGTGCGTGTATGTGTGCGCGTGTGTGTGGGCAGTACCGTTGTTTCTGGTCTCGGTGTCGCAGGAGAAGAGTTTGAGTGTGAGTGTGTGTGAGTGAGTGTGTGTTTGTGTGTGTTTGAGAGTGTTTGTGTGTGTGTGTGTGGTCAGTACCGTTGTTTCTGGCCACGGTGATCTGTCGAAGGAGAAGAGCTTGAGTGTGAGTGTGAGTGTATGAGTGAGTGTGTGTGTGTGTGTGTGTGTGTGTGTGAGTGAGTGAGTGAGTGAGTGAGTGAGTGTGTGTGTGTGTGTGTGTGTGTGTGTGAGTGAGTGAGTGAGTGTGTGTGGTCAGTACCGTTGTTTCTGGCCGTGGTGTCGCAGGAGAAGAGTTTGAGCGTGAGTGTGTGTGAGTGTGTGTATGTGTGTGTATGTGTGCGTGTGTGTGTGGTCAGTACCGTTGTTTCTGGCCGCGGTGTCGCAGGAGAAGAGTTTGAGTGTGAGTGTGTGAGTGTGTGAGTGAGTGAGTGAGTGAGTGAGTGAGTGTGTGTGTGCGCGTGTGTGGTCAGTACCGTTGTTTCTGGCCGCGGTGTCGCAGGAGAAGAGTTTGAGTGTGAGTGAGTGAGTGAGTGAGTGTGAGTGTGTGTGTGTGTGTGTGTGTGTGTGTGTGTGTGTGTGTGTGTGGTCAGTACCGTTGTTTCTGGCCGCGGTGTCGCAGGAGAAGAGTTTGAGTGTGAGTTTCGGCAGCATCCACTGCATCCAGACGCTCAGTTTCCCGCTGGAGCCGCTGATGCTGCAGGTCTTCTGCTCGAGTGTCATGGTCTCACACACCACCGGCTCCTCTGTGTGTGTCGAATCCCCCTGAAACACACATCAACACTGAGTCCAGCAACACACAGATGCTGACAGAGAGAGAGAAAGAGAGAGAGAGAGAAAGAGAGAGAGAAAGAGAGAGAGAGAGAGAGAGAGAGAGAGAGAGAGAGAGACCCTGACCCTGAATCTATCTATCTATCTATCTATCTGGTGTGTGTGACCTCTGACCTCAGTTTGAGAGCCCAGGTCAGCTGACGGGCTGCAGGTGCTGGTGTCGGGGGGGACAGGTGAGGGTGAGGAGGGTCCAGCAGGGGGCGCTGAGGAGTCTGGGAAACCTGCAGACGACCTGTGTGTTCCTCTGCTCTGCATCCGCTCAAACGCAGTGAAGATCTGACTCCATCGACACCACAGACTGAACACCAGCTGAACCTGAGACACACACGAGACACACTCATGAGACACGCACCACCTGAACCTGAGACATTTTATTGCATTTTATTTATAGGCACCTTTCTTGACACTCAAGGTCACCCTACATCATCAAGACAATAATAATATTTAAGTAAAAACAATGAAATACAATACAATTAAAGACAATGCAGTTGTGGTCAGAGGGAGTAAGCTATTCTAAACAGATAGGTTTTGAGTTTGGATTTAAAATGTGATAGGGAATCAGTAGTACGGAGGTCCGGTGGAAGCGAGTTCCAGAGCTGAAGAGCAGAGCAGCTGAAAGCTCTGCTCCCCATAGTAACAAGGCGGACACGGGGAACAGTGAAATGGATGGAAGAAGAGGATCTGAGAGCGTGAGCGGGTGTGGGTATATGGAGGAGGTCAAAAAGATATGAAGAGGCGAGATTATGAATGACTTTAAAAGTGAGGAGAAGTATTTTATAGTTGATACGGTAAGTGATGGGGAGTCAATGGAGCTGTTGTAAGATGGGAGTGATGTGATGAATAGAGGGGGTACGAGTGGTAATACGAGCAGCTGAGTTTTGGACCAGTTGTAGTTTATGGAGGATTTTATGCGGGAGGCCCAACAAAAGGGAATTGCAGTAATCTAAACGAGAGGTGACTAAGCTGTGAACAAGAATGGCAGTGGAGTTAGGCGTGAGGAAAGGACGTAGACGGTTGATGTTTCGAAGATGCTAGTAAGCAGACCGGGGAACATTATTTACAAGAGAGGTAAAAGAGATGGTGCTATCGAAGATGAGACCCAGACTCTTAACCTGAGGGGAGGGGGAGATGAAGGAGCTATCAATGGGAATAGAAAAATGATGGAGTTTGTTTAATGTGAATCTTGTATCTATAAGAAGCAATTCTGTTTTATTGCTATTTAATCTGAGGAAGTTTAAAGTGAACCAGGATTTTGTGTCAAGAAGACAGTTAGTAAGGGAGGATGGTGGAAGTTTTGAATTAGGTTTGGTTGAGAGACAGAGCTGGGTGTCTTTTGCGTAGCAATGGAAGTGAATCTGATATTTACGGAAGATGTAACGAACGGGAAGAAGATAAATAATGAACAGCAGGGGCCCCAGGACGGAGCCCAGAGGCACTCCTGTGATGACAGGGACCGAATGGGAGGTGAATGATTTTAACTGAATGAACTGAGTGTGGCCTGAGAGATATGTTTAAAACCAGATAAGAGGTGTGTTAGTGATACCAATAGAGAGTCTGTCTAGAACGATGGTGTGTGAAATTGTATCGAAGGCCGCACTCAAATCAAGCAGAAGGAAAATGGATAGTAAACCTGAGTCAGCCACTAGGAGAAGGTTGTTAGTGATTTTAAGGAGTGCTGTTTCTGTGCTATGAAGAGGACGGAAACCAGACTGGAATTGTTCATATAGATTATTACAGGAGAGATGAGAATGGTGTTGAGCAGCAACTATTTTTTTCAAGGATTTTGGAGATGAATGGAAGATTTGAAATAGGACAAAAATTATTGAGTTACAGAAGCTGTTTTAAGAGAGGAAGGAACAATTCCAGTGGTAAGAGAAGAGTGAATGATGTCTGTAATTAGAGGGGACAGAAAAGGGACAGAGGCCTTTACAAGAACAGTAGGAAGGGGTCTTATCTGCAGGTTGAAGATTTGGATTTTTGAATGAGTTCGGAAATTTTATTTACTGAGGGTAAGGTAAATGCTGAGAGTAAATGGGTGGGAGCAAATTAAACTGAGACAGGTGAGTTAGGAGCAGAAGTAAACATAAGTTGCTGGTGGATGTGTTCAATTTTTAAAGAGAAAAATTATAATATAGTATTACAAAAATCAGAAGAGTACAAGTGAGGAGGAAGTGGATACAGAGGTGTTGTGAAGTTTGTAATGAGGGAAAAAAGGGCCTTTGAATTTTCTTCACTTTAACTGATTAAACAACAATAGTATGTGAATTTAGCTTTAGAAATACAATCTTTGTAAAGAAGAATGTGGTTTGAATACATGTCCTTGTGCACAGTGAGACTGGTTTCCCTGTAAAGTCTTTCAAGTTGTAGTCATTTTGTTTTTAATTTTCTAAGAGTGGGAGTAAACCAAGGTGTAGAGAGAGTAAATGAGACAGTCCTGGTTTTGAGAGGAGCAAAGTTATTAAGGAGGTTATGAAGGTTATTGTTGTAGTGAGAGAGCAGTTCATCCGGGGTAGAGAAACTGTCGGCACTGGCAAGGCTAGTGATGCTAGAGGATAAATTGTCCAAGTTGATATCCTTAATATTTCGGAATGTTCTAGTAAAGATTAAAACTGAATGAGAGCAGCAAATGTCAGAAAAAGGGAAATAATCTGCTTTACAGTTAACAGGTGTAACACCTGAACAGCAGATTAAATCCAAAATATGTCCTTTAATGTGTGTGGGAAAGATTATATATAATTTACGCGGCAGCAAGGTCAATAATAAAATCCTTGTTGGGCTTTGGTGAGCGGTACAAAGTAGCAACAATGGTGGGAGTAGGTCCAGAAAGCTGACATACAGTAGCCTCAAATGAGTGACACACAGGAGCGTTGACAGGCGTATCCTCCACTTCTCACAGTAAATTATCGCTTAACTTCCTGCTAAATCACAATAAATGAAACACTTGTAGAAAGAGCCATTTGACGTCAATCGTCCGGCGTCACGTGACTCTACAGCGCTTCCTAACGACTCCAGAAGATCATCATCAGCTCATCCTCTCAGTTCATGATCATCAGACCTTCATGAGCAGATCACTGTCATCAAATGCTGGACGCCTGAACGCCACGGTAAATAAACTCCAATCAGTTCAAACACAGCGGCTGATTCTAACTAGTTCCACCAGTGTGAACAGAAAACATGATCAGCATCTGTGTTTGTGAGGAGCGGCTCATCACAAACTCATCGCTGGAGTTCAGCTGGATTCACACAAATAACCACTGAAACCACTGAAAACACACACAAACACACACACTCACGATGGAGGGTCTCTGTCTATCCTCTCGCCAATATTTCAGACATTATTTTACATTATTTACACAAAAGCCCAGCAGTTTTGTAGACTGATCCAGAGACCAAGTGAGACAGACAGACAGACAGTGAGAAAGACATACAGAGAGTGAGACAGACAGACAGAGAGTGAGACATATATATATCGTGAGACAGACAGACAGACAGAGAGAGAGACAGTGAGAAAGACAGACAGAGAGTGAGTGAGACAGACAGACAGTGAGACAGACAGACAGTGATACAGACAGACAGACAGACAGTGAGAGAGACAGACAGACAGTGAGAAAGACAGTGAGAAAGACAGACAGACAGTGAGACAGACAGACAGTGAGACAGACAGACAGACAGACAGACAGACAGACAGACAGTGAGAGAGACAGTGAGAAAGACAGACAGAGAGTGAGTGAGTGAGACAGACAGACAGTGAGACAGACAGACAGTGAGAGAGACAGTGAGAAAGACAGACAGACAGTGAGACAGACAGACAGACAGACAGACAGACAGACAGTGAGAGAGACAGTGAGAAAGACAGACAGGCAAACAGTGAGAGAGACAGACAGACAGACAGACAGTGAGACAGACAGACAGACAGACAGTGAGAGAGACAGACAGACAGTGAGAGAGACAGTGAGAAAGACAGACGGACAGTGAGACAGACAGACAGACAGACAGACAGACAGACAGAGAGACAGTGAGAAAGACAGACAGGCAAACAGTGAGAGAGACAGACAGACAGACAGACAGACAGTGACACAGACAGACAGACAGACAGACAGTGAGAGAGACAGTGAAACAGACAGTGAGAAAGACAGACAGACAGTGAGAAAAACAGACAGACAGACAGACAGTGAGAAAGACAGACAGACAGACAGTGAGACAGACATACAGTGAGAAAAACAGACAGACAAACAGTGATGCAGACAGACAAACAGTGATGCAGACAGACAGACAGACAGTGAGACAGACAGACAGACAGACAGTGAGACAGACAGTGAGAAAGACAGACAGACAAACAGTGATGCAGACAGACAGACAGTGAGACAGACAGACAGTGAGACAGACATACAGTGAGAAAGACAGACAGACAAACAGTGATGCAGACAGACAAACAGTGATGCAGACAGACAGTGAGAAAGACAGAGACAGACAGAGAGTGAGACAGACAGACAGACAGTGAGACAGACAGAGTGAGACAGACTGAGAGTGAGACAGACAGGCAGACAGAGAGTGAGACAGACTGAGAGTGTGACAGACAGGCAGACTGAGAGTGGGACAGACTGAGAGTGAGACAGAGAGGCAGAGAGACCGACAGAGAGACAGACAGTCAGACAGACAGACAGACAGACAGACAGTGAGACTGACAGACAGTGAGACAGTGAGAAAGACAGCGAGAAAGACAATGAGACAGACAGACAGTGAGACAGACAGTGAGAAAGACAGATAGACAAACAGTGAGACAGACAGACAGACAGTGAGACAGACAGAGAGACAGACAGACAGAGAGTGAGACAGACATACAGACAGAATGAGACAGACATAGTGAGAGACAGACAGTCAGACAGAGAGTGAGACAGACAGGCAGACAGACAGACAGAAAGAGAGACAGACAGACAGACAGTGAGTGAGACAGATATACAGTGAGACAGACATACAGACAGAATGAGACAGACAGACAGTCAGAGACAGACAGTCAGACAGAGAGTGAGACAGACAGGCAAACGACAGAAAGAGACAGACAGACAGACAGACAGACAGAGAGTGAGACAGACAGACAGACAGACAGACAGACAGTGAGAGACAGACAGTAAGACAGACAGTAAGACAGAGTGAGACAGACTGAGAGTGAGACAGACAGGCAGAGAGACAGAAAGAGAGACAGGCAGACAGACAGAGAGTGAGACAGATATACAGTGAGACAGACAGACAGACAGAGAGTGAGACAGACAGACAGACAGACAGAGAGAGACAGACAGTAAGACAGACAGACAGTGAGAGACAGACAGACAGTGAGAGACAGACAGACGGTAAGACAGACAGTCAGACAGACAGACAGTGAGAGACAGACAGACAGACAGAGACAGACAGACAGACAGACAGTGAGAGACAGATAGACAGACAGTGAGAGACAGACAGACAGACAGACAGACAGACAGACAGTGAGAGACAAACACAGACAGTGAGAGACAGACAGACCGTGAGACAGACAGACAGACAGACAGACAGTGAGACAGACAGACACAGACAGACAGAAAGTGAGACAGACAGACAGAGAGAGACAGACAGACAGACAGACAGTGAGACAGACAGACAGAGACAGACAGACAGTGAGACAGACAGACAGACAGACAGACAGACAGTGAGACAGACAGACAGACAGACAGACAGTGAGAAAGACATACAGACAGTGAGACAGACATACAGTGAGAAAGACAGACAGACAAACAGTGATGCAGACAGACAAACAGTGATGCAGACAGACAATCAGACAGACAGTGAGACAGACAGACAGACAGAGAGACAGACAGTGAGAAAGACAGACAGAGAGTGAGACAGACAGACAGTGAGACAGACATACAGTGAGAAAGACAGACAGTGAGACAGACAGACAGACAGTGAGAAAGACAGAGACAGACAAACAGTGAGACAGACAGACAGACAGACAGACAGACAGACAGTGAGAGACAAACACAGACAGTGAGAGACAGACAGACCGTGAGACAGACAGACAGACAGTGAGACAGACAGACACAGACAGACAGAAAGTGAGACAGACAGACAGAGAGAGACAGACAGACAGACAGACAGTGAGACAGACAGACAGAGACAGACAGACAGTGAGACAGACAGACAGACAGACAGACAGACAGTGAGACAGACAGACAGACAGACAGACAGACAGACAGACAGTGAGAAAGACAGACAGACAGTGAGACAGACATACAGTGAGAAAGACAGACAGACAAACAGTGATGCAGACAGACAAACAGTGATGCAGACAGACAGAGAGACAGACAGTGAGACAGACAGACAGACAGAGAGACAGACAGTGAGAAAGACAGACAGAGAGTGAGACAGACAGACAGTGAGACAGACATACAGTGAGAAAGACAGACAGTGAGACAGACAGACAGACAGTGAGAAAGACAGAGACAGACAAACAGTGAGACAGACAGACAGACAGACAGACAGTGAGACAGACAGACAGAGACAGACAGGCAGACAGTCAGACAGAGAGTGAGACAGACTGAGAGTGAGACAGACAGGCAGACTGAGAGTGAGAGTGAGACAGACTGAGAGTGAGGCAGAGAGACCGACAGAGAGACAGACAGTCAGACAGACAGACAGACAGACAGTGAGACTGACAGACAGTGAGACAGTGAGAAAGACAGCGAGAAAGACAATGAGACAGACAGACAGTGAGACAGACAGTGAGAAAGACAGATAGACAAACAGTGAGACAGACAGACAGTGAGACAGACAGAGAGACAGACAGAGAGTGAGACAGACATACAGTGAGACAGACATACAGACAGAGAATGAGACAGACATAGTGAGAGACAGACAGTCAGACAGAGAGTGAGACAGACAGGCAGACAGACAGAAAGAGAGACAGACAGACAGACAGAGAGTGAGACAGATATACAGTGAGACAGACATACAGACAGAATGAGACAGACAGACAGTCAGAGACAGACAGTCAGACAGAGAGTGAGACAGACAGGGAAACGACAGAAAGAGAGACAGACAGACAGACAGACAGACAGACAGAGAGTGAGTGAGACAGACAGACAGACAGACAGACAGTGAGAGACAGACAGTAACACTGCAAAAAATGCTTTTCTTACTTAGTATTTTTGTTTTGTTTCCAGTCCAAATATCTAAAAATTCTTAAATCAAGAAGCATTTACTAGAGAAGTAAAATGACATAAGAAATTCTATTTTGTTTTAAGGTAAAAAGAAAGTACTTTAAGTAATTTTGGCTTAAAACAAGCAAAATTATCTGCCAATGGGGTAAGCAAAAAAATCTGAATAAGAATGGAAAACAAGAAAAAAAATCTGAATTCGAAAAAAAAACAAGATTTTTTTGCTTACCCCATTGGCAGATAATTTTGCTTGTTTTAAACAAAAATTACTTAAAGTACTTACTTTTTACCTTAAAACAAAATAGAATTTCTTATGTCATTTTACTTCTCTAGTAAATGCTTCTTGATTTAAGAATTTTTAGATATTTGGACTGGAAACAAAACAAAAATACTAACTAAGAAAGCATTTTTTGCAGTGAAGACAGAGAGTGAGACAGACTGAGAGTGAGACAGACAGGCAGACAGACAGAAAGAGAGACAGGCAGACAGACAGAGAGTGAGACAGATATACAGTGAGACAGACAGAGAGACAGACAGAGAGACAGACAGACAGACAGACAGACAGACAGAGACAGACAGTAAGACAGACAGACAGTGAGAGACAGACAGACAGTGAGAGACAGACAGACGGTAAGACAGAGACAGACAGACAGTGAGAGACAGACAGACAGACAGACAGAGACAGACAGACAGTGACAGACAGACAGACAGACAGACAGACAGACAGACAGTGAGAGACAGACAGACAGTAAGAGACAGACAGACAGACAGTGAGAGACAGATAGACAGACAGTGAGAGACAGACAGACAGACAGACAGTGAGAGACAAACAGACAGACAGTGAGAGACAGACAGACAGACAGACAGTGAGACAGACAGACAGACAGTGAGACAGACAGACAGAGACAGACAGAAAGTGAGACAGACAGACAGACAGTGAGAGACAGACAGACAGACAGACAGACAGACAGACAGTGAGACAGACAGACAGAGACAGACAGACAGACAGACAGTGAGACAGACAGACAGACAGACAGACAGTGAGAGACAGATAGACAGACAGACAGTGAGACAATCAGACAGACAGACAGTGAGAGACAGACAGTGAGAGACAGACAGACAGAGACAGACAGTGAGAGACAGACAGACAGACAGTGAGAGACAGAGAGACAGACAGACAGACAGACAGACAGACAGAGACAGAGACAGACAGACAGTGAGACAGTCAGACAGACAGACAGTGAGAGACAGACAGACAGTGAGAGACAGACAGACAGTGAGAGACAGTCAGACAGACAGACAGACAGACAGACAGTGAGACAGTCAGACAGACAGACAGTGAGATGTCGGTAACTCATGGTAACTGAACAGATTCAGTATCTCCACATAATCACAAACAAGCGAATAATTTTTTCCTCCTGTCGGTTTTTCCTTCATCTCGCTGCAGCTCTGCTTCTGCTTCTGCTGTTTGTTTTTGGCAGCTATTATTTAACACACGTTTCCTTTCCACCACATTCCCCTCACAGCCAATCAGCACACAGCAATCAGCGGCAGCAGATCTGAGCTCAGACACGTCAACATTCATCTCACACGGACTCCATACGAGAGCAGACGCATATTCAAACAAACAGTCTGGATCAAGTGTGTGTGTGTGTGCAGATCGTCAACAGAAGGACTCTCATGTTTCCACTGGTGACAGTAAATATGGCTGTAAGGGTGCGATTCACAACGAATAGTCGAACCGTCACTCGGTCACTTCTGCTGCCACTGAACATCTACACTAATCCTCTACATCCAATCTTTACAGTCACCATGAAATCAAAACTGACAATTCTTGTTGTTGTTTTTTTTTAATGGAATATTGCAGTATTTATTCTAAATTATTATTTATCATTATTACACGGCTCTGTGGAATACTTGATTCTGATTGGTCAGTCACTCCATCCAGCGGTATATTATTCCCAAATAACAGCCGCTGAGAATTGAAACACAGGCTCATCTGTGTCACTGAAGTCAGCAGCGCTATACACTCGCTAGGAATGGTTTTTCTCGTGGAGGTTTTGCATTTGGTGAGCTAATAAAATATTAAAACTGTGTAGTTATTTAATTATGCCATCCAGTATCTTGTTTCATACAAACGCAGCGGCGGCCATTTTGTGACTATTGTTTTGTTCACTATAGGATTATAAAATTCAAAGATTATAAGGTTCAATCTGAAATCAATATCTCTTATCTCCATAATTATTAATGTGGTGAAACGCTGTGTAATAAGTGGTATGACTGTATACCGTATCTCTTAAATGTCCATCTAGTTTGAACTCGCCGCTGAAACTGCTCTCTCCGCGAAGCTTTGCATTTAAAGGGTAACTAAACCCTAAACCAACTTTTTTTAGTAAATGATCTGTAAGACTGGGGCTTTATTAGTGCTGTTCATTGATTCGAGTAACTTCTTTGACATTTGGGTATAAAGTGTTTTAATTCTACAATATGTGGTGTAAAAACGTCTGAGTGCTGCCCTCTTCAGGTTGAACGGTGGCTACTGCAGTTGAATTTTCCTATTGGATGTTTGCGGTACTGCGTGACGTAAGCGGTACTACGTGACGTAAGCAGGTTCCAGCTCACCACGCCCTCCCTTGGTATGAGCAGAGAATGTCCAGAGCCCGTCTACGGAGAGCCTGTCCACTCCCTACTAATCCCTATTGTACCGAATTTTGGTTGTAGTACCACCAGAGTTCCACTGGGGGCGCTTGCCATGAGTGCAAAATGAATGGGAGTCAATGGGGCTAGACGGCTAAATTTGTCTCTTTCACCCGATTGCCGTTGAGAAATCTCAGATGTGATTGTAGATTTTGCAAGTTCAACATGGGTTTTAGGTCGAAAGTTGAATGAACGAGTACTTATGTCGTTTTGATTTCTTACAGGTTGAGTTGTTGTTGCCCATAACACGCTAGCATTCTGCTAATGACGTCAGCATTCTGACGTCACTGACATTTTGAAAGACTTTTTTAAAGCAAATAAGTGACTCTAAAAAATCTAACACCCAGCAATGTGTAATTTCTTTGCATCTCCTTTCGAATACAACATTCAAATTACTAGACAAAAAATTATATCCTGAGAAAAGTGGATTTTGAGGGGTATACCGCCATTGACCTCCATTCATTCTGCACTCGTCCTGTGAGCGCCCTCATATGGAATCAGAGTGGAACTGCAACCAGTTCAAAAGCCGGAAGTGTAGTGAGAGTGAAACTTCTCGCCATATTAGACATTCTCTGGAATGGGAGTGGGCAGGCTCTCCGTAGACGGGCTCTGGTATGAGCTAGCGTAGATTTATCTGTATTTAGTACAGTGGTCAGGAGGGTACGTAGGTGTAGTGTTGCTGGTTGACTGCATAGCTTTCCAGCAGACTTGGAAATTAGGTGCCAGTGGTTGCATGCACTTGGAAGACCGTGAGTGTGAAACCTGCATTTTACGCGGGATTGCTTCTCCAACGCAATAGAGGTGGACATGGGCTTCTCCACACAGCTCGCGCTGAACAGCGACGCAGTGCCGAATGCTGCTCCTCCTGCATGGACTCCACCACCGCAGCGGCGTCTTGATGTGAGTGATCATATATATTTTAACCACAATTTATGGTTAGGCTAAAGTTAATCCTCTGGGGTCGACAAACGCGCCGGCGCATTTTGCTGGATTTTTTCACATAGCGGCAAAATATGAATATGCCTACAGAGAGCGCGCGCTATTGACATCAACTCGATAAAACTCATCAGATGCGTGTACTTTACGTCGTCTTGCGACCCTGTGAGTCACTCTCCATTTTAATGTAGAGACCTAGGAAAAATGTTTTGGGTTTTCTAAATGTATACGTGTCATTTCATTTCTTTATAAATAAGATAATTTAATTATTTGTAGTTGGGCCTGAAATTGTATTCATACGCAAACAAAGTGTTGATGGACTTAGTTTTTTTTCTCTCTCATGTTCATATGAGACATGTTTATAAAAGTTTTTTCCAAATATGTGTGTAAATGAAAACAAATCATAAATGGTTGCATTTAATTGTGTTTTCTGAGAGCGTCAGTCTGACGATGAGAACTGTCAAGTCAAGTCAAGTCAAGTTTATTTGTATAGCGCTTTTCACAATACAGATTGTATCAAAGCAGCTTCACAGTATTAAATTAAAATAATACAACAAAGTTTGTTTCAAGAGGAATTTATTGATTGATAAAATTAAATTAAATATCCCCAAAATATCCCCAACTGAGCAAGCCAAAGGCAACAGTGGCAAGGAACCGAAAAACTTCATCAAGTGACCTAATGGTGTCCTAAAACTCCATCAGGTGACCTAATGGAGAAAAAAAAACCTTGGGAGAACCCAGGCTCAGTCGGGTGCCAGTTCTCCTCTGGCATTTATGAGCTAGAGGCCGGATTGTAGTTTGAACTGTAGGATTATATGAATGCCTGGCTGAAGAGATGCGACTTTAATCTAGTTTTAAACTGGGAGAGCGAGTCTGAGCAACGAACAGTATCAGGAAGACTATTCCAGAGTTTTGGAGCCAAATGCTAGAATGCTCTCCCTCCTTTGGTGGTTCTGGATATCCTAGGTATGACCAAAAGCCTTGAATTTAGTGATCTTAAAGAGCGCGATGGATTATAGGGTGATAGAAGATCCGTTAAATAGACTGGAGCTAAGCCGTTTAGGGCTTTATAGGTCAGTAGCAATACCTTGTAATTAATACGGAACTTTATAGGTAACCAATGCAGTGATGATAAAATCGGTGTTATATGATCATATTTTCTTGATCTAGTAAGAACTCTAGCGGCGGCATTTTGGACTAACTGTAGCTTGTTTATTGAGGATGCAGGACAACCAGCTAGTAAAGCATTACAGTAATCCAGTCTCGAGGTCATGAATGCATGAACTAACTTTTCTGCATCAGAAACTGATAGCATATTACGTAGCTTAGCAATGTTTCTAAGGTGGAAAAATGCTGTTTTTGTAACATATGAACAACAACTGTGTAACAACAACTGTGTACTTTGACCCCTGAAAAAGGTCGAGGTGCAGGGGATGAGAGAGGAAATGCAGTTGTTTTTTTTTTGCTCTCTCTCTCTCGCGGATGAGTGGCAGTTCGGCTGACAGCTGAGAGAAATCAATGTTCACGGACATTTTTGAGTGCCGTTTGGTGATGAAAGTTTGCGCGAGAGATTGGTGTGAACTGTGAAAGTGTCACAAATCAGTTTGCAGCACGGAAAAACGAACATTTTGAGAGAGTTCGGTGAGAGACTGTGCATTTCCGTTTCGCGTGAGGAGGAGATCTAGCACGAGGAGCGCACGTGAGAGATTCCGTGTTATTTTCTATCTTTACGTTGATTTATTTTATTAGTTTTAGATTGTGAAATCACCCGGAAGAATATTCCCGAGTTTAATTTCTTGAGTGCAGTAGCCTATTGCAGTTTAAGTTATAATAAGTCGTTTGAAATCCGGAAGAAAATACCCGTGTTTTATTTGGTTAATTTGGGGAATAAGATCTGCAGTGGTCTATCTAGTTGAGAGTGCACGTTAAGTGTGTGTTTATTTTTCTTTAACACTGAGAGATCGTCGAAATCGGGAGATCTATATTGATTTTCGCGGTTGCATCTAACCAGTTCAAGAAGGGAGGAGTTCATTGAGATCCACTCAAGCGTCGTTGTGGGATGTGTCATCATGGATGCTGTTTATCATCTGGGCGAGGAGTAAGGATTCGAGGTTACTATTCTACAACTGGAATTCTTGTTGTCCTGATTCGTGAGTAGGCCTACTCTGGTTTTGCATCAAAGAGCTCCAACTAGCGCGCCGTCTGTGTACTGAAAATCCCAGCTGGGTAAATTTTGAGTATTACATTGACATTTTATTTTATTTTTTTGGGGGTTATGTTGATTCATTGTTGTGACTCTGTAAATTGAATTATTTGGTAATTCAAAGAGAAACAAAAGAGAAAAGAGTTCCGGAGAAGAATAAATAGGCCTACATGTTTATTGATCTGCCATAATTTTGTGTGATTTCCTGTGGAAAGAATTGATTTGTTAATAGGTTTTTTTTTATCTAAAGGTAACTCAGTAGTGGTTTATCTATTTATTATTTTCAGAAAAAGAAGAAACATAAATCTGACAATCTGGGTTATAGTTGTACTGTGACTGAAGAGAATGTGCCTTTACCGGGGTAGTGGGTAAATTCAAGATCCCCTAGATAGATTTCTAACTTGTGAGCCATAAGATTCTACCCGGCGGGAGGGCTACATTAGAGAGTCTGACAGCAGGTCTCAGGTGCACGCCCCCCCGCTCACGGTTCGTCCCCTCTATCTCCGCTGGGGTCTGCCCACTTTTCTAGCATTTTTCAAATATTGCCAGTGGGTGGAGTCAGGCTCTGACCAGGGGTTTAGTTACCCTTTAAAGACCTAATAAAATATTTCATCTCAGATCAATATTTCATGTCTAATTATTTACTTATGTGGAGAGTATCCGTGTAATAAGAGGATAATGTACATCCAGCCGGTTGTTCTTGCAGAATAAACCCCTTCAAGTGTGTGTGTATGTGTGTGTGTGATCTCAGAATAAACTGATCTCAGGTGTTCTTCCCCTGTACACCTGTGTTCTGCACCTGTACACCAGTGTTCTGCACCTGTACACATGTGTTCTGCCCCGTACACCTGTGTTCTGCACATGTACACCTGTGTTCTGCCCCTGTACACCTGTGTTCTGCCCCGTACACCTGTGTTCTGCACCTGTACACCAGTGTTCTGCACCTGTACACCAGTGTTCTGCACCTGTACACCTGTGTTCTGCACATGTACACCTGTGTTCTGCACCTGTACACATGTGTTCTGCACATGTACACCTGTGTTCTGCACCTGTACACATGTGTTCTGCACATGTACACCTGTGTTCT